>NC_138768.1:890121025-890273525 GCF_965119305.1 Pelophylax lessonae
TTCATGTTTGAAAAAGGCATGTGTATCAGCAAACTTTTAATCCAAAGACATGAACAAAATACAAAAGATGCCCCATAAAGTCAATATGTAGCAATATTGTGAGCTAAAGCTCTATTTGTTTGTTGGGCATACTTTGCTAATTAGCCAAGTATAAGGGATATATATATATATATACCTTCAGTTAAATGTGTAGTAAAATGGTAACACTTGGCCATACCCATATGGAAGAAAAGGTAGTATTTGCAATATATTTCTAAAAACATTCTTTGGAAACACATAAAATATTGTCAAAATTGTGACATTTCCTTGATATGTGTGAAATGCTAATAATCTTTCTTTGAAATATGTTTTACATCTATTTTTTTTCTATCTGACGACCAATTCCCCAATGTAATATTTTGTGGGTTTTTTCAGAGAATGTGGAGGTTCTATATAAACACTGTAGATTTGACTGCTATGATTTCGGAGTTAGCAGGAAAGGTGTATGGAATGTGATGGTGTTTACTAAAGGATCCCTTGTTGGAAGTGTGCATGTTTTTCCAATTCCGCCGGTTTTTGCCATTTTCTATGGGCGAGACAGCGGATTTGCAAGCGGTATTCAAAAAAAAATTGACCCAAAATCGCGCTGGCGAAATTTTTTGAGCCAATTTGGCGTTGCGCATGCGCACATTCGCGAGTTCGCAGCTCGCGGCTGGAGGAGCTGTTTAACCTTTCCACACTTTCGCAGATATCTCTCTTTCTAAGTCAGTTTTTGAGATTTTTTAAACGCAAGTCATCTCCAAATTGACTTCCACACCTTCCACAGTGATTTGGGATTTTTGGGGGTACAGGGGAAAATTTGGCTAAACTTTAGTCGAGCTTTTAGCTGGCGTGGTTTTAAGTCGCACTCTGACCATATTGCATCTTAATGAATCTCACACTAGGCGCTATTTTCCGCCCGCCGTTCTTTGAATGCCAATTTCAGACTTAAATAATCGCCGCTTCGCAAAATCACGCCGAAACGCCAATTCGCCGTACTATGAATCAGGCCCATAGTGATATATAGCATGTGATATAGTATTGTTGAGTAATCCCAGAGAATCCTTTATCTGGGCAAGATAATCAGATGCCACTGGATTACTGGATGGTAAGATACGTGGTGGAAGGAGTGTGGGATGAAACCCGTAATTTAGGTAAAATGGACTTTGTTTAGTAGTGCTAGGAGTCGCGTTGTTATAGGCGAATTCCGCCAGTGGGAGGAGATCTGCCCAATCGTCCTGTAGATACGAAGTATAGTAACGCAGATACTGTTCAATGCACTGGTTAACTCTCTCTGTCTGTCCGTTGGTTTGGGGGTGGTATGCAGAAGTAAGTTTACGCTCTATTCGTAGTATCTGACATAGAGCTAACCAAAACTTTGAGATAAATTGTGAACCACGGTCAGACAGCAGTGTTTTTGGAATACCATGTAACTTAAAGACATGTTTCACAAGTAATTCCGCTGTTTGTTTGGATGAAGGTAGTTTTCGGATAGGAGTAAAATGTGCCATCTTGGTCAGATGGTCCACTGATACCAAGATGGTGTTGAATCCTTTGGAAGGTGGTAATTCCACTATGAAATCTAAGGATACCACTTCCCACGGATCCTGGGGTATCGGTGAACTACAAAGTAGCCCCGATGGTTTCGTGTTGTCGATTTTAGACCTTGCACAGATATCACAAGATGAAACGAACTTTTTTACGGTTGTCTTCATGTCTGGCCACCAAAACTGCCTAGTAAGCAGATTTAAGGTTTTAGTCATACCCATATGTCCTGCCATAGGTACGTCATGCGACAATTCCAAGATCTTTGGTTCGCATAGTAGGGGGTATGTATAATTTATCGTTGTAATAGAGGAAGCCTTCTGCGTCGGTAGTTAGTTGTGGTGGAGGTGAGTCCAGTCCTATGCTGTGCAAAATTTCTTCCTTCAGGGAGCGAATGACACCGATAATACGTTCAAGTGGTATTATAGGAACTGAGGAAACCTCGGTAGAATCCTTCTCGGTTAGTCGTGAAAGTGCATCCGCTTTTTTATTTTTGTCTGCGGGCGTATAAGTCACTAAAAAATTAAATCTCAGAAAGAATAACGACCACCGAACCTGTCGGTGGGAAAGAGTTCTATTAGTCTGAAGGTATTGAAGGTTTTTGTGATCAGTATATATCAGAATTGGCAATTGAGTGCCCTCAAGTAGATGTCGCCAATTCTCCAATGCCAGTTTTATGGCTAATAGCTCCTTCTCTCCTACTGGGTAGTTCACCTCGGGGCTGCTTAATGACTTTGAGAAGAAAGCAACTGGGTGAAGAGGTGAGGTGTTTGTTGGTCGTTGTGAGAGAACTGCTCCTACTGCCATATTTGACGCATCTACCTCCAAGATGTATTGAAGGGATGGGTCTGGATGGCATAGTATGGGGGCAGTAGTGAAGTTTGATTTCAGCAGACAGAACGCTTTATCTGCTTCTTTTGACCAATTAAATGGTTTCTTCGTGCTTGTAAGTTGTGTGAGGGGTTTTACAATCGCAGAAAAGTTTTTAATGAATTTCCTATAATAGTTGGAGAATCCTAGGAACCTTTGCAATGCTTTGCGAGTGGTTGGCACA
Organism: Pelophylax lessonae; assembly: GCF_965119305.1. Lineage (NCBI taxonomy): Eukaryota > Metazoa > Chordata > Amphibia > Anura > Ranidae > Pelophylax > Pelophylax lessonae. The sequence goes on from NC_138768.1 coordinate 890,123,643, forward strand.
GGCCAATCTAGAATGCAGGATATTTTGCTCATGTCCATCTTGATTCCATTTTTTGATATAATATATCCTAGGAATAGTACCTCCTCTTTATGGAACAAACATTTTTTTGATTTAACATATAAGTTATGTGCAAGTAGTCTTGATAACACAAGTCTCACATGTTTTATGTGCTCAGATAAGGAATGAGAATAGATAAGTATATCGTCCAAATATACTACAACACAAATGTCAAGCAAGTCTCTGAATATCTTATTTATAAACCGTTGGAAGGCTGCGGGAGCATTACAAGGTACTCAAACAGTCCGTATCTGGTTCTGAATGCCGTCTTCCATTCATCGCCTTTACGGATTCGAATTAAATTGTATGCCCCTTTTAGATCCAATTTTGAGAAAAGAGAAGCTCCACGCACCTGTTCGATAAGTTCAGGAATAAGAGGCAAAGGATAACGATCCTTTATTGTAATGGCATTTAATTGTCTGAAATCAATGATAGGCCTAAGGCTAGAATCCTTATTGTGGACAAAGAAGAGTCCAGCAGCAGTTGAGGAAGTAGAAGGTCGGATGAATCCTTTTGCTAGGTTCTCATCCAGATACTCCTTAAGATGAGAGAGTTCATCCTGTGAGAGAGGATAAACATGTCCGAAGGGCAACTTGCTATTAGGGAGTAGATCGATACAACAATCATAGTCCCTATGAGGAGGTAGCATTTGAGCGTTTTTTTCCAGGAAAACCTCCGATAAGTCCTGATAACACTTGGGTATAATGTCATCCGACACTACTGACAGGATCCTATCATGTGTGGGAAGATTACACGTCATTTCACAATAGTGAGAAGAGAAGGCTAGCGTTCTCGTTTTCCAATCGATAATTGGTTGATGTAAGTGTAACCAGGAAAGTCCCAAAATGATTGGGAAATGTGGTGATGTTAACACATCAAAGGTGGTGGTCTCCACATGACACTCTTCAGCAGTTACAAGGAGTGCCTGTGTCTGACTGGTGATAGGACCAGAGGATAGGGGGGTGCCGTTAATAAAACTAACGGAGACAGGTTTGGGTTTAGAAACAATAGGTATTTTATTAAGGGAGACAAAACAAATGTCAATGTAGTTTCCACAAGATCCTGTGTCGATCATAGCCTGGGTGGTAATCCTAGTTTGGTCCCACTGCAATGTTAAATGAACAAAAAGATAAGGATTAGAAAAGGAAGTTGTGAGTCCGCCTAACAGGACATTTGAACACTCACCCTCTTTTCTGCGGACAAGGGGACAGCCGTTTATCAAATGATTCGGGGATGCGCAGTACATGCAGAGATGTTCGGTCTTCCTTCTGGCACGTTCAGGAAGGGTCAGAGGTGGGCGTATCATTCCTACCTCCATAGGAGTAGGGTCAACAGGCAACATCCGGGAAGGACTGGAAAATGGTGAGCCCATCTTCTCAGCCTTTCTTTCTCGTAGTCGTCTGTCAATATTGATACTGGTCTGTATCAGTCCCTCCAGAGTGCCAGGTAAATCCGCTCGGGCGAGCTCGTCTTTAACGGCCTCAGACAGGCCGAGTCTAAACTGCGTTTTCAAAGATGTGTCGTTCCACCCTGAATCAGGTGACCATCTTTTAAAATTTGCCACGAAATCTTCAACGGGTCTCCTTCCTTGTTTCAAGGCCCGTAACTGGGTATCAGCGGTACTTTGCTTATTGGGGTCTTCATATAAGCTAGCAAGTTGTGCTAGGAATAGAGGGTAAGAATTAAGAAGTGGATCATCCTTTTCAAAGAGGGTGTCTGCCCAGGCCCGGGGTTCACCCGTTAAATAAGAGATGGTTGTGCAAACTTTAATTTGCTCAGTAGTGTAGGTTAAAGGTTTTAACAGAAAAAGTAAACGACATGCGTTTTTAAATTCACGAAACTTGCTCCGATCACCAGAAAACATTAGAGGAGGGTTTATCTTAGGCTCACGGGGCTGAGTAGCAGTAAGCTGTGTGAGACAGCCAACCTGCTGTCTCAAGGTCTGATTTTCGTTTTGTACCTCTGCAAGAGCAAGGATCAATGCATCTACTTGCTGTTTTAATTGACGTACATGAGTGGGTAATTCTGCTGAATCCATATTTTTTTTTTTTTTTTTAAGGCTCGTTCAATCTGTAACGTTCATGCGTTTTTGTTAATGGATGGATTTTCAGCTGCAGAATTATCACACTCAGCAGTCTTGCAGAGATAATGTTGAATAAACCTATCCAACTCTCAGGACTTCATCACGGTGTACAGCCTGTTATGCAATATACATATACTCAATCAGATGTTTAGTGGAGGGACAGAACATATGAGAATGTATAGATGAGAGACAGGTTTGTATGGTGATTACTAGGAGTAGTATAGGAGAGTTGCAGATGATGGTAATGCAGATAGGTTCTGATGTCTAGTATAGTGCAGATGGTAAGAGGACACAGATGGAGTATACTTTAGACAGAGTAACCTAGTGCAAGGATAGTTCAAGGTAGTCCCAAGAGCTAGCAATCTATGCAGATGGTATGGAATAGATAGATAGTCCAGGTAATTGTAGTAGATGACAGTAGGAGATTGGTTAGTAAGGAATCCCCTGTGGGGTACTTATCACTTAGATAGTTAGTAGTACTAATGTCCAGATAGTGAGAGATGATCCCGTAGCGAGATACGGATCAGCGGCAAGGTTCCGGCGTCAGTTCAGCAAAAGGGAAGGTCAGCAGCTCCGACTTCACAGGAGAAGATGCGGTGAACATGTGGGTTTGAACGAGCGATGAGTGAGAGAAAGCCGGCGATTGAAGTAGCCGTTCATAGCGGTGCTCGGCAATGATGTCATCGCTCTTAAAGGTATATGCGTCTCATATGTAAGAAGATGGGACGCAATTTAGTAAGGAGAATTTATGGAATAAGGGTACCATAGGTACCAGAACATTACAGCTGGACCGCAGAGTAAAGGCAAAAGGGCCAACAAGTGCTAAGCATCTCTGGGAACTCCTTCTAGACTGTTGGAAGACCATTTCAGGTGACTCCTCTTGAAGTGTGACTCTACAATTTTCATAGTCATGAAAATAAAGAAAACTCTTTGAATGAGAAGGTGTGTCCAAACTTTTGGTCTGTACTGTATATATATATATATATATATATATATATATATATATATATGTGTGTGTGTATGTATATTAGTATTGAAACAAGCCTTCCCATTTTTAGTTCACTCCCTCCCCTTCCCTACAAATTCTGATTAATCAGTCTGAGGCTTGCTGGCAAACTGTGTGCAGCCTCGTCAGGTCGTGTTGTTGATCAGGTACGTCTTTTTCTGCTATTTCCTTAAAAAAAGGAGCATTAGAATATCCTTTCTTTTTTTTTTTTGGCACGATTTTGAAGCTTTCTTCCTCCTCCCTATTTTCAGCTGATCCTCTTGCTATAGCCAACATGAGCCATTCACCTCATGATCAAGATCCGTAAATGTCTATTCGGTATGGGACCACCCTTGTGTGAGTATCAAAAGAGCGCACTGACAAATGTGTTTTAAAAAAAAAAAACACATTTCTCTCTCGATATTTTTTAGCCCTGTTTACTCGAAGAGATTGAGAAAGTCATTCCGGACATTATGCTTACCACCTAACAAGCTGGTCTTTCAGAGCTGCTTTAAGGAATACGCAGCTGACCGAGACCAAGAAAGTCTACAAGTGGCCAACCTTTTGAAATAGACCATGAAAGATTCTCTTTCTGAACTGGCTGCCATGATGCCTGCTCAGGCAATACCTCAGGACCTGCAGGCAACGGACGTTGATCCATAGGTGCCAGGCCCCTCTATGGCCAGCATGCCAATTCCCCTTTCAGGGCACAGGGCCAGAACCCCTTCTCAGGAAAAGGTGATTGAGGAGGAGTGGAAGAATATGGAAAATAAGTTTTCACTTGCAAAGTTTGGGAAACTTTACCCTCTAGTTCCAGCTGATTCGGAGCCCCTGGTTTCGATGCCAGTGGTGGATGCAGCAGTGACCCAACTAGCAAAGAATGTTACTCTTCCTATGGATTCAGCATCCTTTAAAAATCCTTTAGAGAGGTGTATGGATCTGGGTCTTAAAAGGAGCTATCTAGCTTCAGGTGCAGCATGTAAGCCAGCAATCGCCCTTACATCAGTGTCCACAGCAATAAAAACCTGGACAGAAAATATAAGAGTCGGCTATCAGATGAGATGTGCCAAAGCAAGACATCATAAAGGCAATGAATGAGCTGAAGATGTCAGCCGATTTCGTCAGAGAAGCAGCAATTGACACCATTTGCTGCTCAGCCAGAGCAATTCAGTCATGGCCAAAAGGGCCTTATTGCTAAAGCTGTGGGCAGCGGATATTGCTTCAAAACAGAACTGGTGCAGGATTCTCTTTGACGGGAAGGCGCTGTTTGGGGAGAGATTGGACAAAGCAATCTCCAGAGTGACTGGTGGCAAGTCAGGCTTACTTCCACAAGACAGATGGGTTGGGAGATCCAGAAACTTCTCTTCTAGATTTCAACAATCCAGGTCAAGAAATTTCAGACAGTCTCGCCAAAATAGAAATGGCCGGGAAACCTGGAGGGGTACCGAATCTTCCTTTCTGGGGACAAGAAAAAGTAAACCTTTCTCCGCCCTCCAGGATAAAACAAAATCCTTTTGACATAGGGCAGGCCCAAACGCTCCCTGTGGGATCCAGGCTCAAACATTTTGTGCCAGTTTGGGCAAACAGATGCCAGGACCCTTGGGTCCTATCTATAATAAAACACTGACACTACTGGACTTTCTCTCCTCGGCCTCCTCAAGATTATTTCAAGAGGACAGAGATCCCAACATCACCACAAAAAGCGGAAGCTCTTCTTCAGTTATAACGTCTCTCCAAGTACAGAGCGCAGTGGTTCCAGTGACCACTTCGGAGCAATATACAGGTTTTTTACTCCACTCTATTCCTCGTTCCAAAGAAAACTGGGGGATGGAGACCAGTAACAGACCTGAGGAAGCTCAATCGACATATCGATCTAGAAAGTTTCAAGATGAAATCTCTGCAGACAATAATACAAGCAGTACAACCAAAGGATTGGTTACTCTCAATACATCTTCAGGATGCCTATCTGCACATTCCAATCCTTCCGTCCTTTCAGAGATACCTGAGGTTTACGGGGGGGGGGGGCATTTACATCTTCAGTTTCAGTGCCTTCCACTCGGCCTATGCACTACTTCTCGGGTCTTCACCAAGGTCCTGGTCTCTACCATAGCCCTTCCCATGGAAAAGGACCTTCGGGTATAGCATTACCTGGACGACATCCTCTTGCTCGCGGACAGTCAGAGTCGCCTTCTTGCACAAAGGGACATCTTGTTACAGTCTTTGACCCAGGCAGGGTGATTAATAAACAATCAGAAGAGCCATCTCATGCCTACCCAGCAGATGATTTATCTTGGAGCATTATTCAACACCAGTCAGGGTACAGTGTCGTTACCCATACAGAAGGCAAAGATCATCATTCAGAGAGTTTCCAAGATTTTGCGCAACCCCCACCTGACAGCTTTTCTCTGTTTTAGCCTCATAGGTTCATTGTCAGCATGCATTCCGATAGTGCCATGGTCACGTTGGCATCTGAGGTACTTTCAGACCGGCTTCCTAAAACAGTGGAAGAAACAACATCTCTCACAGCCCATCCTCTTAACACCATGCATGCGCAGAAGTCTTCATTGGTGGACGAAGCTTCAGAACCTCTAGTTGGGTTCCCTCTCCTGGGCCACAATTACTTCAGATGCCAGCGGAAAAGGGTGGGGAACCCATTGCGAGAAAATCGAGGTCCAGGGAAGATGGTCCTTTATAGCCGAGAGCCTAGTCTCAAACATCCTGGAGTTGAGAGGAGCATTCCTAGCCTTAACCTCTCTATCTCCCTACATCAGAGGCAAAATAGTTTTTCTATGACTGAACAACAGGGCAGCAGTCTCCTATATTCAAAAACAGGGCGGGACTCGCAGCAGGGCACTTCTGTCAGAAGTAGAACCGATCATGCTCTGGGTAGAGAGAAATCTCCTAGACCTCAGAGCAGTGTATCTCCCAGGCAGGCTAAACAATCAAGGGGACATTCTCTCCAGATCTTGTCCAGACAACAACGAATAGGCCCGGCATTCGCACGTATTTCAGCAGATCGCCAATCACTGGAAATATCCTCAGGTGGATCTGTTCGCTACACCACGGAACACCAAGCTTCCCAGGTTTATCTCCCGTAAACTTTAATTTGCTCAGTAGTGTAGGTTAAAGGTTTTAACAGAAAAAGTAAACGACATGCGTTTTTAAATTCACGAAACTTGCTCCGATCACCAGAAAACATTAGAGGAGGGTTTATCTTAGGCTCACGGGGCTGAGTAGCAGTAAGCTGTGTGAGACGGCCAACCTGCTGTCTCAAGGTCTGATTTTCGTTTTGTACCTCTGCAAGAGCAAGGATCAATGCATCTACTTGCTGTTTTAATTGACGTACATGAGTGGGTAATTCTGCTGAATCCATATTTTTTTTTTTTTTTTTAAGGCTCGTTCAATCTGTAACGTTCATGCATTTTTGTTAATGGATGGATTTTCAGCTGCAGAATTATCACACTCAGCAGTCTTGCAGAGATAATGTTGAATAAACCTATCCAACTCTCAGGACTTCATCACGGTGTACAGCCTGTTATGCAATATACATATACTCAATCAGATGTTTAGTGGAGGGACAGAACATATGAGAATGTATAGATGAGAGACAGGTTTGTATGGTGATTACTAGGAGTAGTATAGGAGAGTTGCAGATGATGGTAATGCAGATAGGTTCTGATGTCTAGTATAGTGCAGATGGTAAGAGGACACAGATGGAGTATACTTTAGACAGAGTAACCTAGTGCAAGGATAGTTCAAGGTAGTCCCAAGAGCTAGCAATCTATGCAGATGGTATGGAATAGATAGATGGATAGTCCAGGTAATTGTAGTAGATGACAGTAGGAGATTGGTTAGTAAGGAATCCCCTGTGGGGTACTTATCACTTAGATAGTTAGTAGTACTAATGTCCAGATAGTGAGAGATGATCCCGTAGCGAGATACGGATCAGCGGCAAGGTTCCGGCGTCAGTTCAGCAAAAGGGAAGGTCAGCAGCTCCGACTTCACAGGAGAAGATGCGGTGAACATGTGGGTTTGAACGAGCGATGAGTGAGAGAAAGCCGGCGATTGAAGTAGCCGTTCATAGCGGCGCTCGGCAATGATGTCATCGCTCTTAAAGGTATATGCGTCTCATATGTAAGAAGATGGGATGCAATTTAGTAAGGAGAATTTATGGAATAAGGGTACCATAGGTACCAGAACATTACAGCTGGACCGCAGAGTAAAGGCAAAAGGGCCAACAAGTGCTAAGCATCTCTGGGAACTCCTTCTAGACTGTTGGAAGACCATTTCAGGTGACTCCTCTTGAAGTGTGACTCTACAATTTTCATAGTCATGAAAATAAAGAAAACTCTTTGAATGAGAAGGTGTGTCCAAACTTTTGGTCTGTACTGTATATATATATATATATATATATATATATATATATGTGTGTGTATGTATATTAGTATTGAAACAAGCCTTCCCATTTTTAGTTCACTCCCTCCCCTTCCCTACAAATTCTGATTAATCAGTCTGAGGCTTGCTGGCAAACTGTGTGCAGCCTCGTCAGGTCGTGTTGTTGATCAGGTACGTCTTTTTCTGCTATTTCCTTAAAAAAAAGGAGCATTAGAATATCCTTTCTTTTTTTTTTTTGGCACGATTTTGAAGCTTTCTTCCTCCTCCCTATTTTCAGCTGATCCTCTTGCTATAGCCAACATGAGCCATTCACCTCATGATCAAGATCCGCAAATGTCTATTAGGTATGGGACCACCCTTGTGTGAGTATCAAAAGAGCGCACTGACAAATGTGTTTTAAAAAAAAACCACATTTCTCTCTCGATATTTTTTAGCCCTGTTTACTCGAAGAGATTGAGAAAGTCATTCCGGACATTATGCTTATCCTCGTGAACGCAGTCCGGGCCACAGATCGCATTCATCTAAACATAGATCTTCCAGTCAATCTAGATCTCATAGGAGCTATCACTCTCCCTCTCCTCATACGTGTTCGGGGAGAAAAAAATGCTGGGCCTGTGGCACCACACCCCTACCTAACAAGCTGGTCTTTCAGAGCTGCTTTAAGGAATACGCAGCTGACCGAGACCAAGAAAGTCTACAAGTGGCCAACCTTTTGAAATAGACCATGAAAGATTCTCTTTCTGAACTGGCTGCCATGATGCCTGCTCAGGCAATACCTCAGGACCTGCAGGCAACGGACGTTGATCCATAGGTGCCAGGCCCCTCTATGGCCAGCATGCCAATTCCCCTTTCAGGGCACAGGGCCAGAACCCCTTCTCAGGAAAAGGTGATTGAGGAGGAGTGGAAGAATATGGAAAATAAGTTTTCACTTGCAAAGTTTGGGAAACTTTACCCTCTAGTTCCAGCTGATTCGGAGCCCCTGGTTTCGATGCCAGTGGTGGATGCAGCAGTGACCCAAGTAGCAAAGAATGTTACTGATGTCGTGGCATACCTATCTCACATTTTCTGGATACCTTATTGGCCTTTACAGGATGCCTTGACTGGCATTTAGAATGGTTATCTTAAACAAAATGTCTTTCGAGTTAATCTCATTTTACTTTGATTTCTTTACATGTGTCACTGAGCTTGCAAAGGCTAAGAATATATCAGATGAACGAAACAGTGGAAATTCCCTATCTCTCAGAATATCAACTCTGTCTGGACAGCTGACCACAAAGCCAATAATATCTTCTAAAAGCCCCTTTGGAACTTTTATTGTGTGTCACCAAGAAATTTCCCTTTATGACAGAGAATCACGATCTAGATTGACATAATGCTTACTATAATTAGTTGTTAACTTTGATTGGATAAAAGATGTTAATAACAACCCATTTCTTGAACGTCAGATTGTAATGACAAACCCATATTTGAGTATATATAAACTCCAGCAATGTTGTAATAAATCAGGTCACTATGATTCAGCCATCTTGAGTCTTGTCTGATCTCATTATATATATAGCTATATATTGTCTGATTTGGTATCACTGACTAACAGGTAACAGGTGTTTTGTACCTGAGGAAAAATTCCACAACAATTTGGCGAGCCAGCCAGGAGAGGTGACGTCATCTGCGGACGGAGTGAGACATCTGGACTGCATTGGATACACTGAAAATATCTGGCCAGGTAAGCCCATTGTCTGCTTACAATGTTTTTCAGTCCATCCAATGACGTCCAGGTAACTCTGTTTTATTTTTGACGTAATACCCTCTTAAAGAACCGAAACCCTTAGTCGGTGTATATATTGCTACTAAGTACTAACATTTGTTGTTTGTTGCGAAAGGTGAGGTTGGGTCAACCCTCACCACTGTGGGTGTCTTGGACACGCAGGAACGTGACCCCCAGTTGTGTTCTGGTAAAGCGGTCTCATTTCGGAGTGTCCATTTGAGACGTAGCAAGCATTGAATGTATATGACTGTTTTAGCCTGACATTTCATATACATGTAAAGGTTTCTATCTCTATGTTATAGTATATATGTAAACATATGCATATGGTAATAGGCTGATTTTAAGTTAGAAGTTATCCTGACATTGTGTATCGGTTGTGAGGGCCGAAGTCCAGGTCAGGGTACTTGGAAGTTACCCTGACATTGTGTATCGGCTATGAGGGCCGAAGTCCAGGTCAGGGTACTTGGGAGTTAGCCTGACATTGTGTATCGGCTATGAGGGCCGAAGTCCAGGTCAGGGTACTTGGGAGTTAGCCTGACATTGTGTATCGGCTATAAGGGCCGAAGTCCAGGTCAGGGTAGTTAGAAGTTAATCTGACATTGTGTATCGGCTATGAGGGCCGAAGTCCAGGTCAGGGTACTTGGGAGTTATAGGTAGTTATTCTATTTTTGGATAACAGTGAAATGGGAAACTGGGTTTCCGTAGATACCGACCAGGGGTCGATGAGAAAGGTCATTAGGACCATGGCCTTAGAGTGTATGGGTAACAGGGTTACCAGATAAATGGGGCAGACCAGGGAGTTTGCATTCGAAGATTAAATGCTCTGGGAGCATAGTTTTTGGGCTACACAGCCAATTAAAGTGTTCTGTAGTTGGACAGCTAATAATCCTAGTTGTAGGATAAGATAAGATAGGATATGGCAGATTTTTGTAAAGTGTATGAAACAGATTTGGCAAGAACAAACTTAAAATCAGTTGCAGAAATATGGAAGCAGGAGAGTATGAAGTTGAATGAGTATTATGATAAATGAGTTGAAACAAGTATAAACAATAATGTGTTGAATTGTTTCATAAGAAAGCACAGCAATCTTGTATTCAATAGTAGAATGTAAGGATGCTCATTGCCCTTTAATTCTGAAAAAAAAACAGGCTCTGTGTCTTTGATATAAAATGAGGAAGTAGTTTATAAGCTGGGAGTTTGTAGCACGGAGGAAAAGATTGTTTCTTTATATGATAAATGAACGGCATATGATATTTTTGGGGTTATTCTGTATTAAATTAAACTAAGATGAAAAATAATATGTTGCCCTTTAAACCAGGAATCTTTGTTTAGACATTAAGGGTTACCGCAATTAACATGACCATTGAACCCTATTGGCACTGAGCCAAAAGTTTTAAAATAGAATAACTTTTTATATAATTATGGTATATTAAGTGGTATTTCAGGGGCATCCTCTGTAACCAAAGGGGAACCTCTGATAAGATTTTTGAAATTCGGGACAAAGTTTTAGAGGATATTTGTTTGAAAGATAAAAGTACATTACTTCCTGTCATTATGGGTGTATAAAAAGTGACCTACTACAAATAGTGTAAAGACAGGACATTAGAGCAAAGAATTGCAACCACCCCCTCTACCCCCAGATAGACAGTAAATAAGGTATACAGCTAACCTGTGTCCGCATGTCCCCATCAGAAGCGTCCGAAAGGTTTACAGAAGGAATAACAGTAGCAGGGGTGAGAGTGGTTTCCTGCCTGGCTTCAAAGGAAAAGGGGAAGTCATTTAAAAAAAAAAAAGTAATGTTTGTGTTGAGTTAAAATTTCAGTGTTCAGTTTCAGATGAAGTGCCCATTAATCCAGTATGTAGCATATGTCTCTTGCCAACTTGACCCAGTGATAAAAGGATCCTCAGCTGTGTGCGGGCCACAGCCTGCAAAAGAGCTGCTGGATAAAACAGGTGCAATGTTTTTAAGCCAGTTTACTTCCAGTACAGGAGCAGGCATTAGAGGGGGAGGGGAAAAAATGTTTGTTAAATATCCCCCATGACTGTTTTTGAGCTGATGATGGCAGAATCTGAATTGTTGAGCCCTGCCAAAAAGGCTCCTCTCTGGAGCCCTGATGAGACCCTTTATGTAGATATATCATGTTTATAAACAGAGGAGGGTAAGCCTGTAACTGGGTATGCAGTAGTAACAGCAATAAATAAACAAAAAGAATGCAGAGGCATTAAATCTAAAGTTCTAAGCACAAGCAGCTGATGGTTTTGGCAAAGGCCTGTGAATTTTAAAGAGTTAACATTCACATTGACATGATTTTGGTCATATTTTTGAAAGCTTGTAACTTTTTGACCTCAGCCCAAGTTCTCTCGGTAAGCCAAGAAAAAGCATGCAGATATAATAGAGACTGTTCTTAGTCTTCCAGTGTTTCACCAAGGTGGCCATTTATTAAAAAAAACCAAGGCACATGCAAGAGAGGACACAGAAGAAGCTGCAGGAAACGCAAGGGCCGACAGAGCAGCGAAGAAGGCTGCACTGCAACAGGTCCCTATCCGGGTACTGACACTCCTAGGAAAGCAACCAACTCCTGTAAGTATGGCAATCTTGATATCATTGCAGAAAAAGCCCCCTCACAGGAGCGTGAGAAGTGGCGGAAGAAAGGTGCAACACAGGATGTAACTGGTTGCTGGAGGATGGAGGAGCATTTCTGTCTGATCTCAGGCCCTATACCCGAGGGTGGCAGCCGCAGCTCACGGATCGTGTCATATCTCAAAGACTCTAATGACCACCTTGGTAATACAACACTGGTTAGCACCAGGTTTTCCTGGAGTAGCTGCAAAATATACTGCTTCTTGTCTTACCTGTGCTAGGTACAATGTTGGTAGAGCTGTAAGCACCCCATAAAAGCACCGCCTAAGTCAGACTGTCCTTTCCAAGGAGTTCAAATAGATTACATTGATTTCCCACAGTCTGGTCCCGATGCACATGTTTTAGTTTGTATAGCCATTTTTCAGGATGGCCTAAGGCCTGGCCAGTCTCTTAGGGTAAAGTACAAACCACAGGAAAAAGGCCTTTGCCCCAGGTAATGTGCAGGTATAGAATCATTTGGAAGGATTGGGAAACAGGGATTTCGGGCACAAGAGTTTTTTTAAAAAAGATTTCTTTTATTCAACAAAAAACTAAATATTTTAAAATCATAGAAAAATACAGGCAGATAATTGTGTATTAAGGACACAGTGAGACCACACAACAATGGTCTATGTTGTACAATATCTCAGTGCATAGAACTTATACAAGTAATTTATATACAGTTCAAAGTACAAGATCATTAATAGTCATATAATTCTTGGAAACGTGTCACTTGATATCAGAAGAACCGCCGACGGACACCCAAGCAATATGGTGCCGGTCAGCGGGGTCGACTGAAAGTATAAGTTAACATTCACCATGTAACATATGACCTTTGCTCGACATGTTTCGCTTTCTTAGACAAAAAAGCTTCATCTGGAGCATATCATTTCTTTTGTCTGTGTGAAAAATAACAGTGTTTAGATAAATTACATATATATGTTACCTCATTTTCAGTGTGTTATAATTACAATTGCATATCATTTATCTCTCCTTTTAATTACATACAATCGTCTTACACATCTCAGATAAGTCCTTCTATTTTTGCAATATCAACACAATATAACATTGGGTCTTAGGTTGCATTCAGACACTAGAGGGGTTTAGGGGAAAAAACAATGGAGGCTGCCAATAGTGAGTATATGTGGGGATCCATGCTGTAGTTATAGTATCAGCATATATATCCTGTTTATATACCTAGTATATGGACAAGAAAAATGTATACATACCTGTACATATAGTAATCAGGCACATATCTCAATTTCCATAGAGAATTCTTTAACGAGGAGGACTGTGCGTTTTGGGAAGCTCAAAAAAGGCAATGTATAGTGACATAGTAGTGAGGGTAGTCACTCCATGTCTCATATCTGAGTGGATGAGAGCAGAAGAACAATGTTTCTCAGAATAGTAGGCGTTTTTATTCTATGATATCACTTTAAGGGAGAGCCCATAAAAGTGCTAAACCATAAACTCAAGTGTTCAAAAGTGGTAAAATCAGTGTGCCTCATGCTTGTTATAAGAGTGTGTAAGTACCTATAGAGCCCATAGATTATCTGCTTTGAAAGGGGCAAAAGAAAAGACATATAGTCATTCTGGACCGTAAGAATGGACAGGTGCCATGCGTTTCTAAACGATTATACACCAACATACAGAGTTTACCCATTCGTGTATGGGCTACCCCTATAGTAAAATATATATCATGTATATTGGTTTGCTTTCATATACATATGTGAGTATGTGTGTGTAGTCAATTTGGTATCCAGCCCACCCTCCTCCATAATAGTAGGGGGGTGACCAGGATTATATATAGATAGGCAGTTGCCACATAGGGTCCAAGATGAGTACATGCAAAGCGTACTTAGAACAAACATAGGCAGCAAACATGGTGGTAAATACATAGAGTGCCACCCAATACAATAGATCCCTATGCAGTACGAAAGTTCCAAACACAAACAGACACCCTAGCACGGCTCACCAAACTTGGGAAGGACCAGAGCTTAAATGTAGGGAGCGTATCTCCTCTGCTTGTATGTCGGCTGTTAAGCACAGTAAGATTGAGGTAAATTCCCGGGTATCACAAAAGTGTAATGTTAAAGTATTGGTACTAGCCATATAAAGCTTACCCCTTGCCACGCTGTTCCCAGCTTCCGCACAGTCCTCACCGGATGGGGAACCTCCACCATACCAGGGCTTGTAAATGGCGCCCTTAAGTAGCATGGATCCCGGGCGGTTTGTCAAAAGGACGTCACCGCCCCGGCCACTCCCACCGGACATCGCTCGAGAGCAAGCGCGGGGGCACCCCAGCGAAGCTCTCGGCTCAGTCACAGGTGTATGCAGATCATACAGAGGCAGGAAGTGCCTCCGTAGTCCGCTCAAGTGCCACAGGAAGTTCCGCCCGGAAGGGGCGGGACTAACCTGCGGCCTATCTGGCCGCACATATCTCACTGATGAGGCCGACCTCCATGCTTACCCACACTGCCCCCACAGGATCGGTCCGCAATTACATGAGAATTCTAATTGCCTGAAATGAAAAAACAACACAACAAGACAGAAATTATATATTTAAAAATACAGATATAAAAGCATATTTCACTAAGGTGCAAAGATGTTCCTGGTAGGCCAGGAGATATATATCGGTAATATATTTGTTTATCAAAAATTATTATATAACCATGTTTATTTTTTGACATTAACCACTAGTAAGGGCGTTCAATAGTAATAGCCCTAATGAAAGAACAGGGGCTGAACTGCCCCCTACTAGAAACACTTCCATACTTCAAACCCCAAGGGAAAGTTGCATATTTTGACTTATTACAAATCCTCAAGATCATAATATTGATGAGATAGGGATTATAACACAAAAAACTATTTGTTGTACGTAAGAAAGGAAGAGGGGTATATGTGCCACAGAACCTATTTAATGTGAAGAGGTATCAGAATAATTAAATATATACAGGGGGAGGATGACCACGCCAAAACCAAGCAGACACCCTGACCCATATATCCCACATAGGGCCAATTGAGGATAGGGGCACACCCTAAATTGGATACGTCATGGCCAAGATGGCTGCTATCTGTGGACACATGACTTGTAAAATAATGCAGGTATAGAATCCCAGAAACTATGGAAAGTGACAGGGGTACTCACTTTAAAGGAAGGGTTCTACAGAGATCCTATCCGCACTAAATATTGAGAAAGCCTTTTACACTCCATATCACTCACAGAGTAGCGGAAAGGTACAAAAGGTTGTATGGTAAAAAAAAAAAAAAAAAACACAAGTTGAGTAAAAAAATAGCAGAAACAAGTAGATTGTTTTACGTTTTTTCCTTTGTCAGGAACACTCCCAAGAGAGGTGTGGATACCTGAAGCAGGTCTCTATTTACCACAGAAATTGCAAGCTGCACACTCAGATCTCACTAGATGTGTTGCAGCGCTTTAAAAGCAATTGACAAAAATGCATAATAGTGTGTTTTCATCCCTACCAGATCCAAATGAGGATACTAAGTCATAAAGTAAGGCTACTAAGAGTGCAATTGGTTACACCAACATCCCTCAAGGTAGAAGGGATACATGGATTCACGCCAGTCATTGAAAAAAGGTGGTACAATGATTTTCTTTTAATTTTTAATATGTATGGGAATGTTGGGTATAATGAAGGGGCAGGACAATAAAAGAGACAGACAACCTAAGGCCCAATGTACTGTTAAGTTTAAAAACCAGGTAGCCAGGAAGTCAGGGTACTCAGGGTGCTAGATATGTCCACAATTACACCCAGAGTCCCAGACTATACCTGTGCTAGTAAACCCACTTGCATTAGAGGATCTAAATCAGACAGAGTTTTCAAAATCCTATAGAAACATTACCAGTGCACAAAAGGACATGTTAATTCCCCCAAAAGTCGCAGGTTTCAAGAATCCTACAGTGTGTATAGAGTTCTATGGAAAAAACTGATGTAGGGAGGGTGGACTGTTCACAAGCACTGATAAACATATCCTGCCTACAGCTGACTGTGAACAGCCCATGAAATGAAACTTGCATGCATTACAGAAATAAAACTGTTAAACATAAAATATGAGCCATATTAAATGACAATATGGACATTTCTCACCTAGGAGAAGCCCTCAGGTTTCTGTTGTTCAGACAGAAACTGGGGTATTATGCAGAAAGTTATTAATACCCATTTTCACCCCAGGGTGGTCACATTCAGGGTTGGGAATCTATTGTGTCTGTGGCAATAAGGCCCATAGTTGACTTTCTCAGTGTGTCACAGGAACAGGCACTATAGCCTCTTTATTTCCAATAGTGTCCGCCCATCTTAATGAACACAGTCTTTTGGAGGTTTTGCTTTATCTCCTAAAATAATGAAAGTGGTGTATTCATATTGATGTTTATGATAATTATGATCTCTAGTTATCTGTTGAATTAAAATAATTATGTGTTTGGTTGATAAGGTTACCAAGGCCAAGAAGACAACCTATTTCAACTCTATACGGAAATAAGAAGGGATTGATGATGCTGAGTATGCTGTAATGAGAAATCTGTCACCTCAAACCCCCATGTATGAAGTAATCTCCGCCTCAGAACCTTACCAAGACTCGGACACCCCCCACTGAGGTTTGCCCTCTGGGCCAGTGTTCCAAGCGTAAGGGGCTGCTCCCTTGGATGAATCTGATAAGCGGAATAGGTAGTTAGTTAGCCTGATCAATAAATTCTCAAGAGGGGGGAGATGTCGTGGCATACCTATCTCACATTTTCTGGATACCTTATTGGCCTTTACAGGATGCCTTGACTGGCATTTAGAATGGTTATCTTAAACAAAATGTCTTTCGAGTTAATCTCATTTTACTTTGATTTCTTTACATGTGTCACTGAGCTTGCAAAGGCTAAGAATATATCAGATGAACGAAACAGTGGAAATTCCCTATCTCTCAGAATATCAACTCTGTCTGGACAGCTGACCACAAAGCCAATAATATCTTCTAAAAGCCCCTTTGGAACTTTTATTGTGTGTCACCAAGAAATTTCCCTTTATGACAGAGAATCACGATCTAGATTGACATAATGCTTACTATAATTAGTTGTTAACTTTGATTGGATAAAAGATGTTAATAACAACCCATTTCTTGAACGTCAGATTGTAATGACAAACCCATATTTGAGTATATATAAACTCCAGCAATGTTGTAATAAATCAGGTCACTATGATTCAGCCATCTTGAGTCTTGTCTGATCTCATTATATATATAGCTATATATTGTCTGATTTGGTATCACTGACTAACAGGTAACAGGTATTTTGTACCTGAGGAAAAATTCCACAACACTCTTCCTATGGATTCAGCATCCTTTAAAAATCCTTTAGAGAGGTGTATGGATCTGGGTCTTAAAAGGAGCTATCTAGCTTCAGGTGCAGCATGTAAGCCAGCAATCGCCCTTACATCAGTGTCCACAGCAATAAAAACCTGGACAGAAAATATAAGAGTCGGCTATCAGATGAGATGTGCCAAAGCAAGACATCATAAAGGCAATGAATGAGCTGAAGATGTCAGCCGATTTCGTCAGAGAAGCAGCAATTGACACCATTTGCTACTCAGCCAGAGCAATTCAGTCATGGCCAAAAGGGCCTTATTGCTAAAGCTGTGGGCAGCGGATATTGCTTCAAAACAGAACTGGTGCAGGATTCTCTTTGACGGGAAGGCGCTGTTTGGGGAGAGATTGGACAAAGCAATCTCCAGAGTGACTGGTGGCAAGTCAGGCTTACTTCCACAAGACATGGGTTGGGAGATCCAGAAACTTCTCTTCTAGATTTCAACAATCCAGGTCAAGAAATTTCAGACAGTCTCGCCAAAATAGAAATGGCCGGGAAACCTGGAGGGGTACCGAATCTTCCTTTCTGGGGACAAGAAAAAGTAAACCTTTCTCCGCCCTCCAGGATAAAACAAAATCCTTTTGACATAGGGCAGGCCCAAACGCTCCCTGTGGGATCCAGGCTCAAACATTTTGTGCCAGTTTGGGCAAACAGATGCCAGGACCCTTGGGTCCTATCTACAATAAAACACTGACACTACTGGACTTTCTCTCCTCGGCATCCTCAAGATTATTTCAAGAGGACAGAGATCCCAACATCACCACAAAAAGCGGAAGCTCTTCTTCAGTTATAACGTCTCTCCAAGTACAGAGCGCAGTGGTTCCAGTGACCACTTCGGAGCAATATACAGGTTTTTTACTCCACTCTATTCCTCGTTCCAAAGAAAACTGGGGGATGGAGACCAGTAACAGACCTGAGGAAGCTCAATCGACATATCGATCTAGAAAGTTTCAAGATGAAATCTCTGCAGACAATAATACAAGCAGTACAACCAAAGGATTGGTTACTCTCAATACATCTTCAGGATGCCTATCTGCACATTCCAATCCTTCCGTCCTTTCAGAGATACCTGAGGTTTACGGGGGGGGGGGGGCATTTACATCTTCAGTTTCAGTGCCTTCCACTCGGCCTATGCACTACTTCTCGGGTCTTCACCAAGGTCCTGGTCTCTACCATAGCCCTTCCCATGGAAAAGGACCTTCGGGTATAGCATTACCTGGACGACATCCTCTTGCTCGCGGACAGTCAGAGTCGCCTTCTTGCACAAAGGGACATCTTGTTACAGTCTTTGACCCAGGCAGGGTGATTAATAAACAATCAGAAGAGCCATTTCATGCCTACCCAGCAGATGATTTATCTTGGAGCATTATTCAACACCAGTCAGGGTACAGTGTCGTTACCCATACAGAAGGCAAAGATCATCATTCAGAGAGTTTCCAAGATTTTGCGCAACCCCCACCTGACAGCTTTTCTCTGTTTTAGCCTCATAGGTTCATTGTCAGCATGCATTCCGATAGTGCCATGGTCACGTTGGCATCTGAGGTACTTTCAGACCGGCTTCCTAAAACAGTGGAAGAAACAACATCTCTCACAGCCCATCCTCTTAACACCATGCATGCGCAGAAGTCTTCATTGGTGGACGAAGCTTCAGAACCTCTCCAAACCGCGATAGTTGGGTTCCCTCTCCTGGGCCACAATTACTTCAGATGCCAGCGGAAAAGGGTGGGGAACCCATTGCGAGAAAATCGAGGTCCAGGGAAGATGGTCCTTTCAAGCCGAGAGCCTAGTCTCAAACATCCTGGAGTTGAGAGGAGCATTCCTAGCCTTAACCTCTCTATCTCCCTACATCAGAGGCAAAATAGTTTTTCTATGACTGAACAACAGGACAGCAGTCTCCTATATTCAAAAACAGGGCGGGACTCGCAGCAGGGCACTTCTGTCAAAAGTAGAACCGATCATGCTCTGGGTGGAGAGAAATCTCCTAGACCTCAGAGCAGTGTATCTCCCAGGCAGGCTAAACAATCAAGGGGACATTCTCTCCAGATCTTGTCCAGACAACAACGAATAGGCCCGGCATTCGCACGTATTTCAGCAGATCGCCAATCACTGGAAATATCCTCAGGTGGATCTGTTCGCTACACCACGGAACACCAAGCTTCCCAGGTTTATCTCCCGTTTCCACACCCCCAGGTGGAAGCAGTGGACGATCTGACTTGCACCTGGGACTTCGACACAGGGTATGCCTTCCCACCGCACCCTCTTATTCTAAAATTCTTCCTGAGGCTCCTGAAGGAACCAGTACTTATCCTGGCGATTTTCCCTTATTGGCCCAAGAAACCTTGGTTTCCACTAGCCATGCGGTTGTCTGTGAGCACACCTTTGACACTTCCCCTGCTCCCTCAACTTCTACAGCAGGGCAGAGTCTCTCATCCAAACCCACACAGATTGGATCCACGGGTGTGGAATTTGAGTGGCGGAGGTTTGAAGCCTTAGGCTGTTCTTTGGAAGTAATTTCAACACTCCTTCAAACAAGGAAACCATCCACAAACTACATCTACTCAAGAGTCTGGGAAAAGTTCCAAACCTTTGTGGCTGGAAAAAATTTTGATCGATTCTCACCTTCAGTCTCCAATATTTTGGGGTTCCTACAGACTGGACTAGGCCTAGGTCTCAGTTCATTAAAGGTCCAGGTGGCCGCATTATCAGCGGCAACAAATTCAAGATGGGCAGTCATCCCTCTCGTAATTACGTTCCTTAGAGGGGTGTTAAATTCACGCCCTCCGGTCAGAGGCACCTTTCCAAAATGGGTCCTAACTCGAATCCTGGAAGCCTTGGCGGAACATCCTTTTGCTCCTATGGAACAAATATCGATTTGGAACTTATCCTTAAAAATGGCCTTTCTTCTAGCCATTACATCTGGCAGGAGCATTTCAGAATTGCAAGCCCTGGGAATCGGCGAGGATCACGTTTCTTTCTTTCCAGACAGAGTGGAACTGCGACCTATTCAATGTTTCACCGCTAAAGTCGCTACCGCAAGTCACCTCAGGGAACCATGGGCCTTGCCAGTTTTTTTCCCAGTCAGAAATCTATCCAAGCTTGGACATAGCGAAAGTCCTCAAAAAGTATCACTAGGCTACAGAAAAATTTAGAACATCTAACAGGCTGTTCGTTATCCCATGGGGAAAGAACAGAGGGAAGGAAGCCTCTAGCAGGACTTTTGCATCCTGATTGTCAAACTAATACGTAAAATGTACAGGGCTAAAGGCATGGTTCCTCCAGAGCAGGTGAAGGTTCATTCAACGAAATCAATTTCTGCCTCATGGGCAGCTAGAGCGAACCTCTCCCTGGTTACCATCTTCAGGGCTGCCACATGATCGTCTCAGCACACATTTATAAAACATTATAGAATTGACCCTGGAACGCTCACCACTGTAGAATTTGAAAGAAGGGCAGGAAGCCCTTTCTTCATCTAAATTAAAAAAAAAAAAAACACATTTCTTTGTGTTTTAGCATCTACCCACCCTTTTGTCAGCTAGTTATTTATCACAGGTATGCTGCCATGGAGGCGCCAGGAAAATGGAAAATTGTATCATACTTACTGTAATTTTCCTTTCCTGGTGCCTATCCATGGCAGCATACGCTCCCTCCCTCGGTATTCTATAGCACAGGAGAATTCTGGGAGTAGGGGGCGTCTTTCTTTTAAGCTATTCACTAGTCCTGAAGGCGAAGTAGAGTCGGAGCTCTATCACAAGTATGCTGCCATGGATAGGCACCAGGAAAGGAAAATTATGGTAAGTATAATACAATTTTAAGTTTTTTTTCCCAAATACCATGTGACATAAAACATTGCAACGACCGCCATTTTATTGCCTAGGGTCTCTGTTATAAAAAATATATATAATTGGCGGTTCCGAGTAATTTTCTAGCAAGAAATTATTTTTACAACTATGGTACTTAAAAATATCCATAGGCGATGCTTAAAAAGCCTTCACAGGTTACCTGTTTAGAGTTACAGAGGAGTTCTAGTGCTAGAATTACTGCTTTCGCTCTAACGTTCGCGGTAATACCTCACATGTGTGGTGCGATTACCGTTTACATATGCATTCGTGACATACATATGCATTCGCTTCTGCGCACAAGCACCACTGTCCTTTTTAATCGTTTTTTTTTTTTATCACTTTTATTCCTGATACAAAGAATGTAAACATCCCTTGTAATAGAAATAAGGACGACTGGTCCTCTTTATGGAGACATCTGGGGTCAAAAAGACCCCAAATCTCTTCTTTAATTTTAACTTTAAAAGCAAAAGATAAAAAAAAATGATTTACTTCCAGCCTGGACCAGAAGTGACATCATGGCGTTGCTCCGGTCCTCCAAGGCCATAGAGGCGATGAAAGAGTATCCACTCTTTGATCGTCTTTGAGAGCAGCCAGTCGCACCATTGGATCATTTTCCAGGCAAAAACAGTAAGCCCAAGCAAGCGGCTGGAGGTGGAGGAACATCCCTTCCCACTGCTTCCGACAGCTCATGAACCGCTCGGAATGAGAAAGCCAGCTGCTAGCTGGAAAAACCAATACAATGATAGCTTCAGCCATAACCCTGGTAAACCACAACGTATACAGTGAGGACACCAACAATGGGGTCCACTGACACAAACGATGGGGCACAATTCCTCCCCCATAACACCAATGATGGGGCATGATTTCTCCCAATGAAACCAAATATGGGGGCATTGGGTTTTTTTAACCACTGACGGGACCTTTTCTACTCCCAATGGCCACAGTCTGGTCCCCCCCAAATCTGAAGGACAGTAAAGTGGCTCTTTGTTTAGAAAGTTTGGAGACCCCCCTGGTCTAGAAGAACACTACTATGAGCCCCAGAACTCTCATAAAAAAGCAAAAAATTGGGTGACACTTGGACTGAAGAGTCCGAGCCTGGGAAAAGAAAGTTTGACATTTCTCTTGGGGAACAAAAACTCTGGCCTAAGTTGTGTTTAGGATGAGGCCCAGATATTCCAAGCAATGAGTTGGTTCCAGTGCTGGGATCTGAAGGTTCGGGACCCAGTTGAATCTTTGCAATGTCAGGACAGTTCTAGCTATGCTGTCAGCCATAACCTGAGCGAATGGAGGTCTTCCAGACTTCCCACAATGGGAATGCCCTGGAAGAACAGCAAGGCTAGCCCCTGGGGCCAGTGCCTGAGTGAACAATCAAAGTGCCTACTCCCTACTTCTGAATAGGATTTCTGAGCCTCCAGTTCAGGGACAACCTGATTTTCAATGTCAGGTGACCTGGACTGTCCAAAGAAGGGACTAAATTATCCCACCATTACACAATGTTGTGTTTTTGGGGTCTGTAGTGGAACTGGGCAAATGGATCTGTCTAGAACAGTGGTTTCCAAACTGTGGCCCTTTGATTGCTTTTATCTGGCCCTTGGGGCACCATTTCATCCACTGAGACCAACAATGGGGCATAATTCCTCCCACTGACCTCAATGATGGACAGAATTCCTCCTATTGTCACCAACCATGGGTGCACATTTCCTTTCACTGACACCAACGATGGGGCACAATACCTCTCACTGACATAAATGATGGGGCAGAATTCCTCCCAATGGCAGCAATGATGGGGCACAATTCCTCCCACTGACACCAACAATGGGGCACAATTCCTCCCACTGACACTAACAATGGGGCACAATTCCTCCCACTGACACTAACAATGGGGCACAATTCCTCCCATTGGACCAATGATGGGGCACAATTCCTCCCACTGATGTAAATGATGGGGCAGAATTCCTCCCAATGGCACCAACGATGGGGCACAATTCCTCTCACTGACACCAACAATGGTGTACAATTCCTCCAATTGGACCAATGATGGGGCACAATTTCCCCCACTGACCCCAACAATGGGGCACAATTCCTCCCATTGGACCAACAATGGGGCACAATTCCTCCCACTGACACCAACGATGGGGCACTGCGTTACTTTAACTGAGAATTGCGTGGTTGTGTGACGCTGTACCCAAATAAAATTTATGTCCTTTTTTCCCACAAATAGAGCTTTCTTTTGGTGATATTTGATCACCTCTGTGGTTTTCATTTTCTGTGCTATAAACAAAAAAAAAAAAAAAAAGACAGATGATTATAATATTTTTTACTTTCTGCTATAAAACATCCTATTAAAAAAAAATAAAAATAAAATTTCTTCATCAATTTAGGTCAATATGTATTCTGCTACATATTTTTGGTAAAAAGAAATCCCAATAAGCGTATATTGATTGGTTTGCGTAAAAGTTATCGCGTCTGCAAATGATGGGATATTTTTATAGAATTGTAATTTTTACATTTTTTCTAGTAATGGCGGCGATCAGCGACTTATAGGGGGACTGCGACATTGCGGTGGACAAATTGCACAGCTAACTGATACTTTTGTTGGGGGACCAGTGACACCAATACAGTGATCAGTGCTAAAAAAAATATGCACTGTCAATGTACTAATGACACTGGTAGGGAAGGGGTTAACATCAGGGGGGGATAAATGTGTTCATAGGGAGTGCTTACTTACTGTGGGGGAGGTGTTTTAACTGTGGGAAGGCAGAGATCCGTGTTCCTGCTTAGCAATGTTACCCATAAGTTATATTTTGAGATTTAATAGATCTCAGATAGGATTTGGGTTAATAAGGGTTCTCTGACCATGAGTGAAAGCTTGAACACAACAGAAATTTATTGGTAAATAGCAAGGAGGCCTAAACTAATACACAGCAATCTATCTATAGTACAGAAAAGGGGAACAAAATCATAGGGTAAATGAAGGAATACAGAGTATAACACTCAAACCATTAATATACAAACAGCAAGATGGACAACACATAGGACAAGCGTTTTAGATATAAGTGCCAGAGGTATCTTCCATAATTACCATGCACACAAGGGCCCCTTCCAGGCTGATGTTTTCAGAGCATTCTCTCTTCCAACACTTAACTAATATAAATCTATTTCTCATAGACTTGCATAGGGCCATTCCGATGGGTGGAGCTATCTTACCCCTCTCCTCCCTCCGGGCGTATCTCATCCAGGATTGGACAATTTCCCCATCCCCTAGCTTTAGCATAACTCAGCCTCTTGCTATCACCTCCTCTCGGGGGGGGGGGGGGAGTTAGGCAACCTCCTCTTGAATGGGGCATTAGGTATGCAAGGTCGCCCCCTTGTAAAATTGTCCATTCCCTAACAGATGGCCACCTTCATTGGATAACTAAAGAGAGCGTCTTTGAAGTGGAGTCAGAGATAATGAAGGAAGTGAAATGGCCTGGTCTAAATTATTACCTCGGCCCCATAAGGTCTGCGAAAACAGAAAATTGTATACTCACCTTTCCGTAATTTTCCTTTCCTGGTGCATCTGCATGGCAGCATACAATGGGGGGGTTGTGGCTCCGCCCCCACAACCTGATAGGACAGGTTAACTCTAAATCAAAGACAGACCCGACTTGCAGCATTCTCTGTAACTCTTATCATTTGGGTGGGAATCTGTATGCTGCACCAGGAAAGGAAAATTACGGAAAGGTGAAGATACAATTTTCCATTTTCCTGGGGCATCATGGCAGCATACAATGGGAACTAACTCGCCATATGGGAGGGTGCAAGAAAATTTTGTAATGGTCAGTAGCGTAAGTATGCATTTTCCAAATTTTACTGTCATGAGCCGGTTTCACCTAATAAAGTGTAATGAAGGTTTCCTAGGAGGACCATATATATTGCTGACTTGCAAATATCCTCAGGAGACGCTCGGCACTGCTCTGTCCACAGAGCTGGCACTGTCCTAGTTGAATGTGCTCTTAAGTCCTCCAGAACAGGAAGGTCTTGTGAAGAGTAGGCTTTTTTAATTGTCTTAACAATCTAGGACAGCCTTTCTCAAGCTTTTTAACAACAGAGGATCCATTAAAATAAATTTCTGGTCTCGGGGAATCCCTGCTAAAAATTAAAAATTTGCAACTCAAGACACATTAGCCACTTAAGCCCCGGAGGATTTGGCTGCTAAACGACCAGGGGGTATTTTGCGATTCGGCACTGCGTGACTTTAACGGACAATTGCGCGGTCGTGCGACGCTGTACCTAAACTAATTTGGCGTCCTTTTTTTCCCACAAACAGAGCTTTCTTTTGGTGGTATTTGATCACCCGTGCGATTTTTTGATCACGCGCTATAAACAAAAAAAGAGTGTAAATTTTGCAAAAATAACAATATTTTTCCCTTTTTTTTATATGAAATTCCCCCAAAAAAAATGTAAAAATCAAAATTTTTTAAAATTTTCTGCCAATTTGTTTTATGCTACCTATGTTTGGTAAAAAAAATCGCAAAAAGCGTATTTTGATTGGTTTGCGCAAAAGTTATTGCGTTTACTAACTAAGGGAAAGATTTTTGTCATTTTTGTTGTTTTTTTTTTTAACGCGTAATGGCGGCGATCTGCGATTTTTTTTGCGGTACTGCGACATTGTGGCGGACAGATCGGACCCTTGACTGACATTTTTGACACTTTTGGGGTTACCAGTGACATTTCTACAGTAATCAGTGCTATATATATGCACTGTTACTGTAAAAATACACTGGTAGTGAAGGGGTTAACTTTATTTGAGAGGGAGGGGCTGTGTGTGTCCCTAGGGGCGTGATTCTAACTGTGATTGGCTGTGGCTTCAGCTGTATGCAGAGTGATCAACGGATCTACATAGTAGATCCATGTGATCATCTCTGATACAGTGAGGAGAATGACAGGCAGCTTGTTTACACAAGCTGCCTGACTTTCTCCCTCTCCCCCGCCGATCGCCGAGTGGCCGGTGGACATCGGGTCCGCCGGTCACACGCGCGGGGGGGTCCGTGACCACGCGGGAGCGCGCCTCCGGCGGCGCGCGCTCGCTCCCTAAACCCTCACAGGCGAGCGACGTAGACCTACGTCACTTTGCCTGTGAGGGGCTGACCGCCGACGTAGATAGTCGTGCGGCGGTCGGCAAGTGGTTAGTGTGAACCAAAAAGATGGCCGCCGTGTCCTCCAGGGTAATGTTCGTCACGCCAGCCAAAATCCTTGTTTCTCTTTAAGGATCATGAGCCTATTATAGCGTAATATCATCTTTTGCATTGTATTAAAGAGGAAGTAAACCCTCCTCAGGAAGTTGTACCTATAGGTAAGCCTATGATAAGGCTTACCTATAGGTACTGTAAATATCTCCTAAACATGTACGGTTTAGGAGATATTTACCTTTAATGCAGCCAGTGACGTCACTGGCGCATGCGCTCTGAAGGAACGGCTGATCGTGCCGTTCCTTCAGAGCCCCGTGCCGTGACCGTCGGCTTCCGCGCGCGTGCGCAGGAGTGACGTCACCGCGGCTCCGGCCAATCAGATGGCCGGATGCCGCGATCCCGGAAGACGGGCGACTGAACATGTCGCTCGTCATACAGGTAAGAGAGCGGCACGGCGGGGGCTCGTTCTAAGGTAAGTATTTCATAATGAGCTAGTATGCGATGCATACTAGCTCATTATGTCTTTCTCTTGCAGGTTGCAAAAGAAAAAAAAAAACTTTTAACGAGTTTACAACCTCTTTAACAAATTGGGCTAACTTCAGTGTTTCTTTTTTTTTAATTGATGAAACCGTTTTTCCTGGTGCCTCCATGGCAGCATACCTGTGATAGAGCTCCGCCTCTACTCCACCTCCATGGCAGCATACCTGTGATAGAGCTCTGCCTCTACTCCGCCTTCAGGACTAGTGAATAGCTTAAAAGAAATACGCCCCCTACTCCCAGCATTCTCCTTTTTTTCCTCACACCTCTGGACTGGTGAAGAGTTTGCAGTATGTCCTTACCACTGCCTCTGTGCAGCTTCCGTTGGGTTAATCCTCTCCCAAGCGCAGTCCCTGTACTCAGGCCGCTCTTAGCGCTACAAAGTCTGGGAACCCCTTCTGTGGATCTTTTGGGGTATGCAGAGTTTCCTCTGAGGAACGCAGTCTGCCATAAACTCTTTTCCATAAAGAGCTTGTTTTGTGATTGGCATTGATGGCGGCAGCAGCAGGATCAGCATTCTTTGACCCCCCCCACCCCGCTATCTTTCTTCAGATATCTATGTTTATTTTCCCCCCTCTCCAGGTGAGTTTGTTCCATTTTTTTTTTAATCTCTCCTTCCCCTCCATCTGCTTAATTTTCCCTTTTCTATTTACCAGCCAGCCAGGTGTTCCTTGGGGTGTAGATTTTCCTTCCTCCATTCATTCAGAGGATCATTTATTTAAAGGAGAAAAATGTGTGTGTGTGTGTATATATATATATATATGTGCGTGTATGTAGATTAGTAATGAAACAAGCCTTCCCATTTTTAGTTTAAAAAAAACCCAGCAAACAAATATTGCCTTTTTTTCCGGTAAGAGCAAGTCCCAGGGATTTCACTCCCTCCCCTTCCCTACAAATTCTGATTAATCAGTCTGAGGCTTGCTGGCAAACTGTGTGCAGCCTCGTCAGGTCGTGTCATTGACCAAGTACGTCTTTTTCTGGTATTTCCTTTAAAAAAAAAAGAGCATTAGAATATCCTTTCTTTTTCTTTTTTTTTGGGCACAATTTTGAAGCTTTCTTCCTCCTCCCTATTTTCAGCTGATCCTCTTGCTATAGCCAACATGAGCCATTCACCTCATGATCAAGATCTGCAAATGTCTATTAGGTATGGGACCACCCTTGTGTGAGTATCAAAAGAGCGCACTGACAAATGTGTTTTAAAAAAAAAAAAAACACATTTCTCTCTCGATATTTTTTAGCCCTGTTTACTCGAAGAGATTGAGAAAGTCATTCCGGACATTATGCTTATCCTCGTGAACGCAGTCCGGGCCACAGATCGCATTCATCTAGACATAGATCTTCCAGTCAATCTAGATCTCATAGGAGCTATCACTCTCACTCTCCCTCTCCTCATACGTGTTCGGGGAGAAAAAAATGCTGGGCCTGTGGCGCCACACCCCTACCTAACAAGCTGGTCTTTCAGAGCTGCTTTAAGGAATACGCAGCTGACCGAGACCAAGAAAGTCTACAAGTGGCCAGCCTTTTGAAATAGACCATGAAAGATTCACTTTCTGAACTGGCTGCCATGATGCCTGCTCAGGCAATACCTCAGGACCCGCAGACAATGGACGTTGATCCATAGGTGCCAAGCCCCTCTATGGCCAGCATGCCAATTCCCCCTTCAGGGCACAGGGCCAGAACCCCTTCTCAGGAAAAGGAGGGGATTGAGGAGGAGTGGAAGAGGACGGAAAATATGTTTTCACTTGCAAAGTTTGGGAAACTTTACCCTCTAGTTCCAGCTGATTCAGAGCCCCTGGTTTTGTTGCCAGTGGTGGATGCAGCAGTGACCCAACTAGCAAAGAATTTTACTCTTCCTATGGATTCAGCATCCTTTAAAGATCCTTTAGAGAGGTGTATGGATCTGGGTCTCAAAAGGAGCTATCTAGCTTCAGGTGCAGCATGTAAGCCAGCAATCGCCCTTACATCAGTGTCCACAGCAATAAAAGCCTGGACACAAAACATAAGAGTCGGCTATCAGATGAGATGTGCCAAAGCAAGACATCATAAAGGCAATGAATGAGCTGAAGATGTCAGCCAATTTCGTCGGAGAAGCAGCAATTGACACCATTTGCTGCTCAGCCAGAGCAATTCAGTCATGGCCAAAAGGGCTTTATTGCTAAAGCCATGGGCAGTGGATATTGCTTCAAAACAGAACTGGTGAAGGATTCTCTTTGACGGGAAGGCGCTGTTTGGGGAGAGATTGGACAAAGCAATCTCCAGAGTGACTGGTGGCAAGTCAGGCTTACTTCCACAAGACAGATGGGTTGGGAGATCCAGAAACTTCTCTTCTAGATTTCAACAATCCAGGTCAAGAAATTTCAGACAGTCTCGCCAAAATAGAGATGGCCGGGAAACCTGGAGGGGTACCGAATCTTCCTTTCTGGGGACAAGAAAAAGTAAACCTTTCTCCACCCTCCAGAATAAAACAAAATCCTTTTGACATAGGGCAGGCCCAAACACTCCCTGTGGGATCCAGGCTCAAACATTTTGTGCCAGTTTGGGCAAACAGATGCCAGGACCCTTGGGTCCTATCTACAATAAAACACGGACACTACTGGACTTTCTCTCCTCAGCCTCCTCAAGATTACTTCAAGAGGACAGAGATCCCAACATCACCACAAAAAGCGGAAGCTCTTCTGCAGTTATAACGTCTCTCCAAGTACAGAGCGCAGTGGTTCCAGTGACCACTTCGGAGCAATATACAGGTTTTTTACTCCACTCTATTCCTCGTTCCAAAGAAAACTGGGGGATGGAGACCAGTAATAGACCTGAGGAAGCTCAATCGACATATCGATCTAGAAAGTTTCAAGATGAAATCTCTGCAGACGATAATCCAAGCAGTACAACCAAATGATTGGGTACTCTCAATACATCTTCAGGACGCCTATCTGCACATTCCAATTCTTCCATCCTTTCAGAGATACCTGAGGTTTGCGGGGGGCATCTACATCTTCAGTTTCAGTGCCTTCCACTCGGCCTATGCACTACTTCTCGGGTCTTCACCAAGGTCCTGGTCTCTACCATAGCCCTTCCCATGGAAAAGGACCTTCGGGTATAGCATTACCTGGACGACATCCTCTTGCTCGCGGACAGTCAGAGTCACCTTCTTGCACAAAGGGACATCTTGTTACAGTGTTTGACCCAGGCAGGGTGATTAATAAACAATCAGAAGAGCCAGCAGATGATTTATCTTGGAGCATTATTCAACACCCGTCAGGGTACAGTGTCATTACCCATACAGAAGGCAAAGATCATCATTCAGAGAGTTTCCAAGATTTTGCGCAACCTCCATCTGACAGCTTTTCTCTGTTTTAGCCTCATAGGTTCATTGTCAGCATGCATTCCGATAGTACCATGGTCACGTTGGCATCTGAGGTACTTTCAGACCGGCTTCCTAAAACATTGGAAAAAACAACGTTTCTAACAGCTCATCCTCTTAACACCATGCATGCGCAGAAGTCTTCATTGGTGGACAAAGCTTTAGAACCTCTCCAAACCGCGATAGTTGGGTTCCCTCTCCTGGGCCACAATTACTTCAGATGCCAGCGGAAAAGGGTGGGGAACCCATTGCGAGGAATTCGAAGTCCAGGGAAGATGGTCCTTTCAAGCCGAGAGCCTAGTCTCGAACATCCTGGAGTTGAGAGGAGCATTCCTAGCCTTAACCTCTCTATCTCCCTACATCAGAGGCAAAATAGTTTTTCTATGACTGGACAACAGGGCAGCAGTCTCCTATATTCAAAAACAGGGCGGGACTCGCAGCAGGTAACTTCTGTCAGAAGTAGAACCGATCATGCTCTGGGCAGAGAGAAATCTCCTAGACCTCAGAGCAGTGTATCTCCTGGGCAGGCTAAACAATCAAGCGGACATTCTCTCCAGATCTTGTCCAGACAACAACGAATAGGCCCTGCATTTGCACATATTTCACCAGATCACCAATCACTGGAAATATCCTCAGGTGGATCTGTTCTCTACACCACGGAACACCAAGCTTTCCAGGTTTATCTCCCGTTTCCACACCCCCAGGTGGAAGCAGTGGATGCTCTGACTTGCACCTGGGACTTCAACACAGGGTATACCTTCCCACCGCACCCTCTTATTCTAAAATTCTTCCTGAGGCTCCTGAAGGAACCAGTACATATCCTCGCGATTCTTCCTTATTGGCCCAAGAGACCTTGGTTTCCACTAGCCATGCGGTTGTTTGTGAGCACACCTTTGACACTTCCCCTGTTCCCTCAACTTCTACAGCAGGGCAGAATCTCTCATCCAAACCTGCACAGATTGGATCCACGGGTGTGGAAATTGAGTGGCGGAGGTTTGAAGCCTAAGGCTGTTCCCCAGAAGTCATTTCAACACTGCTTCAAACAAGGAAACCATCCACAAACTCCATTTACTCAAGAGTCTGGGAAAAGTTCCAAACCTTTGTGGCTGGAAAAAATTTTGATCGATTCTCACCTTCAGTCTCCAATATTTTGGGGTTCCTACAGACCGGACTAGGCCTAGGTCTCAGTTCATTAAAGGTCCAGGTGGCCGCATTATCAGCGGCAACAAATTCAAGATGGGCAGTCAACCCTCTTGTAATTACGTTCCTTAGAGGGGTGTTAAAGTCACGCCCTCCGGTCAGACGCACCTTTCCAAAATGGGTCCTAACTCGAATCCTGGAAGCCATCCTTTTGCTCCTATGGAACAAATATTAATTGGAACTTATCCTTAAAAATGGCCTTTCTTCTAGCCATTACATCTGGCAGGAGCATATCGGAATTGCAAGCCCTGGGAATCGGCGAGGATCACGTTTCTTTCTTTCCAGACAGAGTGGAACTGCGACCTATTCAAGGTTTCACCGCTAAAGTCGCTACCGCAAGGGAACCATGGGCCTTGCCAATTTGTTTCCCAGTCAGAAATATACCCAAGCTTGGACACAGAAAAGGCTACAGAAAAATTTAGAACATCTAACAGGCTGTTCGTTATCCCATGGGGAAAAAACAGAGGGAAGGAAGCCTCTAGCAGGACTCTTGCATCCTGATTATCAAACTAATACGTAAAGTGTACAGGGCTAAAGGCATAGTTCCTCCGGAGCAGGTGAAGGTTCATTCAACAAAATCAATTTCTGCCTCATGGGCAGCTAGAGCGAACCTCTCCCTGGTTACCATCTTCAGGGCTGCCACATGATCGTCTCAGCACACATTTATAAAACATTATAGAATTGACCCTGGAACGCTCACCACTGTAGAATTTGAAAGAAGGGCAATGCAGGAAGCCCTTTCTTCATCTAAATAAAAAAAAAAAAAAAAAACACATTTCTTTGTGTTTTAGTATCTACCCACCCTTTTGTCAGCTAGTTATTTATCACAGGTATGCTGCCATGGAGGCGCCAGGAAAATGGAAAATTGTATCCTACTTACCGTAATTTTCCTTTCCTGGTGCCTATCCATGGCAGCATACACTTCCTCCCTCTGTATTCTATAGCACAGGAGAATGCTGGGAGTAGGGGGCGTCTTTCTTTTAAGCTATTCACTAGTCCTGAAGGCGGAGTAGAGGCGGAGCTCCATCACAAGTATGCTGCCATGGATAGGCACCAGGAAAGGAAAATTATGGTAAGTATAATACAATTTTAAGTTTTTTTTCCCAAATACCATGTGACATAAAACGTTGCAACGACCGCCATTTTATTCCCTAGGGTCTCTGTTATAAAAAATATATATAATAGGCGGTTCTGAGTAATTTTCTAGCAAGAAATTATTTTTACAACTATGGTACTTAAAAATATCCATAGGCGATGCTTAAAAAGCCTTCACAGGTTACCTGTTTAGAGTTACAGAGGAGTTCTAGTGCTAGAATTATTGCTTTCGCTCTAACGTTCGCGGTAATACCTCACATGTGTGGTGCGATTACCGTTTACATATGCATTTGTGACTTACATATGCGTTCGCTTCTGCGCACAAGTCCCTTTTAATCGTTTTTTTTTATCACTTTTATTCCTGACACAAAGAATGTAAACATCCCTTGTAATAGAATTAAGGACGACCGGTCCTCTTTATGGAGACATCTGGGGTCAAAAAGACCCCAAATCTCTTCTTTAACTTTAAAAGCAAAAGATAAAAAAAATGATCTACTTCCAGCCTGGACCAGAAGTGACATCATGGCGTTGCTCTGGTCCTCCAAGGCCATAGAGGCGATGAAAGAGTCTTTGAGAGCAGCCAGCCGCACCATTGGATCATTTTCCAGGCAAAAACAGTAAGCCCAAAAAACACCGGCAAGCGGCTGGAGGTGGAGGAACATCCCTTCCCGCTGCTTCCGACAGCTCATGAACCGCTCGGAATGAGAAAGCCAGCTGCCAGCTGGAAAAACCAATATAATGATAGCTTCAGCCATAACCCTGGTAAACCACAACGTATACAGTGAGGACACCAACAATGGGGTCCACTGACACAAATGATGGGGCACAATTCCTCCCACTAACACCAATGATGGGGCATGATTTCTCCCAATGAAACCAAATATGGGAGCATTGGTTTTTTTTAACCACTGACGGGACCTTTTCTACTCCCAATGGCCACAGTCTGGTCCCCCCCCAAATCTGAAGGACAGTAAAGTGGCTCTTTGTTTAG
Organism: Pelophylax lessonae; assembly: GCF_965119305.1. NCBI lineage: Eukaryota > Metazoa > Chordata > Amphibia > Anura > Ranidae > Pelophylax > Pelophylax lessonae. The sequence continues at coordinate 890,157,107 of NC_138768.1, forward strand.
AAAGTTTGGAGACCCCCCTGGTCTAGAAGAACACTACTATGAGCTCCAGAACTCTCATAAAAAAGCAAAAAATTGGGTGACACTTGGACTGAAGAGTCCGAGCCTGGGAAAATAAAGTTTGACATTTCTCTTGGGGAACAAAAACTCTGGCCTAAGTTGTGTTTAGGATGAGGCCCAGATATTCCAAGCAATGAGTTGGTTCCAGTGCTGGGATCTTAAGGTTCGGGACCCAGTTGAATCTTTGCAATGTCAGGACAGTTCTAGCTATGCTGTCAGCCAGAACCTGAGCAAATGGAGGTCTTCCTGACTTCCCACAATGGGAATGCCCTGGAAGAACAGCAAGGCTAGCCCCCGGGGCCAGTGCCTGAGTGAACAATCAAAGTGCCTACTCCCTACTTCTGAATAGGATTCCTGAGCCTCCAGTTCAGGGACAACCTGATTTTCAATGTCAGGTGACCTGGACTGTCCAAAGAAGGGACTAAATTATCCCACCATTACACAATTTTGTGTTTTTGGGGTCTGTAGTGGAACTGGATAAATGGAGATGTCTAGAACAGTGGTTTCCAAACTGTGGCCCTTTGATTGCTTTTATCTGGCCCTTGGGGCACTATTTCATCCACTGAGACCAACAATGGGGCATAATTCCTCCCACTGACCTCAATGATGGACAGAATTCCTCCTATTGTCACCAACCATGGGTGCACATTTCCTCTCACTGACACCAACGAAGGGGCACAATTCCTCTCACTGACATAAATGATGGGGCAGAATTCCTCCCAATGGCAGCAACGATAGGGCACAATTCCTCCCACTGACACCAACAATGGGGCACAATTCCTCCCATTGGACCAATGATGGGGCACAATTTCTCCCACTGACACCAACAATGGGGCACAATTCCTCCCACTGATGTAAATGATGGGGCAGAATTCCTTCCAATGGCACCAACGATGGGGCACAATTCCTCCCACTGACACCAACGATGGGGCACTGCGTTACTTTAACTGAGAATTGCGTGGTTGTGTGACGCTGTACCCAAATAAAATGTATATCCCTTTTTCCCACAAATAGAGCTTTCTTTTGGTGGTATTTGATCACCTCTGCGGTTTTCATTTTTGTGCTATAAACAAAAAAAAAAAAAGACAGATGATTATAATATTTTTTACTTTCTGCTATAAAACATCCAATTAAAAAAAAAAAAATCAAAATCAAATTTCTTCATCAATTTAGGTCAATATGAAATTCTGCTACATATTTTTGGTAAAAAGAAATCCCAATAAGCGTATATTGATTGGTTTGCGCAAAAGTTATCGTGTCTGCAAATGACGGGATATTTTTATAGAATTGTAATTTTTAAATTTTTTCTAGTATTGGCGGCGATCAGCGACTTATAGGGGGACTGCGACATTGCGGTGGAAAAATCACACAGATAACTGATACTTTTGTTGGGGGACCAGTGACACCAATACAGTGATCAGTGCTAAAAAAAATATGCACTGTCAATGTACTAATGACACTGGCAGGGAAGGGGTTAACATCAGGGGGGGGGGGATAAATGTGTTCATAGGGAGTGCTTACTCACTGTGGCGGAGGTGTTTTAACTGTGGGAAGGCAGAGATCCGTGTTCCTGCTTAGCAATGTTACCCATAAGTTATATTTTGAGATTTAATAGATCTCAGATAGGATTTGGGTTAATAAGGGTTCTCTGACCATGAGTGAAAGCTTGAACACAACAGAAATTTATTGGTAAATAGCAAGGATGCCTAAACTAATACACAGCAATCTATCTATAGTACAGAAAAGGGTAAATGAAGGAATACAGAGTATAACACTCAAACCATTAATATACAAACAGCAAGATGGACAACACATAGGACAAGCGTTTTAGATATAAGTGCCAGAGGTATCTTCCATAATTACCATGCACACAAGGGCCCCTTCCAGGCTGATGTTTTCAGAGCGTTCTCTCTTCCAACACTTAACTAATATAAATCTATTTCTCATAGACTTGCATAGGGCCATTCCGATGGGTGGAGCTATCTTACCCCTCTCCTCCCCTCCGGGCGTATCTCATCCAGGATTGGACAATTTCCCCATCCCCTAGCTTTAGCATAACTCAGCCTCTTGCTATCACCTCCTCTCGGGGGGGGGGGGGGGAATTAGGCAACCTCCTCTTGAATGGGGCAGTAGGTATGCAAGGTCACCCCCTTGTAAAATTGTCCATTCCCTAACAGATGGCCATCTTTATTGGATAACTAAAGAGAGCATCTTTGAAGTGGAGTCAGAGATAATGACAGAAGTGAAATGGCCTGGTCTAAATTATTACCTCGGCCCCGTAAGGTCTGCGAAAACAGAAAATTGTATACTCACCTTTCCGTAATTTTCCTTTCCTGGTGCATCTGCATGGCAGCATACAATGGGGGGTTGTGGCTCCGCCCCCACAACCTGATAGGACAGGTTAACTCTAAATCAAAGACAGACCCGAGCATTCTCTTTAACTCTTATCATTTGGGTGGGAATCTGTATGCTGCCATGAAGATGCACCAGGAAAGGAAAATTACGGAAAGGTGAAGATACAATTTTCCGTTTTCCTGGGGCATCATGGCAGCATAAAATACGAACTAACTCACCATATGGGAGGGTGCAAGAAAAATGTTGTAATGGTCAGTAGCGTAAGTATGCATTTTCCAAATTTTACTGTCGTGAGCTGATTTCACCTAATAAAGTGTAATGAAGGTTTCCTAGGAGGACCATATTGCTGACTTGCAAATATCCTCAGGAGACGCTCGGCACTGCTCTGTCCACAGAGCTGGCACTGTCCTAGTTGAATGTGCTCTTAAGTCCTCCAGAACAAAAAGGTCTTGTGAAGAGTAGGCCCTTTAATTGTCTTAACCACTTCCATACAGAGCAGTTAGACCCCCTTCCTGCCCAGACCAATTTTCAGCTTTCAGCACTCTCACACTTTGAATGACAATTGCTCAGTCATGCTACACTGTAACCAAACAAAATTTTTATCATTTTTTTCACACAAATAGAGCTTTCTTTTGGTGGTATTTGATCACAACTGGGGTTTTTTTTTTTCGTGATATATGCAAAAAAAGAGCAAAAATTTTGAAAAAAAAAACACTTTTTTTTAGTTTCAATTATGAAATTTTGCAAAAAATAAATTTTTCTTCATACATTTGGGCCAAAATGTATACTGCTACATGTCTCTGGTAAAATTAACCCAAATTAGTGTATATTATTTAGTCTGTGTGAAAGTTATTGAGTCTAGAAGCTATGGTACCAATTACTGAAAATTGATCACACCAGATGTACTGACTGCCTATCTCCTTTCTTGAGGCCCTGAAATGTCAGGACAGTACAAATACCGACCAAATCACCCCTTTTTGTAAAGTAGACAGTCCAAGGTATTTAGTAAGAGGCATGGTGAGTTTTTTGAAGTTGTAATTTTTTCCCACAATTCTTGGGAAAATGAAGAAAAAAAATTTTTTTTCTTTTTTTTCCCACAAAGTTGTCAATTTATAAGCTATTTCTAACACATCGCATGTACACAGCAAAAATTACACCCAAAAATACATTCTGCTACTCCTTCCGAGTATGGCGATACCACATGTGTGAGACTTTTACACAGCCTGGCCACAAAAAGAGACTCCACGTTCAAGAAGCACATTCAGGCGTTCTAGGAGCATAAATACACATAAAACTTTCTTACTACCTATCACACTTTTCAAGGCCCTAGAGCACCAATACAATGGAAAAGTCCACAAAATGACCCCATTTTGGAAAGCAAACACTCCAACGTATATTCTATGAGGCATTATGGGTCGTTTGAACATATCATTTTTTTCCACAGGTTTTTGGAAAATGTGGGAAAAAAATGAAAACTTTTTTTTTTTTTACACAAAGTTGTCAATTTATAGGATATTCCTAACACATAGCATGTACACAGCAAAAATGACACCCCAAAATACATTCTGCCACTCCTCCTGAGTATGGCAATACCACATGTGTGAGACTTTTTCACAGCCTAGCCATATAGAGGGGCCTAACATCCAAGGAGCATCATCATGCATCCTAGCCACTTGCCTAGGCCTATTTTTGACATTTGGTGTTTACAAGCTAAAATCAGTTGTTTTGCTAGAAAACTGCTTAGAACCCCCAAACATTGTATATTTTTTTTTAGCAGAGACCCTAGAGAATAAAATGGAGATTATTGCAATATTTTTTATCACACCGTATTTGCGTAGCGGTCTTCCAAACGCAATTTTTTTGGAAAAAATTCACTTTTTTTAATTAAAAAATAAGAAACCAGTAAAGTTAGCCCAATTTTTTTCCATAATGTGAAAGATAATGTTACGCCGAGTAAATAGATACCCAACATGTCATGTTTCAAAATTGCGCACGCTCACGGAATGGTGACAAACTTTGGTACTTAAAAATCCCCATAGGCGACAATTTAAAAATTTCTACAGGTTGCGATCTTTCAGTTACAGAGGAGGTCTAGGGCTCAAATTATTCCCCTTGCTCTAACGATCGCGGCGATACCTCACATGTGTGGTTTGAACACCGTTTACATATGTGGGCGGGGTTTCTGTATGCATTTGCTTCTGCGCGCGAGCTAACGGGGACAGGGCGCTTTAATTTTTTTTTTTTTTTACTATTTATATTATTTATTATTTTTTATTTTTACACCGTTTAAAAAAAAAAAAAAAATTGATCATTTTTATTTCTATTAAAAGAAATGTAAATATTCTTCGTAATAGAAATAGGCACGACAGGACCTCTTTTTTGTGAGATCTGGGGTCAAAAAGTCCTCAGATCTCACAAGTACACTAAAAGATAGAAAAAAAAAAAATAAAATAATTATAATATAAAATGAAAAAAAAAAAAAAAGGACCTTTAAACCGGTTGCTAGGCAACAACATTTTCCGTAGCTCCGGTCCTCCAAGACCATAGAGTCAAGTGAGGGCAAGCTTGCCCTCACTCGACATCCTGTCTGTGAGGATTCGGGACCGGATCGTTTTCCCCGCTGCCGGCGGGTCCGGTAAGCGGGGAAAAGGACCGGAACGCGTCGGGAGGGGGGGGGGGGGCGCCTCTTCCGCCATCCCGGAAGGGTGATCCCACGGCGAATCCGCCGCTGGGACCACCCTTATCGGAAAGCCAACCGTCTACCGTTTAAAAAAATACCAGGGTTATGGCAGCTATCTGCTGCCATAAAACCGGTATTTAGGTTTAAACGGAGGACGTATATAAACCTTTTTGGACTTGGACATGGTGGCTGTATGAAGGGTGACAGGTACTCGGGTACTTTGTTGGGCAGGTGACAGGTACTCTGGTACTGATGAGCAGGTGGCAGGTACCCGGGTACTCCGATAGGCAGGTGACAGGTACTCGGGTACTCTGATGGGCAGGTGACAGGCAGGTGATAGGTACTGATGAGTAGTACTCACTGACTGATAGGTGATAGGTGATACTGTACTGATGGGTACTGATGATCAGTACTGATACGTGATAGGTACTGATGAGTACTGATGAGTAGTGATGGGGACTGATGAGCAGGCGGCAAGTACTTGGGTACTTCAGGCGTCAGGTACTCTGATGAGCAGGTGGAAGGTACTCGGGTACTCTGATGGGTAGGTGACAGGTACTCAGGTACTCTGATGACGGGTACTCCGTTGACAGGTACTCAAAGTACCCGAGTACCTGTCATCAGAGTACCCGAGTACCTGTCATCAAAGTACCCGAGTACCCGTCATCAGAGTACCCAAGTACCTGTCATCGGAGTACCCGAGTACCCGTCATCAGAGTACCCGAGTACCTGTCATCAGAGTACCCGAGTACCTGTCAGAGTACCCGAGTACCCGTCATCAGAGTACCCGAGTACCCGTCATCAGAGTACTCGAGTACCTGTCATCAGAGTACCCGAGTACCCGTCATCAGAGTACCCGAGTACCTGTCATCAGAGTACCCATCAGAGTACCCGAGTACCTGTCATCAGAGTACCTGAGTACCTGTCATCAGAGTACCCGAATACCTGTCACCAGCCCATCAGAGTACCCAAGTACCTGTCATCTGAGTACCTGATGGGCTGATGACAGGTACTCGGGTACTTTCATGGGCTAGTGACAGGTGCTCTTTATTGGGGGGGGGGCAATCAGTGTGTTTAGGGTGCACTGTAGTTGGTAACTAGCTGTTACCACAATCTCCTCCTCACACAGGATCAGTGTGTGAGGAGGAGAACACGGTGACAGCTAGTTACCGTGTTCTCTGTTGACATTTGTGACCGGCTGTGATTGGACACAGCCGGTCACGTGGTAAAGAGCCAATTTCATTGGCTCTTTACCTAGATCGGGGATCGACTCTGTCCGAGGGACGAGCCTCGTCCCCGATCGCTGCTCTGCGCGCCCCCGGGGGCGCGCATTGCAGAGAGAACGAGCGGCTCGTGCTGGAGCCGCTCATGTGATCGGCTGTGATTGACACAGCCGATCACGTGGTAAACAGCCAATTTCTATTGGCTGTTTACCTTGATCAGGGATGGGCTATGTCCGAGGGACGAGCCTCATCCCTGATCGCGCCGCTGCGCGCCGCCGGGGGCGCGCAGTAGCAGCTAGAACGGGCCGACGTCATATGACGGCGGCCCGGATCTAGACAACCACTTTGCCGACGTCATTTTACATGACTCGGTATGGAAGTGGTTAACAATCTAGGACAGCCTTTCTCAAGCTTTTTAACAACAGAGGATCCATTGAAATAAATTTCTGGTCTTGGGGAAACCCCTGCTAAAAATAAAAAATTTGCAACTCAAGACACATTAGTGTGACAGTCAGTGGGAAGAATGCTCTTTACTCTTGTCATCATTGGGAAGAATTTCCCCCCTACAGATAGCTAAAAGGAACAATGGGGTCATTGGAAACGTATCTGAGAGGCAGAATTTGCCCATTTCTCAAGGAACCCCTAGCAACCTCAGGAGAAACCCTAGGATTCCACTGAACTCTGGTTGAGAAACCCTGATCCAGGAGATGACTGTACGTGTTGATGATGACTGACCCTGCCTTAAGCCATGCTGGAACCAAGCACAGATTTCAGCTTTCCTCAATGAAAAGGTAGCTGCCAAGCAGGTCATCAGAGTTAGATCAGCATCCAGGGGATGTGGTTCTCTCACTTAACCAAGAAAGACGATAAATTGGCTTCCTAGTTACAGTGGAAGGAGAAAGATCCCCCATGGATAAAAAGCAGTCTGGGGTTTTAGGACTGTTCTGTCCAGGTAGATCGTTAAGGAGAATGCTGCGAGCCGGGTCTGTCTTTGATTTATAGTTAACCAGTCCTATCAGGTTGTAGGGGCGGAGCCACAACCCCCCATTGTATGCTGCCATAATGCGCCAGGAAAGGGAACTTAATGAAGGTGTTGTCATTTCTCAGATACAAGTTTACGACGGGTAAATAGCAGAACATCTTTAGGGACGCCACACATGTTTAGCCCAACCTAACATTCCTGTGCTTCAAAAAAAGGAATTAGTAAATTAATTATTTCTTTCTTTTCTTTTCCAATAGTTTTTTGAGATTTTTTTTTTAAAAAGAGGAGTAAGAACAAAAATCAATAGGTACATCAACATCAACAATTTTTTTTTTTTCCAAAATCAACATCAAATATTACTCAAAAAATTTGTATATCCGGTTACAAAAAAATACTGATCAAGATGGTTCAATATATTTGCCTCTAGAACCATTTATTTAACATGAAGAAAAGTATCTTCTCTCGCCCTATTATACCTCACCCCCCCCCCCCACCCGAGTCGCACAGGCATTGGAGAGGAACAGGATCGCCGCCGCAGTGTTAGCGACGTTACCCAGCCTCTCCATCAGAGCCCAATAAACAGGGTGGGGGGGGGGGGGGACAGGTGAAGCAGATTGTGCTGGCTGTATTCCACCTGCAGCACATCCCGGGGCACAGAGTAAAGAATGACTTTTAATAAACACAACATCACTATAATAGGCTCATGATCCTTAAAGAGAAACAAGGATTTTGGCTGGCGTGACGAACATTACACCGGAGGACACGGCGGCCATCTTTTTGGTTCCCAGAGCTGCTGATCATCAATGCTGCACCAGATAAGCGATTGCTCGTCTTGATTGTGTAAGTGGCCTCTTTTTAAGCTTAATAAACTTGTTCAAGCATACTGTACCATGAGGAGTGTTTCCTTTTGTCCCTGATCTGAGGTCTGATATCGGGCTGCAGGATAAGGATTTGCTGAGAGTGGCGCAGTATATAACCTCCATTCTGAATATTGAAACCCGGACACGCGATTCAAAACCCGAACTGTCCACGTGAATCCTGGACGGGTGTCAACCCTACAGGAAGCACCAGCTAGGTGTAGTATCCCGGTTAAAGGGTTTTAATAGCAAAGGATTAAAACACTCACAAGAGGTAAAATATACAAGTGCTCATCTGGTGTCAGAGTCTGTGGATCCTCCTAGAACTGTCCTGTAGGACCGCTGTCATCTGTTCAGGCTGCTGGGCAGAGAGGGGGATGGCTTGGGAGCCTGGAGGAGCCCCAAGAAGCCACACTAACCAGCATGGAAGGCACAGCGGAAGTGACATCACCGGAAAGATGGGAGGTACCAGATGAGAAGAGAACCAAAGCTACGCGCTCAGAGTATTTGGCTTGTTCTACAGGCCTTCCCTCTTGGTCTATACAGAGCCAGTCACAAGGACAGCAGCCATAGGTGGTCCTGTGCTTTCCTTTCTGGAAGCCTCATAACCAAAGACCAGTGACGTTTTCTGAATTACCCTTTACCCTGATCATTGGTATTTTTAGATATTTATTGCTGGCTGGACTATATATAAACTCTGCGCCAGTATCTCCTTCCTCCATTAGCAGAAACACAGGATCTCCATCTTCCCTACTAACAGAACCGCGATCTGCCTTGTTTACATCGACTGACCACTGCCTCTCTCTGGAACGATTGCAAGGTGCCGGTGGACATCATGTCCTCTGGACTCGCTGATTAGCTCCCACTGTATCCAGCGGAAGCTGAGCACCGACGGCACACGTGCATGCCGTAGACCCAGGGAATGCAGATGACGTACAGGTATGTGATTCTGTGCAGAACGGCTGCCCTGCTGCAGGACATGTACATGGGGTGGTCAAAACAAAATATCTCCCTGATAAGAGAGGCTATGACCTGGTGGATTACATGCAGAACTCTTGGGCCCAGCTGAGGACATTTAGGGCCTTAAGATTGAAGATGTGGTGGATGTCTCCTTTTGGTTTGGGAACTGTGGACAGAGAAGAACTCCTGGAACTCTTCTGGCCTTAGCTCAGTGAGATAGAGTTTGGAAGACGAATGTCATAGACAGGTTAGGGCTTTAGAAAGGGCCTCCAAAGGCTGTCAATGTGGTGCCTTCTCCACTCTCCATCTCACTAATAAAACCCCAATGGATGACTCTCTATGAACTGATCACATTCCAATCACCGATCATCTAATCATTGGTAAAAAAGAAGACTCGGCACAGAATATTGTATGAAGAGTTTTTATTGGACAAGATCAGAATAAGCGATTACCACACAGTAATTATATGAATAAAATAAAACTTAAATCTTTTATAATAGAATTAACAAATGTGTCAAATGTATTAATAATCATACATTGGTTGGACCAATAAAAAGCCGGCTACTTCAATAAATCAAAAAGGATCAAAAAAATTAAGCAACCAATCATCAGGTATGCATTCTTGACCTTGATGCAATTGAGGACCCTATAATCAATGCAAGGTCTCAACTCACCCCCCTTCTAAGAAGGTACATCAGTGAAAGATAAATCCTGATTGGCTGCTGTGGGTTAATGCATTTTACAGTGATCTTTTTCCATCCAGTAGGTTAGATCTATATACATATTTATAAGTAGAACACAAAAAGAATGTATTGTCAGAATTGTTTGTCTGCTGCCCCATGTATTGTCATGAATGCCCACTTGTTGCCCCCATGTATTACCAACAGGTGCGCACACCGTGGTGAAGAAGCACGATATTACGTGTGAAACGCGTCCACCTTTCTGTATCCCGTATTGACGGTCTGCAATAAATATCATTGCTATAACCTATTGGTAGTGCGATCATTTTCATTGGTTTTATGCCCCATACATTGTCAGGATTGCCCACTTATTATCCCATGTATTGTGCGGATTGCCCACTTATTATCCCATGTATTGTGCGGATTGCCCACCTGTTGCCCCATGTATTATCATGATTTCCTGCCTGTTGCCTCATGTGGGGAGGGATCGGTAAAGGTAGACAGTTGAGTCATGATTTTACCACCCCCTTAACCTTAAATGGGGCGGTACACATGACACTGCAATTTGTGGCTGCTGCAAACCTCACACCCCCCGGTCACATTGGGCAATGCTATTCAACTGAATGGGGTTGTGCCGCAACAGCCCCTATGCATACGGTTGGGGCGTTCTGGTGTGGGCTTTACAGGGTTAACATAAGGGCTCCCAGCTGCCTGCCAACCCCACAGCGGGTCAGAGGGCGATGCGGGTGTAAACCAACCCCCGAGTGGACTGTGGTGGTTTCACATTTGTTTATGGACTAAACAGTTCCACCCGTTACAATCCAGCGTCCATTTCCCGCAGTACCAGCAGGGGGCGCACTCTGATGTTTCATTATATTTCCTGTATTTGTAAACTTTCCCGCACTCTGAACATGAAATAGGACGCTCGCCCGTATGAACTTTCTGGTTTCTAAGAAATAAACCTTTGTTTGGAAAACATTTCCCGCACTCGTAACATTAAAAAGGGCGCTCACCTGTGTGTAAGTAGGTGTTCTTTCTTAGTTAAACATTTCCCGCACTCTGCACAAGATGAGAGATGCTCAACTGTGTGTATTCTCTGATGGTTAAGAAGGGTTCCTTTCTCAGTAAAACATTTCCCGCACTCTGAACATGAATAGGGACGCTCACCTGTGTGTATTCTCTGATGCCTAAGAAGGTTTCCTTTCTCAGTAAAACATTTCCCGCACTCTGAACATGAATAGGGAAGCTCACCTGTGTGCATTCTCTTATGTCTAAGAAGGCTTCCTTTACGATTAAAACATTTCCCACACTCTGAACATGAATAGGGACGCTCACCTGTGTGAATTCTCTGGTGCTGAAGAAAGTGTCCTTTTTCATTAAAACATTTCCCACACTCAGAACATGAATAGGGAAGCTCACCTGTGTGCATTCTCTTATGTCTAAGAAGGTTTCCTTTATGATTAAAACATTTCCCGCACTCTGAACATGAATAGGGATGCTCACCGATGTGTATTCTCTGATGCATAAGAAGGTTTCTTTTACAAATAAAACATTTCCCGCACTCTGAACATGAATAGGGACGCTCACCTGTGTGAATTCTTTGGTGCTGAAGAAGGTGTCCTTTTTCATTAAAACATTTCCCGCACTCAGAACATGAAAAGGGAAGCTCACCTGTGTGTATTCTCTTATGTCTAAGAAGGCTTCCTTTACGATTAAAACATTTCCCGCACTCTGAACATGAATAAGGACGCTCCCCTGTGTGTATTCTCTGATGGCTAAGAAAGTTTCCTTTATGATTAAAACATTTCCCGCACTCTGAACATGACAATGAATTCTCTCCTGTATGAACCCCTGTATGGTATAAAGAAGATTCCCTGAGATGAGATGGTTTCCCGCACCCGTCTGCACTGTCAGATATTAGAGGACTATGTGAAGTATCAGGAGATTCCAATGATCTCCTCCAATGGTGAGGTCTGTCATGTATATTATGAGGAACGAGATTTACTTCTGGAGAAGATGCCATGTCATTATCTTCTGTAGTCACATCTTCCTCCGATGTCCTTCTATTCCCACCACAGAGTCCGTCTGTCAGAAGACAAGAAAAATTACCAAGAGTTTTCCACACTCATATACACTGCTCAACACTTTATAATCAGAGTATAGCATCAAGTCAGGGAAACTCCTGGGATATTCATCTGGTCAGTGAAGTAGCAGAGGGGGTTGTTACCAACAGGTGCACTAGATGGGCAACAATGAGACGACCTCCAAAACAGGAATGGTTTTACAGGTGGAGGCCACTGACATTTTCCCTACTCATCTTTTCTGAGTGTTTGTCACTAGTTTTGCATTTGGCTGGGGTCAGTGTCACTACTGGTAGCATGAGGCCATACCTGGACCCTATAGAGGTTGCACAGGCAGTCCAACTCCTCCAGGATGGCTCATCAATACCTCCCATTGCCAGAAGGTTTGCTGTGTCTCCCAGCACAGTCTCAGGAGCATGGAGGAGATTCCAGGAGACAGGCAGTTACTCTAGGAGAGCTGGACAGGGCCGTAGAAGGTCCTTAACCCATCAGCAGGACCGGTATCTGCTCCTTTGTGCAAGGAGGAACAGGATGAGGACTGCCAGAGCCCTACAAAATGACCTCCAGCAGGACACTGGTGTGAATGTCTCTGACCAAACAATCAGAAACAGACTTCATAAGGGTGGCCTGAGGGCCCGACGTCCCCTAGTGGGCGCTGTGCTCAATGCCCGGCATTGTGGAGCTCGATTGGCATTGGTCATTGAACACCAGAATTGGCAGCTCCACCACTGGCACCCTGTGCTTTTCACAGAGGAGAGCAGGTTCACCCTGAGCACATGTGACAGACGTGAAAGGGTCTGGAGAAGCCGTGGTGAACGCTGAGCTGCCTGTAACATCGTTCAGCATGACCAGTTGGGTGGTGGGTCAGTGATGGTCTGGGGAGGCGTATCCATGGAGGGACGCACACACCTCTACAAGCTAGACCAGGGGTGGGCAAACTTTTTGACTCGAGGGCCGCAATGGGTTCATATATTGGACCCAGGGGACGGACCAAGAGTAGATGGACGGTGTGTATGTGTGAATTAATATAAATTAAATTTCAATGCCGATATGTCAGCGTGCCCCCTTTCAATGCAGATATGCCAGCGTGCCCCCTTTCAAAACAGATATGCCAGGGGGCCCCCTTTCAATGCAGATGTGCCAGCGTGCCCCCTTTCAATGCAGATATGCCAGTTGGCCCTGTTTCAATGCAGATATGCCAGCGTGCCCCCTTTCAATGCAGATATGCCAGGGGGCCCCCTTTCAATGCAGATATGCCAGCGTGCCCCCTTTCAGTGCAGATATGCCAGGGCCCCCTTTCAATGAAAATATGCCAGCGTGCCCCCTTTCAATGCAGATATGCCAGCATGCCCCCTTTCAATGCAGATATGCCAGGGCCCCCTTTCAATGCAGATATGCCAGGGCCCCCTTTCAATGCAGATATGCCAGGGCCCCCCCCCCCTCGAGACCAGTGCACTTACCTCAGGCAGTGCTTCTCTTCAGTCCCCCGATGTCTCCTCGAGTCCTCAGTCCTCCCACCTCCTCCTCGGCCAATGGCATGGGATTTGCCTTTCAGCCAATCAGGCAGCGGGAGGACCCGCTTCCTGATTGGCCAGGAGGAGGATCCGTGTGACAATAGCGAATTTTCATTTGCTATTGTCACACAATGTACGGGCACAGAGCAGTGCGCCCCGGCCGCCACTGCCGAAGTTCCCAGGGCGGCCCGGTACCGTTTGATCCACAGTACCGGTCCGCGGCCCGGGGGTTCGGGGAACACTGCGCGCTCCACGGACCGGAATAAAAAGGTCCACGGGCCGTAGTTTGCCCATTCCTGAGCTAGACAATGACACCCTGACTGCCATTAGGTATTTGGATGAAATCCTTGGACCCATTGTCAGACTATATGCTGGTGCAGTGGGTCCTGGGTTCCTCCTGGTGGACAACAATGACCGGCCTTATGTGGCGAGAGTATGCAGCCAGTTCCTGGAGGATGAGGGAATTGATACCATTGAATGGCCCCCACGCTCGCCTGACCTGAATCCAATAGAACCACTCTGGGACATTATGTTTCAGTTCATTCGATGCCGCCAGGCTGGACCTCAGTCTGTTCAGGAGCTCAGTGATGCCCTGGTCCAGATCTGGGAGGAAATATCCCAGGACACCATCCGTCGTCTCATTAGGAGCATGCCCCGGTGTTGTCAGGCATGCATACAAGCATGTGGGGGCCATACACACTACTGAGGACCATTCTGAGTTGCTGCAATGACATTTCACCAAAATGGATTCGCCTGCTGCATCAATTTTTTCACTTTGATTTTCGTGGTGTCTTTGAGTTCAGCCCTCTGTAGGGTGATCATTTTCATTTCCATCAAACTATGTGGCATCCTTTCCTTCCTAACACATTACCCAGTCCATACCAGTATAGACCCTAACACATTACCCAGTCCATACCAGTAGAGATCCTAACACATCACCCAGTCCATATCACTATAGATCCTAACACATTTCCCTGTCCATACCAGTATAGATCCTAACGCATTACTCAGTCCATACCAGTATAGATCCTAACACATTTCCCATTCCATACCAGTATAGATCCTGACATATTATCTGGTCCATACCAGTATAGATCCTAACACATTACCCTGTCCATACCAGTATAGTTCCTAACACATTACCCAGTCCATACCAGTATAGATTCTAACACATTACCCTGTCCATACCAGTATAGATTCTGACATATTATGTGGTCCATACCAGTATAGATCCTGACACATTACCCAGTCCATACCACTATAGATCCTAACACATTACACAGTCCATATCACTATAGATCCTAACACATTTCCCAGTCCATACCAGTATAGATCCTGACATATTATCTGGTCCATACCAGTATAGATCCTAACACATTAGCCAGTCCATACCAGTATAGATATCCAGAAATGATGTTTCTCCTTTCATCCTTCCAGGACGGCCTACATATGAGAGATTGTGGCTCCGCCTCACAGGAAACACAACTAATTTGCAGCTGTTAAAAGGGTCCCACCCATCCTTGAGCTTCAGTTCAGTTGTGTTTCCAACCTCACATCGGAACGTTTGTTTTTTTTTCTAACCTGAAGGCAAAGGACTGTCTGAGAGGTACCCCTGGAAGGCAGCTTCGGTCGGCCTAATGGCAGGTTCCTCCCTAGCTGCATCCTGGAAACAGGAGCTTTCAGGTCGCCAACATGCCAGGTAGTGCGGTTTACCTTACAGTGAAGGTCCCTCTATACCTGAAGTCCTGTTGTCTCTGCAGGAAGTCTCCTACATTTGCTCCTCTAAGGTGGTAAGGATTTTGCCGGATAAGTGAAAAATTTAACGCCAAGGAGCGCGCCGCAAGCCTCGCTGTGAAGACCGGACAGCGATACCCGGAAGAGAGCGCAGCATGGAGGAAACGCCGGGTCCATGTGATGTTCATGACAGAATCTCCGGCTACGAAGGGGCTGTAAATTGCCCAAAAAGAGACCAAAGCACAACTCATCCCTTTGGGGTATAAGTCGATACACAGGTGACTGCAGGGACATGAGACCGGGTAAGTGAAATTTACCGGATAATGGGGCCTACTGCTGCATACGGTCTAGGATCAGCAAGCCTTTAATTGTTCCCTTACTGACAGCCCTGTTAACGATCTGTGTCTGGGAGTAGCACATATGTTAAATAAGAGAGCGAGTTAATCACTTTGTTTCTCTCTTTTATTGTTGCAGGTCGTTCCTCGGCCAGAAGGCCTCTGTCAGACCCTCCTCTACTTTAATAGCACAAACATGCTGGAAGTGCGGTACTGTGGAGTAGTCTGTGTAAGCCTTGCACACAAACCCTTTGAGCCATACATGTGTTGGTAAATTGGCTGAGAGTATCTGTTTTAATGAAGTTTTTCTTAAATCAGTGCAGGAGGGTTGCCGAATCCAGTCCTTGTGGACTACAGCTGCTACTCATCAGAGCTTAACGCTTGTGATCACAGATTAAGATAGTCTGTCTGCTCTGGAATGTATGTTCTCTAGAGCAGGACTCTTTCCTCTTGTCAGAATCTCAAGACATTTCCTCTGCAAACAAGGAATGAACGAGATCCAAGGAAAGACACTAGCCAGCCCAGGTCCTTAACTAAGTAAGGAGGGCTCGGGCGGTAACAGATTTAAAGAGAAAAAAGTTCCACAAAAGGACAAAAAACTGAATTTTTGTAAAATCTTACCTGTAAAATTCCTTTCTCTGAGTCCTCCGACAGTTGCCGCCATCTTCATATTCGTCACAATGGGGTATTAGACTTTGCTCAGAAGGAGTAGCTAGGCAACAGAATATGTTATTACAAAAGCTTTTAACATATCCCACCCCCAGGGGGTGGTCCCCTCAGTCAATACCCTCCTACTTCCTGTATCCATGCTTCAGTTTCAGTGGAATAGCAGTAGAGTATACAACCAACCCCAAAAGAGGGGCGGGGGCGGCGACTGTCGGAGGACTCAGAGAAAGGAATTTTACAGGTAAGATTTTACAAAAATTCCGTTTTCTCTTACGTCCTCCGACAGTCGCCGCCATCTTCATATTCGTCACAATGGGGACGTCCCAAAGCAGTGCAAACATGAAGGGTGGGAAACGCAGCCGCGCCTAAGGCAACGCCGTCTCCACATCAAAGAAAGGAACCTTACCAAAGGAAGGAAACCAGCTGGGCAACATGAGAAAAAAACTTGCTCAACAGAAGCAATAACCCAGGAAAACAAATAACCCAGGGATAAGAACATATATCCCAAACAGCCAAGGAGCCTAAACAAGAGGCTCTAAGGAACTGCCGCACTAAGAACCTTGCGGCCAAAGGAAGCATCCGCCGATGCCTGAACATCCACTCTGTAGAATTTTGTGAAGGTGTGCACGGTCGACCAAGTCGCCGCCTTACACACCTGGGCCACAGAAGCCCCATGACGACAGGCCCAAGACGTACTCAAAGATCTGGTAGAGTGCGCCTTCACAGGCACAGGGGGAACTTTCCCCTTCAAAGCATAGGCCTGTTCAACAGTCTGTCTGATCCATTTGGCGATGGTAGAAGCCGACGCCGCCATGCCCTTCCGAGGTCCCTCAGGAAGGACAAACAAGAAATCCGACTTGCGGAAAGATTCAGTCGATTTCAGGTAAACCCTAATCGCCCGAACAACAACCAAGGAATGCAATTCCACCTCCTTCGGATGTTTGGGCTTCGCGCAGAGCGAAGGCAGGACAATGTCCTCATTAAAATGAAAATCCGAAACTCTCTTCGGAAGAAAAGAAGGATTAGGTCGCAAGACCACCTTATCTAGATGAATGACCAGATACGGAGACTTGCAGGACAAAGCTGCTAGCTCCGAAACCCTGCGAGCCGAAGTGATCGCCACCAAAAAGGCGACTTTTTTGGACAACATGGACAACGAGATCTTCCTGATCTGTTCAAAGGGATCATGTTGTAGCACGGACAGAACAAGATTCAAGTCCCAAGGAGGTAAAGGTTCCCTCCTAGGAGGGACCAGATGTCTCACCCCTTGAATAAAAGTACTAACCAAAGAGTTAGACGCCACAGGACGTTGAAAAAGAACGGCCAGCGCAGACACCTGACCCTTGACCGTAGCCAGCGCCAAACGGTGGTCGACACCCGTCTGAAGGAAGGATAACACCCTAGACACCGAGTACGTGTGAGGTGAAAACCCCCTGGACTCACACCAGGCAAAATAGGCCTTCCAAGTACGGTAATAGACCTTCCCCGAGGAAGACTTCCTCGCGTTAATCAAAGTGTGAATGACCTCCGGGGAGAGACCCCTATCCTTCAGGACCTTGGTTTCAACAGCCAGGCCGTCAAAGCCAGCGACTGTAAAGCAGGATGGAATATCGGCCCTTGAGACAGAAGATCTGCTCGAAGAGGCAGACGCCAAGGAGCGTCGACCACCAGATTCACGAGGTCCCCGTACCAGGACCATCGAGGCCAGTCCGGCGCCACAAGAATCACTGTGTGAGGTTCCGAGTGCAACCTGCGAAGGAACCTGGACAGCAATTGAATCGGCGGAAACGCATACAGCAGTCGATACTGATGCCACGGGGCTACTAACGCGTCCGACGCGTCTGCCCGAGGATCGTGCGTTCTTGCCACGAACCTTTCGACCTTGTTGTTCAGACGAGACGCGAACAGGTCCACCTCCGGAAGACCCCACTTCGCGCACAACATCTGGAAGACATCCGGGTGGAGAGACCATTCCCCCTGATCCAGGGTCTGGCGGCTCAGATAATCCGCCTGCCAGTTCTCCACCCCCCGGGATGTGTACCGCCGATATCGCCGGGACGTGTGTCTCGGCCCAAGACAGAATGTCGGCCACTTCCCGAGCCGCTCGGGCACTCCTGGTGCCCCCTTGGTGATTGACGTAAGCCACTGCCGTGGCATTGTCCGTCTGCACCCGAACCGGACAGCCGTGAGCCTGTCCGTCCAACGTTGAAGGCAGAGATTTATCGCACGCAACTCCAGAATGTTGATCGGAAGGGAGGATTCCTCCTCCGACCAAGTTCCCTGGGCGGACAGAACGCCCAGAACACCACCCCAGCCCGACAGGCTGGCATCCGTGGTGATCACCGTCCACGAAAGAGGACGGAAAGACTTTCCCCCCGACACCGCCGGGGACTGGAGCCACCACAGAAGATCCCTTCTGGTGCGATGGCTCAACGAAATCTGGATATCCAGAGATTGTGGACGCCCGTCCCACCTGGACAGGATCTCCGCTTGGAGACCCCGCGTGTGAAACTGGGCAAAGGGAATCGCCTCGAAAGCCGAGACCATCAGTCCCAGACACCGCATGCATTTCCGCAGAGACGAACAACGTCCCTGAGGGACTGGACTTCTCCCTGAAGAGTCTTGAGTTTGTCGTCCGGTAGGAAGACCTTCGCCTGGACCGAGTCCAGGATCATCCCCAAATAGGGAAGACGAACCGACAGACACAGCGTCGACTTTGGATAATTTATCGTCCAACCAAACTCCTGCAGAGTGCACCGTGACGGACAGATCCGTCTCCAGACCCTGGCTGGTCGCAGACCGAACCAGAATATCGTCCAGATACCCCAGGACAGAGATGCCCTGGGCTCTTAACAAAGCCAGCAGTGGTGCAAGCACCTTGGTGAAAACCCGCGGAGCCGAAGCGAGGCCAAAAGGCAACGCCACGAACTGGTAATGATCCTCCGCAATGGCGAATCGAAGGTACCTCTGGTGACCCTCGAAAATGGGGATGTGTAGGTACGCATCCTTCAAGTCGATGGAGGCCATGAATTCCCCCGGAACCAGGGCAGCCACCACCGACCGCAGAGATTCCATGCGGAACTTGCGAACCCGCACAAAGCGGTTCAGAGCCTTCAAGTCCAGAATTGGACGCACCTTGCCCTCCTTCCTGGGCACGGTGAACAGATTGGAATAGAACCCCCGAAATCTGTCCCGATGAGGCACCGGAACCACCACTCCCTGAGCTCTCAGGTCCCGCACCGCTAGGCGCAGATCCCGCAAACGCTCCGGAGACAGTTGAAGATTTGAGGGGAAAAATCTGCTCTCCGGCCGAGAGAGAAACTCGATCTTGTAACCAGATCGAACGATTTCCTGAACCCACCTGTCCCGAACACGGGACAGCCATGGTCGTGGAAAACCGAGCAAGCTCACCCCACCCCAGAGCCGGGTGAGGGCGCCCCTTCAGGCCGCACTGTTGTGGGCAGCGGATCCGGACTGGCCGGACTTCTGTTTACCTGTCCACGGCTTCTTTTGGGAGCCCTGACCTTTGAACGGCTTGCCCTTATAGTGTGGCCGAAAGGCACGAAAGGACCCCTGAGAGGGCCGAAAGGAAGCATGCTTCTTACCAGAAGTCGCCTTAGCCTTGTGAGATTGGGGCAAGAGCGTGCTCTTACCACCCATGATCCCCTTTATCAGTGTATCCAAGGATTCGCCAAAAAGGCGAGACCCATCATAGGGCAGATTGGCTAAGGTCTTGCGCGAAGATTGGTCCACCGACCAACATTTCAACCAAACCAAGCGGTGAGACAACACCGCCACACCGTGTACACGTGCGGCCAACGGAACCATATCCAGGTCCGCATCGCACAAATACATGACACCCTGATGGATTTGATCCACCATATCCAATGTCGCCTGTGGGGCAGAATCAGCCACCAAAACGCGCCTAAGCACCTGCGTCCAGCTCGCGACCGCCTGGGCCGCCATAAGGGAAGCAAACAGAGCTTTTAGCATAGAACCCATAACAGAATAGGTATGACGGGCAAGAGACTCCAGCCGCTTGTCCGTGGCATCCCGGAACACCGGGGTATCCTCAGCAGGAATCGCAGTGGACTTATTCAAAACCGCTATCGCGTGATCCACCGGAGGCGGTACACACCAACGCTCGTCAGTAGCGGGCGTGAAAGGATAACGCAGTTTGAACCTACTGGGTACAGCAAAAGGCTTGCAGATATTACGCCATTGTTCCACCATTTCATCCATGAGTGCAAGCTCTTCAGACGAGCCAGGGGAAGAATTATCCACCCCTTCAACCTCAGCCTCCACCTCGGACCCCACGAGATCCAGGGAGGAACGGGACCCTGATAAGGAGACCCCGGCCATATCAGCCCCATCACCCTCTGAACCAGAGGAAATTGAAGCTCTGGACCTTTTTGTGGATTGAGCAGCCACAAGCATTTGCACCTGAGCAGCAAGGTTAGCCACAATCGCAGCCAAATCCCCCCCTGGGGGGGAAACAGCAGTCCCCTGGCTTCCCACCAAGGTGGCAGGAAATTTGCCCTCCTGAGAATCCATTGCCCCAAAAAAAATATATGCCGGAGAATAAAGGGTAAACTGCCCCTTTAACAAGCGCGGCGAGCGCAGCCCACCGCACACACACACAAGCACAATGAGACCCCCACAGGGATAAAACAGACACAGGCAATGGATATAAGAAGAACAGAAAGATAAAACCTGAGGAGACCCCTGCTGCTGCTGCCGTCTCGATCGGTGCACACCAGGAAAGAGGAAGTGATGAAATCAGGGCGCTCTATTAAAACCTATGGAAGGCTACAAGAAAATGGCCGCCCGCAGTGAAAACATGCGGCTGGGGCGAGTGCAGGCAAAATGGCGCCGTTTGGCGCCGAAACCGCCGCTCCCCCAGTACTGTGATGCAGTATAACACCACCCATGTCTTAAAAACATGGCTGATCGCCGCAGCGATCGCCGTATTGTGCCCCAAACATGACAAAAACATGCCCCACAGCACACAGCCCTTCACACTGTACACAGGCTGACACAGACAGTGTCACACAGCCCCCCCCCCCCCCCCCTGCAGCCCACAGCGTGCAGCCAGAGCGACAGGGAGCTAAACAGTGTGAACAGAGGCAGGTTACACAGTCCCAGACTGACACCCCTCCCGACAGACAGGTCCCCACATAGATACACTTACCTCCTAATGGCGTGGGGAACCCGCACAGGCGAACAAGCCGCTGTGCATGAGGCAGGGAGAGTCGCATCCAGGACGCACAAAATCGGGGTTAAGAAACCACCCAGCGTCCAGTGAGGTAGCCACCTCACCGATCATCCCTGCACCGAACAGGGATGGGTCGTTCACTGTGCCAGGAGCGCTACCTGGCTGAACGCTCGATGGCAGGCTGGAAAGCCACTGACCCACGACCTGCGACCAGGGGGATCAGCCCGAGACCCAGCCCGCACTAATCCTCTTCATCAGTAGAACTAACTAATGCTGACAAAAGTAACAGCTAAGTAAAGCAAGAGAAAAAAACTCAAAGAAAATCAAAAGAGAAAAGAAAGGCTGAGACAAAATGCCCCAGCATAGAGACAACCAGCTACTCCTGACAAGCTAGACAATGAAACTGGAGCATGGATACAGGAAGTAGGAGGGTATTGACTGAGGGGACCACCCCCTGGGGGTGGGATATGTTAAAAGCTTTTGTAATAACATATTCTGTTGCCTAGCTACTCCTTCGGAGCAAAGTCTAATACCCCATTGTGACGAATATGAAGATGGCGGCGACTGTCGGAGGACGTAAGAGAAATCTCTTTTTCCTGGAAACTGTGGTGTAGTGGGCTATGCTCGTAAATAAAGCTTGCGGGATCATGAGCCAAGACCCAACCAGGCTAAACACCCTGTAGGTCACAATAGGTGTGTGATTAGTTACTATGGAAAGGATTCCTTAAAGCAGTGTACACCACTCAAAGGATCCCTACACCAGCCTAGAATGTACAAGGACTTGGGGACACCCAGTCCAGAGTTATTTCTATTCACAATCACGGAAATATATCATTTTTCATGAATAGATTCGCTGGTAAAATTCTCTACCGACTAATTGACCTACACACTATAAGATTTTCGGAAGATTTTTTCCGTTAGACTCGCCAAAAACCATATGATATGAGAGCGGATCTAAACACTTTCAATTTGTATGCAATGACAGGCCCTTGCACTACATTGAAAAGGGTAAATCTGAAGGAAATCTACCAACAAAAGTTAGATGGTGTGTTTCAGCTTTAGACTGACTGGGTGTGGTGATATCTTGCACAGGTCCTCGGATTCATTATCTTGATCAGCTGTAGCTGCAAGTTAACCATCCCCACCTAAAGTGGAAGTAATCTCCCCTAAATAACTTCCCACGTATGTGTAAGATTCTGGTTCCTCTGGTACCCTTATTTTCCATTTTCTTTTCAACATTGCGTCCCACCTTTCTAGTTAGGTGGAACGCATACACCTTTAAGACGGATGACGTCATCGCCGAGCGCCACAGAGCGGCTATTTCAATCGCCGGCGTTCTCTCTCACGTTGTTTGTTCAATGTGCCTACATGCTTACAAGCCTTGTCTTGCTGCCGGAACCTCCAGCTATTTGCCTTTACCTGGAACAGACCGGAACCTCGCTACTGATCCCGTATCTCGCTACCGGATCACTCCCTCACTACTGGACCCCTCTACTTACTAACCTTACTAGTGATAAGTACCCCACAGGGGAATCCTCCATAACTAACTTACACTAACTACCTCTGCACATTAAGGACTGTTACTATCTATGCATACTAATTCTATCATCTGCACTGTTACATAGATTGCTAGCTCTTGAGTCTACTACCATCTATCCTTGCACTGGGTTAGTCTATCCTGTATATGTCATCTGCTGTCCTTACCACCTGTTACCATACATGATTACTAACCTATCTGCATTCTACCTATTACCATCTACTACTCTCCTGAACAATACTATCAAGTGCTTACCATTACTGTCACTGCTCACACCTGTCCCTTCAGCACATCACCTCCATACTATTATATACATCCTATCACTCCAGGAACATCTTATTGAGTGTGTGTATATCTGTATGCTGAAGCTGACAGGCCCACAGTGATGAGTCTGGAGAGTTGGATCTGGTATTTCAACGCATCTCTACATGACTACTGAGTGGAGATTCTGCAGCTGCAAATCCAGCTTACTATAAAAACGCAGGAGCGTTACAGTATGAAGTATTTAGGAATTGAGATCTTTTGAGTGCTGGTCACAATAAGGACAGAATCCTTGTTAAAAGGAGGCATGAATTGCTAATTCTTATTATGTGGTTACAGCTATAGCAGACACCTGCTTACTATCTGGCCAAAAAAATTTTGGAATTCAGGAGCTTACTAAGTTTATCTCAGTAATTAAAAGCTCACAAGACATCTTAAAGTTCCCTGTCCATAGTTGGGGGGTATGATGTCGTACTTAACAGACTCAGCTGTTCAGTCAGTTATAGCCTCTGCAAGAACAGCGGCTCTCATGAATACTGCTAGGAGAGCAGTGTGTGCAAAGCTTATGAAGGAGATGTCTCTTCCGAGTTAAGACTTTGTGCCTGGCCTGGCAAAAGATCCTTTTTGTGTGATCAAGGCCTGGAGGATGTCTATCTAAGATCCTCAGGGAACAGGTTATCCCAATTTTTTTCCCGCAATGGAAAAACATCTCAACCAGCCCCGATGTCCTCCCGATCATTCAGAGAGGATACAGACTGAAGTTTTTCCTCTCAGCCAGTGGCAGAGATAACTGTATCATATCCCTCAAAGAGTAACCCTGTTAAAGGGGATTCAAGAGTGGATGGAGCAGAGGGTAAATACCCCTATACCGTGAAATCAGGTCTTCAAAGATTTTTTGACTCTCAGTCATTGATACCCTCCTTTCAAGTAGAAAGCCAGTGTCTAGGAATTTTTTTTTTTCCAAAAATCTGGAAAACATTCTGTACTTGGCAGAGTCAGAAGAAAAAATTCCTCTGCCTCAATCCCCGTTATCCTGGAAATTTTACAGGATGGGGTAGATAAGGGGGTGCCAGTTAACACCCTTAGAGTACAGGTAGCGGCACTTCTGTTTTCTTAGATAAAAGGCTGGACAAAGAGCCTTTTTTAATTAGAAATATTGGTTAGTTCAGGGATGAACGACCCCGATCAATAGAGCTAATGTTTCAGCTCGGAACTTAACGCAAGTACTAGAGACATTAGCTAATGAACCCTCGGTACCTTCAGAGAAGGTTACTCTAAATATTTTGGCAAATAAGCTAACTTGCTGTCGGCAATTACCACAGCCAGAAGAGTGGGAGATTTACAAAAATTCGTCCATAAAGGAACCCTTTATGCTAATTCTCTAAGACAGAGTGATTCTTAGATCAGACCCACTGTACCTACCCAAGGTAGTTTCTTCTGTTCACAGAAATCAAGAGATGGTCTTGTCACCTTTTTGTGTGAAAAACCTAGCTGTGCAAAAGAACGGAAATTCCATTGTCTGGATGTAAGAAGTGTCTTCTCACAGATCTGGAAAGAACCAAGGGCTTTAGAAGGTCTAGCCACCTGTTGGTTCTATATTCTGGACCAAGAAAGGGATTGCAAGCATCAAAACCCTCGATCTCGAGGTGGATTAAGCAAGCCATTAGCATGTCATATAAGGTGTCAGGTAAACCCACACCCGCAAAGCTAAAGGCACATTCCACAAAGGGCATGGCAACTTCCTGGGCCTAAAAAGCCGGAGCATCCTAGGAGCAGTCCGGCATGTATCCATCTGGTCCAGTCAAGATACATTCCTAAAACACTATTGTGTGGAAGTACTGTCGCAACAAGACCTTGCCTTTGGCAGAAAGGTTTTACAGGCAGTGGTCCCGCCCTAACGTAGGCCAGTATGGATTCCTTTATTATCCTCTCATATGTAGGCCGTCCTGGAAGGATGAAAGGAGAAAACTTACCGTTAGTATACTGGTAACGGCCTTTCTCTTAATCCTTCCAGGACGGCCGGCCTACTTCCCGCCCAAGATGGTGGTGAGTTAAAAAATATGTATATATATGTATATATGTGTAGCTGTATGTTATTGAATAACTATATTCCTTGAAAGTTCGGTTGGAAAGCTACT
This sequence comes from Pelophylax lessonae, assembly GCF_965119305.1. Lineage (NCBI taxonomy): Eukaryota > Metazoa > Chordata > Amphibia > Anura > Ranidae > Pelophylax > Pelophylax lessonae. The sequence goes on from NC_138768.1 coordinate 890,182,382, forward strand.
TTTATATTACTGAAGCTCAAGGATGGGTGGGACCCTTTTAACAGCTGCAAATTAGTTGTGTTTCCTGTGAGGCGGAGCCACAATCTCTCATATGTAGGCCGTCCTGGAAGGATTAAGAGAAAGGCCGTTACCAGTATACTAACGTTAAGTTTTTTTCTGGGTGCAATCACAACACCAAACTATGACAACTAACCAGATCAATGATACCACCCAACCAAACATCACTAAGAAAGCTTTAACCCATTCTTGCATAATTACCCGAGCTGATATCTGGAGAAGTTTCTTCCTTTTTAACTGCGTCCATCATCCCAACCTCCTCTGTAAAATGCTGATCACCCCTCACATACGTCTTTTCCTTTATAACCTCAATTTGTACATTTATCAGATCTTCATCCTAAACCAACAAAATGGTAGAAATAATATTAAATACACAAAATAATAATAATAATAATAGAAGAATGATATCTCTTACGGCTTGGGATCACTTTCCTACATTCTTATCTACCTGATGATGGTGAGGGATGGTGTGATCTTCCTGTGTGGAATCCCGGGAATATGGAGGACGGGGACATCTCTCTGGTGGATTTCTGTAACTGGATGACTCCACCACGGTGTCCTGGTACTGCTTTCTGTGACCTTTTGGAAACTCAGCCTCCTCCATTACAAAATTCTCATCATCCTCCTCTTTTATCTCTTCTTTAATGTTGACCTGTGTGGAATTCGGGGAATACAGAGGACAGGGACATCTCTCTGGTGGGTTCTCATTACTGGATCCATCTGTAGGAAACACACACACTGACTGAATACATTGTTTCTATGTGTTTATCAGATGATGGGGGATCTAGGTGGACCCTCCGTACTGCTCTCTCCTTTACAATAAAGTCTCCTCTTACCCGGTGATGTGAGGGGCGGCTGATTCTCCATCATGATGTCTTTGTAGAAGTGGATCTACTGATCCTCAAACATCAATCCATATACCCAAACAGTTTTTGTATTTAGTGGCCATCACTCACCTGTGCTGATGTCTGGAGAAGATTCCTCCTCTTTAACTTTGTCCATCATCCCAACATCTTCCCTGAACTGCTGATCACGCCTCACATACGTCTCTTCTTCCTCTTTAAACTCATCTCTGGTCAGGTCTGTGTTTTGCTAATAGAAATAAGAGTGATGTCATGTGACCTCCCAGAATCCTCCTCACCTCTCCGGTCAGGTCTGCGCTTTTTTAATAGAAATAAGAGCGATATCATGAGAGACGCAAGAGAAAGAAAGGTGGCAGCATTGGGTAGTGAGTGGGGGACAACAGTGTCAGTGGGGGTTGTGAAATATAGGTGAGCAGTGTGGGAAGGGGGGTGAGGAGATGGGAACAACAGTGTTGGATGAGGAATGAGAAGTAGGGAACACGGGTGATACATGGGGGGGTGAGGAATGGGGGACAGCAGTGTTAGATGGGGGACAGCGGTATTAGATGGGGGGGTGAGGAATGGGGGACAGCGGTGTTAAATGGGGGGGGGAGGAATGGGGGACAGCGGTGTTAAATGGGGGGGAGAGGAGTGGGGGCCCAGTTGGTGTTGGGGCAGAGGACGGGATTAATGTTAGTAGTGATGAGGAAGGAAAGCTGCTGAATATTTCCAGAGGTGAGTGTCGGGATCACCCCGAGCTCTGCCTCCTCCCCAGATAGGTTATGAGTACCTCGGCTCTGCCTGGTGAGGGCGCTACAGGAGAGCTGGAGGAAGTTTTGCTGCTCATCCTACTTATGTGATTTCACCGGGGGACTGAAATCTGATTCTCAGTGTTTTGTGTTCCTCTGTTTCTGTTCCCCCAGCATAAAAACGGAAGGAGAACATTTTCCTTATGTAATTAAAGATTATATATAGAAAATAATATCTTATTACCTCCTCTGCTGCCACTTCCAGCTACGTCTCCTCTCTTCTTCCTCCGGACTTGCTTCTGAAATTTATTATTTATATCTGACATCACTTCCTCTGTGGACCTACATCACTTCCTGTCAGTATCTTACATCACTTCCTGTCTGTACCTCATCACTTCCTGTCTGTGCCTTCCATCTGAGAGAAGTCAGGTCACCACCTTGTGGACCATATTGTAAGGTGACCATATTTTTAAAATGAAATCCGGGGACATATTTGGTTTTTTGGGCAAATGGTAAACTATTTTATAAGCATTTTTCCTTGAAATGATCTATGCAGTGTATGTGGGATGTGTTTATGGAATGATTGTATGATATATATGTTATTTCTCACATTTCGTCCATGAGATAGAAAAGAAATACGGCAGAGCTTCAATGTGCAAATAGTGGTGAAACACCCTATATAATAATAAAATGTAAAATATGCACATAAATTTTACTATGTATTGTGATTATATATGGGGGAGGGGGGGTCACCACTTTTTGCATATTGCAGCTCTGCGATATTTCTTACCTTTTGTAGAGAGGGTGTCACCATCACTAATATATTGTAATACATTGGTTGATTTGCACACGATATTCATTTATAGGTTTTACCATTATAAGTCCATTTGTAGAATTTTATAGATGAAGTGTAGGGCAGTGCGGCATTTTTTGTTTTTTATTGTTGCACGTTAGATGAGGGAACCGATAACAAGATTCTCTTATTGCTTTTCAGATTTTTTTAGTTGCATGGTAGTTGTTTTACTTGATTTGTTATGTCCCCTGTGGACAGGTAACCAGTGGCCCGGCATGTATGTTGGTGGTCAGTGTGCCCCTGTATGCTGGTGGTCAGTGTGCCCCCTGTATGCTGGTGGTCAGTGTGCCCTCTGTATGCTGGTGGTCAGTGTGCCCTCTGTATGCTGGTGGTCAGTGTGCCCCCTGTGTGCTGGTGGTCAGTGTGCCCCCTGTATGCTGGTGGTCAGTGTGCCCTCTGTATTCTGGTGGTCAGTGTGCCCCCTGTATGCTGGTGGTCAGTGTGCCCCCTGTATGCTGGTGGTCAGTGTGCCCCCTGTATGCTGGTGCTACGTGCAGGGTGTAAGAGGATTCTACATGCAGGAGGATGCTATATGCAGGAGGATGCCACGTTCAGGGTGCAGGAGGATGCCAGGTGCAAGGATCAGGAGGATGCCACATGCAGGGTTCAGGAAGATGCCACGTGGAGGGTTCAGGAAGATGCCACATGCAGGATTCAGGAGGATGCCACGTGCAGGGTTCAGGAGGATGCTACAGAGGGCAAGGCTATTACCTATTCTTTTTTCTACTGTATGTAATCACAGTATACATGTAATTATTTTTGTGTGTGTATGTTTTGTCAGTATATGTGTGAATATTATTTTCTGTGTGTGGGTGGGTCTGTGTAAGGTCACTCACACCCAGCCTGTATAAAACATATACACCTCACATCACCTCACCACCAGAGATACACTACAGGAGATGGTGAGAGACTGCAGACACATTATTACAGGAGACTGCAGACATGGTACAGAAGATGGTCAGAGACTGCAGACATGGTACAGGAGATGGTCAGAGACTGCAGACATGGTACAAGAGATGGTCAGAGACTGCACACATGGTACAAGAGATGGTCAGAGACTGCAGACATGGTACAAGAGATGGTCAGAGACTGAAGACATGGTACAGGAGATGGTCAGAGACTGCAGACATGATACAGGAGATGGCCAGAGACCGCAGACATGGTACAGGAGATGGCCAGAGACTGACGACATGGTACAGGAGATGGGCAGAGACTGCAAACATGGTACAGGAGATGGCCAGAGACTGCAGACATGGTACAGGAGATGGTCAGAGACTGCAGACATGGTGCAGGAGATGGTCAGAGACTGCAGATATGATACAGGAGATGGTTGGAGACTGAAGACATGGTACAGGAGATGGTCAGAGATTACAGACATGAAACAGGAGATGGTCAGAGCCTGCAGATATGATACAGGAGATGGTCATAGAATGAACACATGGTACAGGAGATGGTCAGAGATTGCAGACATGGTACAGGAGATGGTCAGAGATTGCAGACATGATACAGGAGATGGTCAGAGACTGTAGATATGATACAGGAGATGGTTAGAGACTGCAGACATGATACAAGAGATGGTCAGAGACTGAGATTACAGCTGAACCTGGTGTAAAAGTGTATATTATCGCAGCGCTGCTCCACTCTTTTTAAACTGGCTCTGCAAGGTCAAGTCAGTAATCCTCCTTTGAAAGTACAACCAAGTGACAGAAGACAGCAGCACATCCAATTTCCAAAATAAAAATTGTCTTACAAACAGTTAACTGCTCAAGATTAGTGGAGGACAGTAAACAGTTAATGGGTCTCTAAAGCTTCCAGCGTGAACCAGCAGTAAATCCTCCAACAAAACATAAAAAAACCATGCAGCACACACAGAGCTCCAGCTAAATAGCTGAACAGAAGCTGAAATGGGTAACGGCCATGTGTCCCTGGTTTTGGAGAATGCTGCTGCAGGGTCTTCTTATCAGTGTATCAGGCAATGTGCAGCTCAAGTTAGGGAGATAAAAAAGGTAAGGAGTGAGGGGAGAGGAGGCTGATTGGTGACCTCACACTGCCTGAACACCTAGATATCTGGAAGACACTGCAGCCGACCAGCATTACATGTAACAGTGCTTGCTCTAATTGTAGTCATACCTTCTTGCATCTCCCTTCTGGTGCCCTCATTCAGCCCTGCTCCCAGTCAAATGTGGCGGGCTGGAGAGGGGTGGGGGGGAGTGTTATACTGCCTGCTGACTGGCTGTGGATGGAAGGGAGGAGGAGCTCCACATTTCAGCCCGCCCATCCCCGACATCAGAGCTTTGATTTGACAGCTCTGCTCCTCTCACTCTCACTGACACTATGCTGAACGGATGGTCACACTGCTAAATGTACTGCTAGGCTGTCAGCAATAGGTACACCGCCCCTGAATCCGGGGGCAGAATCGGGAACACACGTGGTCCGGGGACAGTGTCCTCATTCCGGGGTCTGTCCCCAGGCACTGGGGACATCTGGTCACCCTACCATATTGGTATTTTTGTACTTAGCGTACTTATGGTGATTGTAGGCGTATTTGTTCCTCGCAGCAAAACAGTTGAGTACTCTCGGTGATGTTTTGGTTATTTGCTCTTACAGGTAAATTTTTAGGACTGGCCTTCAGGGTGTTCTCATCTTCTTCCGAGCAGTATCAGTATTTCTTGCTAGAAAACTACTTAGAACCCCCAAACATTATACAATTTTTTGTATTTTAACAGAGACCAAAGAGAAAAAAATGGCGGTCATTGCAATTTGTTGTGTCACACGATATTTGTGCAGCGGCTTTGCAAACCGCATACATCTTTGGGGTTCATTGATAATAGCAGGGTTGTGGGTGCACCTACAAGCATCATCCAGGTATCATTTTGTTCAGCCATCGATTCTGTACAAGGCAGAAGTGATCTGAGTGGTGTGACAGGAAGTCAGGAAAATCTGTGGGTGTTGTCACAGACGGGAGATACATTTCTGCCTTGTTTAGACAATTCGCCAATTACTATCGGGTGTCAGCTGCAGAGTTAGCTAGAAAGGTTTAAGGACGTTGGAGAGCTTCAGCTATTCAGAATGAGGCAATTAAGGCCTCTATAAGTTATACAGAGGATGACTACTGATTGCTGCATCCTGAGGCTGTGTGCATAAAGGAGAGCAGTGAGCTGAGAGACTTCTGAAGGTGAGGTGGTCTTGACTTTTTTTCTCCAAGCTTTATATCACTTGACTTCTTCACCAGACTTTCAGCCTGAACTGATAGATCATCACTTTTCTTACACAGCTCCTTTGCCTGCTGAAGTTCTAATGATACATTTTCCAGTGTTTCAAAGTTCAAGGGTCGTTCAAGTGTAGGTCCTATCTGCTTCAAATGATGGGCAATGGACTCTTTTCCAATTTCTATGGTCTCCCAATTATGGATTGTGTCCTTTAATTCTTCTTCTTGTTGCACCAATGCTGTCTCTACATTTTCCATTTCAGCTTCCATCTTCATGAACTCCTCTTGGACATCTCTGGACAATCCCTTTTCAGTCTGTATTTGTTTGGCACGAGTAATCTGGAGCTGAACATCCTGTTTCTTTGAACGTATTTTCTTTATATTTTTCTCATAATGAAGAAGTAGCTCCTGGGCCTCCTCAAGGCTTTCTGTGTTCAAGATCTTCTCAGCTTGTGATTGAATATCCTTAGAGCTTGTCACTAACTCGCTGAGTTTATTCTTTACTGCCTCCTTGCACTCTACACAATCTCCAACAGTTCTTAAAATCTTCTCAGTCCGAAAAGTCAGTATGTTACTGGCCTGACTCCCAGCCTCGGTCTGCTGTCTCTGAAGCGGTTTCACGATGGCCTCCATTTTTGCTGCTGGTGTCTCTGTTCCAGGCCTGCAATTCTCTCTTGGTGAGCCTGTTGTTGAGCTGCAAGGCTCCGCTGAAAATCCGCATTTGCCTGCTGTTGATTTGCATTTGCTATAACCAGTTGTTTCAGTATCTCCTCCATTTTGGGTTTACTCTAACTGCCCGCGGCACTCGACCATGTGTAAGGGGTTAGCTCGGGAGTGGGTGTTGGTGACCCCTTGGGGGGGGTTCGTTACACAGAGAGACAGCCAAGGAGTGGTTGAAAACAACGGTCTATGGTTTATTCTTCCAATTTGCTGGAAACAAGTGCAAGCATCCAAACAGCATAAATCAAACAAACATAAAATAAACCCTGGCCACTTGGGGCGTCTACCTTCACAACACAGTCACCAACCTATGGTGTCTGTCCCAACCTACTGCTGGGCAGACACTGCTGGTCATACAGCAGAAAACCAATAGTATATTTGGTTTCTTTTTCACACAGAAAAAGTCAAGACAACCTCACCTTCAGAAGTCTCTCAGCTCACTGCTCTCCTTAACGCACACAGCCTCAGTATGCAGCAATCAGTAGTCATCCTCTGGATAACTTATAGAGGCCTTAATTGCCTCATTCTGAATAGCTGAAGCTCTCCAACGTCCTTAAACCTTTCTGGCTACCTCTGCAGCCGACACCCGATAGTAATTGGTGAATTGTCTAAACAAGGCAGAAATGTATCTCCCGTCTGTGACAACACCCACAGATTTTCCTGACTTCCTGTCACATTGGATAATTAGCCACTCAATCACTTCTGCGGGTGATGAAAGGAGGTTCCACCCCCTTCCCACCGCCTCTGCCGCGCTCTCCGGTCCCATCGCGGAGGTTGGGAGCGATGTGGCCGGCGGTGATGGCTCCCCTGTACACAGAGATAGGAACAGACATCATTCCCCTCGCTCTGTAAACCTGGAGACCAGGAGCAGCGAGTATTCCCCACTTCCGGTTCTGCCCCTTTGTTTACCTGGCCACCAATCTCAGTCTGATCGGCTGCAGGGGGGGCCAGAGGAGAGATTTGGAGCTCTAATAGACCCCAATCTCCCCATAAAGAGGACCTGTCATGCCCTATTCCTATTACAAGGGATGTTTACATTCCTTTTATTAGGAATAAAAGTGATCAAAAAAAATGTAAAGGGAAAGTGTAAAAAAAGGAAATGAATAGAACATTTTTTATAAAATAAACAATTCAAAAATATCTAAATAATAAAGGCCCGTCCCCGTGTACTTGCACGCAGCAGTGAACGTATATGTACGTCACGCCCACATATGTCCATAGGCGATGCTTAAAAGCATGGCACAGGGATGGGGTCTCTTAAATTTTTTTCTTCTATTTTTTACTTTTTTATTTTTACACTGTCCCTTTTTAATTGTTTTTTTTTTTTTATCACTTTTATTCCTATTACAAAGAATGTAAACATCCCTTGTAATAGAAATAACGATGACAGGTCCTCTTTATGGAGACATCTGAGAGCAGCCAGTCTATGAGAGCAGCCAACCGCACCATCAGATCATTTTCCAGGCAAAAACGGTAAACCCAAAAAACACCGGCAAGCGGCAGGAGGGGGAGGAACATCCCTTCCCACTGCTTCGGAAAGCTCATGATCCGCTCGGAATGGTTTCATGAGAAAGCCAGCCGCCAGCTGGAAAAACCAATACAATGATAGCTTCAGCCATAACCCTGGTAAACCACAACATATACAATGAGGACCACAACAATGGGGTCCACTGACACAAACGATGGGGCACAATTAATCTCACTAACACCAATGATGGGGCACTATTCCTCCCAATGAAACCAAAGATGGGGCATTGTTTTTTATACACTGACGGGACCCTATCTGCTCTCAATGGCCAAAGTCCAGCCCCCTATGAATTCTGAAGTAAACTGGCTCTTTTGTTTAGAAAGTTTGGAGACCCCCCTGGTCTAGAAGAACACTAATATGAGCTCCAGAACTCTCGTGCAGAAGCAAATTGGGTGACCCTTGGACTGAAGAGTCCGAGCCTGGGAAAAGAGAGTTTGAAACTTCTCTTGGGGAACAAAAACTCTGGCCTGAGGTGTGTTTCGGATGACACCCAGATATTCCAAGCCATGAGTTGGTTCCAGTACTGAGATCTGAAGGTTCAGGACCCAGTTAAACCTTGGCAATGTCAGGACAGTTCTAGCTATGCTGTCAGCCAGAACCTGAGCGAATGGAGGTCTTCCAGATTTCCCACAATGGGAATGCCCTAAGAGTACAGCAAGGCTAGCCCTGGGGCCAGCACCTGGGTGAACACTCAGAGTGACTACTCCCTACTTCTGAGTAGGATTCCTGAGCCTCCAGTTCAGGGACAACCTGATTTTCAGTGCCAGGTGACCTGGATTGTCCAAAGAAGGGACTAAATTGTCCCACAATGTTGTGCTTTTAGGGTCTGTAGTGGAATTGGGCAAATTGAGCTGTCTACAACAGTGGTCTCCAAACTGTGGCCCTTTGATTGCTTTTACCTGGTCCTTGGAGCACTACTTCATCCACTGAGACCAACAATGGGGCATAATCAGTGGTGGGATTCAAAAATTTTAGTAACCAGTTCCGACTTTCAATGCACAGTGACCAGCGTGCCCCCATTCAATGCACAGTGCCCAGCGTGCCCCCTTTCAATGCACAGTGCCCAGCGTGTCCCCTTTAAATGCACAGTGACCAGCGTTCCCCCTTTCAATGCACAGTGACCAGCGTGCCCCCTTTCAATGCAGTGACCAGCGTGCCCCCTTTCAATGCAGTGACCAGCGTGCCCCCTTTCAATGCAGTGACCAGCATGCCCCCTTTCAATGCAGTGACCAGCGTGCCCCCTTCAAAACAGTAAACAGTGTGCCCCCTTCAATGCAGGGACCAGTGTGCCCCCTTTCAATGCAGAGACCAGCGTGCCCCCTTTCACTGCAGAGACCAGCGTGCCCCCTTTCAATGCAGAGACCAGCGTGCCCCCTTCAATGCAGAGTTCATCGTGCCCCCTTTCAATGCAGAGACCAGCGTGCCCCCTTTCAATGCAGAGACCAGCGTGCCCCCTTCAATGCAGAGTGAGCAGCGTGCCCCCTTTCAATGCAAAGTGAACAGCTTGCCAAGCCCCCCCCCCCGAGTCCAGTGCACTTACCTGTAGCGGTGGCTTCTCCTCAGTCCCCCAGCGTCTCCTCGAGTCCTCAGTCCTCAAGCCTCCTCCTGGCATGGGGTTTGCCTTTCGGCCAATCAGGAAGCGGGTCTCGAGCCAGGAGCAGGATCCGTGTGACAATAGCGAATTTTCATTTGCTATTGTCACACAATGGGTGGGCTCGGGGCGCACTGCCCTGGGTCCAACCTTTGCTGGAGCCAAATTGTAATAGGCGGGGACTGGGAGGAGGCAGCGCGGCGCCCTGGAGGCGAAAGAGGGTGACGTAACTGGTTGCTAGACGCTAAGCGGCTCTAGCCTAGCAACCAGTGCAGTGTGTGGGCTCCAGCCGCCTCCCCGCAGGGAGAGAGCGCCGTCATGGACAGAGGCAGAGAGAGCCAGAGCAGATGATACAGATGGTCACAGTAAGGCGGCTCGGCGAACTTTCAAATGTTTAGTAACCGGTTCTGTGGAACCGGTGCGAACCGGCTGAATCCCACCACTGGGCATAATTCCTCCCACTGACATCAATGATGGGCAGAATTCATCCTAATGTCACCAACCAAGGGTGCACATTTCCTCCTATTGACACCAACAATAGGGCACAATTCCTCTCACTGACCTTAATGATGGGGCACAATTACTCCCACTGACACCAATGATGGGGCACAATTTCTCCCATTGGACCAACGATGGGGCACAATTTCTCCCATTGGCACCAATGATGGGGCACAATTCCTCCCACTGACATCAACAATGGGGCACAATTCTTCCCATTGGACCAACGATGGGGCAAAATTTCTCCCATTGGCACCAACAATGGGGCAGAATTCTTCCCAATGGCACCAACAATGGGGCACAATTCCTCCCATTGGTGAACACTCAAAGTGCAAAAGAGAAGATGAACCAGAGAAGATGAAGACCCACAGCAAAGGGGAAGAATTGCTGGTGCGCCAGAAAAACAGCAACATTCAAGTATCCATCCTTGATGTCCACAGCGTTTAGAAAGTCTTATTGATTATATAAGTATTGGCAGGAAGTGTTAGCTAAGCGAAATTCTGTATATGATATTGTGCTGACTCTAGATCCCATTCTATTTCTTCTGGGTTATGTAGATTCTCCACAATGGATCATGACCAGGTAGTGGCTATTGCGAGATCCCTTTTTTTGCAGTGAGGGAAAAAAGTATTTGATTCCCTGCTGACTTTGTACGTTGGCCCACTGACAAAAAATGATCAGACTATAATTTTACTGGTCGATTTATTTTACCAGTGAAAGACAGAATAATAACAAAAATATTGAGAAAAACGCATTTCAAAAAAGTTATAAATTGATTTGCATTTTAACGAGTGAAAACATGACTTGGTACTTGGTGGCAAAACCCTGGTTGGCAATCCCAGAGTTCAGACGTTTCTTGTAGTTGGCCACCAGGTTTGCACACATCTCAGCAGGGATTTTGTACCACTCCTCTTTGCAGATTCTCTCCAAGGCATTAAGGTTTCGAGGCTGACGTTTGGTAACTTGAACCTTCAGCTCTCTCCATATATTTTCTATGGACTTAAGATCTGGAGACTGGGGCCTGTACATGTACTTTCTTGAGCAGGGGGGCCTTGCGGATGCTGCAGGATTTCAGTCCTTCACGGTGTAGTGTGTTACCAATTGTTTTCTTGGTGACTATGATCCCAGCTGCCTTGAGATCATTGACAAGATTCTCCTGTGTAGTTCTGGTCTGATTGCTCACGTTCTCATGATCATTAAAACTCCACGAGGTGAGATCTTTCATGGAGCCCTAGACTGAGAGGGCTGTGAATTATCGCACCAACTGTTGTCATCCTCTCACCAAGCTGCTTGGCGATGGTCTTGTAGTCCATCCCAGCCTTGTGTAGGTCTACAATCTTGTCCTTGACATCCTTGGACTTCTTTGGTTTTTGCCATGGTGGAGAGATTGGAATCTGATTGCTTCTATGGACAGCTGTCTTTTATACAGGTAACAAGCTGAGATTAGGAGCACTCCCTTTAAGAGAGTGCTCCTAATCTCAGCTCATTACCTGTATAGAAAACACCTGGGAGCCAGAAATCTTTCTGATTGATAAGGCATCAAATACTTATTTCACTGATTAAAATTCAAATCAATTTACAACTTTTTTAAAATGCCTTTTCTGGATATTTTTGTTGTTATGCTGTCTCTCACTGTTAAAATAAACCGACCATTAAAATTATAGACTGATCATTTCTTTGTCAGTGTGCAAACTTATAAAATCAGCAGGGGATCAAATACTTTTTTCCCTCACTGTAGCCCGTAAGCCTCGCGTTGGGTTTCATCCAGTCCTGCTACCCTCGGAGACTGGATCTGGGAAATGGATAAACTAATTGTGACAAAATGGAAGTTTTGCTTGTAAGGGAGAGGGTTAGTTGTCAACAATGTCTCTCCAGGGGTGTGAAGATTTTGTCCCAAGTTGCCATGCTGCCGCCTACTTCTTGTGACAGATACTAATGTCATCAGCTCAACCCTCTGTCTTCTCAGACATCATTGAATATGCTGATGTGTATTATAGTTCATGAGCTCGAGGACGGCCGTCTTCCAGGTACAGTAAAAACTTGGTTTGAGAGCGCTTTGCAAGACAAGCAAATTTTTAAATACATTTTGACTTGATATACAAGCGAAGTCTTGATATACAAGTAGCGTCATGTATAAAAAAGAAGAGAGGAGCCTCTAAAGTGTAGCAATATGGTTACATTTAATGAAGGTTCAATATTTAGCAACTCACATGGTTGATGATTAAAACAGGCACATCTAATGCCTCGTACACACGCATCGATTAGTGGCCGGGAATTTTCGGCCAACGTCCGATCGGCCGATTTTCGGCTTGTTAGTATGATGTTTCTGACAACCGAAGCCGACTTTTCGGCCGAAAAAAATCTGGTGTGCAGGCTATAAAATTTTTGTTGGCCATCAACACGACGGCTGATTTTCCATCAGTCAGTACAGATTTCGGCAGACAAAAATCTGATGAGCAAAATGGGGCATGCTCAGAGAAGAAAAAACACACGGAAAGTAAACCAGCACATGACATCACTTCTGAAGTAGATTTTTGTTGGCCGAGAAAATTCGTGTTAAGTCTAGGCACATTCCAACCAACAAAACACCACTCTGGACAAAAGTCGGACGATCGGTCGGCCGATAATCGTTGCGTGTGTACGAGGCATAAGTATGCAGGCATCTGGGGTAAGTCTGTCCACATCATAGACCATCCTCTGCACAGTCATCTTCATCATCCCTTCCCCGCTGCACTCTATGAGTGATTCAAAGCCTCACATTCAGATCACTCTACTGCAGGCTATTCTTCCCGGTCATGATTGCAGACTGACAGTGGTGAGAGCCGGTGGTTCAGAAGATGGTCTATGTGGACAGCGTTACCCCGGATGCCTGCATACTTAGATGTGCCTATTTTAATCATCAACCATGTGAGTTGCTAAATGTTGAACCTTCATTAAATGTAACCATATTGCTACACTCTCATCTCTCTTATATTCTGTAGCTCTGCTAGATTTTGCTTCTAATCCCCTTGGGAAGGCTGCATATTGTGGATGGACATTTTATGGTTACACAACCTATCACATTGTGTATAATCTTTGTATATAGACTATAAACTGAAGGACTTATGAATAAATGGTTGTGGAACGAATCATCTGAATTTCCATTATTTCTTATGGGGAAATTCGCTTTGATATAAGAGTGCTTTGGATTGCAAGCATGTTTCCAGAATGAATTATGCTCGCAATCCAAGGTTTTACTGTAATTGGCTCAGGCTGATTGAGTCATTGTCATCTGTTAAGAATACTGTTTGTGGTTGTTATTCCTTAGAAATATTCATGAACTCCCATTGCTTCTATTCAGAGGGCTAGATAATTAGTTCAGTTCTTGTATAAAATTTCATCTACATGTGATAATGTAATCATTCAACCCCTGACCTGTGTGTAGTAATTTGATGAGGAGGGGTCCATGTGTGTATAAATTGACTGTGTGTGAGTTTAATAAAGAGTTCGTTTTACTCCTTCATGAAGTCTGGACTCATGTTTGGGGGAATGGGGAGCTTGATGGTGTTGTCACTGGGATTTCGGGAGAAGATGCACGGATCTCTCTCATAGAAACTATAGGATCCGTTACACTGGTGGCAAGCGGTGGGATTTTTCTCCCGAATGGATATCCTGAACTGAAAGAGGTGATAAATGGCGCATATATACGAACGGCTGAAACGAACGACGCTTAAGGAACTGCTGGAAGCTCGAGGCTTAGGGGCGAACAACAAGCCAAAAGTCACGATAATAGCCGAACTACTGGAGAGCGACCGAACCAGCAACCTGCAAATGGAAAACACAGAGGAAACAGAGTTCCAAAAGACTAATGCCTCGTACACACGTACCGATCGTCGGCCGACCGATCGCCCGTCTTTTGTCCAGGGCTGTCCTGTCCGCTGAAAAGTGCAAAAGACTGCACACGAATTTTGTCCGCCGACTGTAGAAGTGATGTCATGTGATGGTTAACTTTCCCTGTGTTTTTTCTTCTCTGAGCATGCCCAGTCTTGCAAATCTGCTGATTGTCAGCCGAATTCTGTACTGACTGGCGAACAATCGGCCGTTCTGGTGTTGGCCAACAAAAATTTTAATGCTTGCACGACAGATTCTGTTCGGCCGAAAATGCGCTGTCGGCTGTCGGAAGCATCATACTAACAATCCTACAATCGGCCGATCGGTCGTCGGCCGACAATCGGTACATGTGTACGGGGCTTTAGTATGCTGGGACCTAACCCCTCACAAGAAATTGTGGTGCAAATCATGGCACAAGCTACGGAAGCACAGAGTATCCGGGAAGCTCGGGAGGCCAGAGCCAGATCACCACAAGGGGATATGTTGTCGCTACCTGGATCTACACTAGGACGGCCACATAAGATCAACTATGCTGCATTTAAATGCTTCACAGAGGGTGAGATGGATATTGATAATTATTTCCAAGACTTTGAGAGACAGTGTGTATTAGAGGACCTGGAAAAAGCTAGCTGGGCTGCGATATTGAGCAGCAAGTTATCAGGCAGAGCAGCAGAAGCCTTTAGAGCAATGCCTAACGAGGACATTCACAATTATGACAAAGTAAAATAAATTTTGTTGGCTCGTTATGCTGTTACACCGGAGGCACACAGAAGAAAATTCCAGGCTCTCAGGAGACAGGGCAAAGAGTCATATACAGAGTGGGCATTCCGCATGCATCGCGCTGCCAGCAATTGGATGCAGGGATGCAAGGCAACTACATTAGCAGATGCTCTACAGTTGCTACTGCTGGAGCAATTCTTCGACTACACTCCAGCAGATGTCAGAAACTGGGTCAAAGACAGGAAACCTCAGACAGTGGAGGAGGCAGCCAGGCTGGCGGACGAATTCTATGAGAGCAGGCGGGTCGACCTTGACAGAGGATCATCAGGATTATGTCCCCAGTACTATCCTCAAGCACCAGCACCACAACAATCAGGACTAATCCCTAACGCCCGGGCAAATCTATACCATAGGCACAATGGAGTGCAGTGCCATTTGTGCAAGAAATTTGGGCACTATCAGAGAGACTGCACTCGGAAACTGAACCACGCTTCATGGATTCGTACAGGGCCACCTTCCCCAGCGCAAGCAGCAGTTCACTACTACCACACCCACAGGCAGACACCCAGATACCAGTCCCGCAGTGGGGTACAGTGCCACAGGTGCAAGCACTTTGGGCACTATCAACGAGACTGTACCCAGAGCAGGAACCAAGCTGCATGGATCCGACCAGGGTCACCCCCCTCAGCACAGACAATGGTCCCCCACTATCCCGCAGAGGTTTCCCCAGTCATAGCCAGGTTTGAACCCACTGAGGAGCAATTGGGTACCCTTCACGAGGCTAACCCAGTGCAAGCAGCTGAGGACAACAGGGCTCACCACAGACAGACAGTGAGACTAAATGGACAAGAAACCAGGGGACTGAGAGACACTGGAGCCACCATAACCCTGGTACAACCGAACATGGTTAAACCCTCACAGCACACTGGGGGTGCTGTGGCTGTAAGGGTGGCAGGGGGAGCCATCCACAAGTTACCTGCCGCCAGGGTGCATATTGATTGGGGCACTGGGGCTAAGTCAGTGGAAGTTGGCATCATGCCAGATTTACCAGCTGAGGTCTTGTTGGGGAATGATTTAGGGTGTTTAACCTCACAATTTATACCCCTGACTTCGGAAGGAGCACTCCCAGTCACCACCAGACAGCAAGAACGAGCTATGAATGCCTCACCCTCTCCAGATACGCACATGCCTCAATGTTTGGACTGGGAGCTGTTTAAGGCAGGTTGGGGAGGATGGCATGGAGCCTCTGGTGGCATATCTGAGCAGAAAACTTATACCCAGGGAGGTCAGTTATGCCACCGTTGAAAAGTGTTTGGCCCTAGTTTGGGCACTCAAGAAACTGCAGCCGTATTTGTATGGACGTTCCTTTACAGTAATGACGGACCATAACCCACTTATTTGGCTCAACCGAGTAGCCGGAGATAACCCCAGACAGTTGAGATGGAGCTTGGCACTGCAGCCCTACAACTTCACTATACAATACCAGCCAGGGAATCAGAACGCCAATGCTGATGGGTTATCCCAGCAGACAGGAGAAATAGACTCTACTACCTGGACATCCCCAAGCCGACCCGTTAGGCTTTAGGCGGGTATGCCGTCCCATGGAACTAAGGGGGAGCTATGTGACAAAATGGAAGTTTTGCCTGTAAGGGAGAGGGTTAGTTGTCAACAATGTCTCTCCAAAGGTGTGAGGATTTGGTCCCAAGTTGCCATGCTGCCGTGTACTTCTTGTGACAGATACTAATGTCATCAGCTCAACCCTCTGTCTTCTCAGACATCATTGAATATGCTGATGTGTATTGTAGTTCATGAGCTCGAGGACGGCCGTCTTCCTGGTAATTGGCTCAGGCTGATTGAGTCATTGTCATCTGTTAAGAATACTGTTTATGGTCGTTATTCCTTAGAAATATTCATGAACTCCCATTGCTTCTATTCAGAGGGGTAGATAATTAGTTCAGTTCTTGTATACAATTTCATCTACATGTTATAATGTAATCATTCAACCCCTGACCTGTGTGTAGTAATTTGATAAGGAGGGGGATGTGTCCATGTGTGTATAAATTGACTGTGTGTGAGTTTAATAAAGAGTTCGTTTTACTCCTTCATGAAGTCTGGACTCATGTTTGGGGGAATGGGGAGCTTGATGGTATTGTCACTGGGATTTCGGGAGAAGATGCACGGATCTCTCTCATAGAGACTATAGGATCCGTTACACTAATGTTTGAGAAATATACTCATGCTCAACGTAATGCCTCCCGGAATTTTTTAAAAAGTTGAAAGTAATGGAAGGATGCATCACATTCCAATTTTTAATTTTAATCCTAACTCTAACGTATAATAAAGGTTGGGTATGTTCTCTTTTATTGGTGGAGAGGGACAGGTCAGGGACAACCTGGTTTTCAGTGCCAGGTGACCTGGACTGTCCACAGAACGGACTGAATTTTCCCACAATGACACGATGTTGCGTTGTTGGGGACTGGGATGGAACTGGGCAAATGGAGATATGTAGAGCAGTAATCTCCAAACTGTGGCCCAGGGGCCAGATTCCCTTTGCGTGTGTAGCACAATTCCCAGCCACGGTGCTGTATATGGGTCCTCCTGGGTCTCCGGTACCAACAACAGCACATTTAAGCATGTTTCTCCAAGTGTGAGCACTGAGACAAGAACCAGTCCAGTATCTTTGGGTTTTTAGATTTATTTAGGAACTTGGATGGGAGAAGGGATGAGTGGGATACTCCTGCAACTGAACTATGCACAATCTGGTGGGGACTCTGAAAAAATGCTGCTTGACGCTGGTTAACACTGGCCGAATGCCGTTTAACGCTGGATTGACTCTGTAACTTTGCCTTTGACTAAGGAAGTCATTTCTAGCTCCCTGAGGTACTCTTGCCTGAGGTAGCTATTTGTACACCTTTGCTTTACTGCTGAACGCTTCAGGCCCCACACTGGCACCCCCTTTTACTTCCCTATCTTCAGGATTTGGACACTTGGCACCCCCTTTTACTCCCACAACTGTTGGTTAGCTGGCTCCTGGATCCCCTTGACCTTCTGGAGTGGTCCCTTCTCTTAGGCAGACTCCTGGGCAGATCTTAAGTACTCACGATACTGTTTTTCCTGAAGGCCTCTGCCCAGCAGCTCCACTCGGTCAGCAACACTCTGGATCCCTCTCTGCAGCGCAGCTCAACCTCCGGTTCCCTAGGCTGACTGCCTGGACCATCTTCACTCTCTGACAGGAGGAGAAAAAGCATTCACCTCCTCCTGGGACTGATGCTCCCGCCAAAAGATGCTCTGTCACATGCTCCCTCAGGATTTATTTCCAATCCCAGGGTGCACTGCGGCAAACTCCGACCACTGAGACAGTCATAAACCCTGGTGTGCTATTAGCAAGGTTTCCTCCACCGTCCAACAAGATCCCTTATTGGATACAGTGGGGAGACTCCCCAGTCTCAACAGACACACCTGGAAACATGTGACAGACTAGCTGAGAATTCAGGCCCCCCTGATAAGCAGACAGGGCCACAGGGCTGGCCCTACCATGGGTCCCGGTGGGACCATGGGACCCAGGCGGCACTTAGAGAGGGGCGGCCCCCGGCCGCCTCTTCTCTTCTTCGGCTATTGTTAAAAAAAAAAATCCAGTGCTGAGTATGTGTTTTCTGTTATGAGTAGTGTTCCCTCCACCTGACCGATCCCTCTCCTCCTCCTCCTCCCTTCCCCCAGCCTTCTCCATCTCCTCCTCCTCCTGCCTCCTTCCTCCACTGCAGCCAGGGCTGTGTGTGCCGGCCGGCGCCACCGAGATGAGCAGCCGCAGCGAGTTCTATCGGAAAGAGCTGAACAAGACGGTGTGGGAGGTGCCGGAGCGGTATCAGCACCTCACCCCGGTGGGCTCGGGGGCCTATGGCTCTGTATGGTAGGTATGGGGAGGTGAGGGAACAAGTGTCCTCCTAGGCCTGTGCCTGGAGCCCGCCGGCTTCCCCTTTTATATAGAGCGTATTTGTGGGGGGAGGGGCGCCGGTGTGTGGTGCACGGCTCCTGGCCATGTGTGCCATAAAGGTTCATTCATCTGATTGGATGAGGAGAGGTGCAGCCCTTATAGGGACCTATTGCACTCTGTCTGTATGTCTGCACAATATTCTCCTGTTCCCTTATATTGTCTGCACTGTGCATTCATACAGCTGTGTCTGCATTCTCTGTGCTGTCATTGGGTGACTTCTATAGGTCTACAGCTTGTGTCACCTGTGTGATTGGACATGGTGTGCTGTCATTGGATGGCTTCTATAGATCTACAGCCTGTGTGATTGGACATAGTGTGCTGTCATTGGATGGCTTCTACAAGTGTACAGCTTATATCACCTGTGTGATTGGACATGGTGTGCTGTCATTGGATGGCTTCTATAGGTCTACAGCCCATGTCACCTGTGTGATTGGACATGGTGTGCTGTCATTGGATGGCTTCTATAAGTGTACAGCTTATATCACCTGTGTGATTGGACATGGTGTGCTGTCATTGGATGGCTTCTATAGGTCTACAGCTCATGTCACCTGTGTGATTGGACATGGTGTGCTGTCATTGGATGGCTTCTATAGGTCTACAGCCCGTGTCACCTGTGTGATTGGACATGCTGTGCCCTCCTGTGTCACCTGTGTGATTGGACATGGTGTGCTGTCATTGGATGGCATTCTCCTGTACTATGCCCGCAGCCTCGCATTCTCCTGTACCATGCCCGCAGCCCTGCATTCTCTTGTACCATGCCTACAGCCCTGCATTCTTCTGTATTATGCCCGCAGCACTACATTCCCCTGTACCATGCCCGCAGCCCTGCATTCTCCTGTTCCATGCCTACAGCCCTGCATTCTTCTGTATTATGCCCGCAGCACTACATTCCCCTGTACCATGCCCGCAGCACTGCATTCTCCTGTACCATGCCCGCAGCCCTGCATTCTCCTGTACCATGCCCGCAGCCCCGCATTCTCCTGTACCATGCCCGCAGCACTGCATTCTCCTGTACCATGCCCGCAGCACTGCATTCTCCTGTACCATGCCCACAGCCCTGCATTCTCCTGTACCATGCCCTCAGCCCTGCATTCTTCTGTATTATGCCCGCAGCACTGCATTCTACTGTACCATGCCTACAGCCCTGCATTCTTCTTTATTATGCCCGCAGCACTGCATTCTACTGTACCATGCCCACAGCCCTGCAGGGCACTGTGGCACTATAGACAGTAGAAAGCCTGGTGCGGTCATCTGCCCAGTGTCTACTGCTCTGTCCTGCTCCTGCTGTCACTCTGTACACACTCACACCCCTCTGATTGCTTTCATAGTCCTATAGAATGTGGGGGCCTCTTGGAGGGCGTGGATTTTTTTTTTGGGGGGGGCAGCATTTCATTCTTGGACCCAGGCAGCACAATGTCTTGGGCCAAGCCCTGCAGGGCCATATATGTTTTACCTAGCACCTACCTAGGAGGGTGCTACACGTGCTTTTATCTGGCCCTTGAGGCACGATTTCTCCCACTGACATGAATGATGGGGGAGAATTTCTCCCAATGACACCAGTGATGGGGCACAATTCCTTCCATTGGCACCAACAATTAGGCATAATTCCTCCCATTGGCACCAACGATGGGGCACTGCGTTACATTAACTGACAATTGTGCGATCGTGCGACGCAGTACCCAAATAAAATTGATGTCTTTTTTTTCCCACAAATAGAGGATTATTTTGGTGGTATTTGATCACCTCTTCAGTTTTCATCTTTTGTGCTATAAACAAAAAAGACGGATGATTTGGGAAAAAAACAAAAAAAAACAATATTTTTTACTTTCTGCTATAAACATCTAATAAAATTTTTAAAAAAAAAATCAAATTTCTTCATCAGTTAAGACCAATATATATTCTGCTACATATTTTTGGTAAAAAAAATCCCAATACGCGTATATTGATTGGTTTGCGCAAAAGTTATCGCGTCTACAAACGGTGGGATTTTTTATGGAATTGTTATTTTTTTTATTTTTTCTAGTAATGGCGGTGATCAGCGACTTATATCGGGACTGCGACATTGCGGTGGACAAATCGCACAGCTAACTGATACTTTTTTGGGGACCAGTGACACCAATACAGTGAAAAAGATATAAAAGAAATATGCACTGTCACTGTACTAATGACACTGGCAGGGAAGGGGTTAACATCAGGGGGCAATCAAAGGGTTAAATGTGTTCCTAGGGAGGGCTTACTCACAGTGGGGGAGGTGCTTTAACTGTGGGAAGGCAGAGATCCGTGTTCCTGCTAGGCAGAAACACACAGGAAGCTACGGTTGCCACCTTTTCTTTAAGCCAAACCCGAACACTTTGGCCGCGCACGGCAACATTTATTTTTAAGGGGGAGCGCTGCAGACTCTGATGTAAAGGGGAACTCTAATATAAGGGGGTTTCTGCTCACCAAACCTCCCACTTACATCAGAGTTCCCAGCGTTCCATCTATAATTAGGGTTCCGAAAGCCCCCCTTACATCAGTGTCTACATGGCACCCCTTAAACCTTATCTTAGGGTACTCACTCACTTGGAGGCAGGAGAAAGAAGGGAGAGCGGGCGGAGACTTCAGTCATAGACATTGGATGGTGAGCTCATTCACCTGAGGATGGAGGCTCAGGCATCAAAGCCTTTCATCCACTGTGTATCTGCCAGTTGCTGAGCTTCAAACGTTCAGCCCACACATCCCTTTCCTGAGGCACAGAACGCCAGGGATTGGAGTGTGGGTGGGCAGACAGATAGGAAGGGGTGGGAGGAGGAGGAGTAGATCAAGCCCTTTCTCCTCTCCTGTCTGTGTATGGGGGTGGGGCCGGTGTGAACATCTATGCACTCAGGGGTTGTGGTACTTGGTTACTTGGGGAGCCACAGTCCATTTTGAATATTGTGTCCGGGATTCAGGTGACCTGAAACCCAAACACATGATTCAAAACCCAAACTGTCTGGGTGAATCCTGGATGGGTGACAACCCTACAGGAAGTGCCAGCTAGTGTAGTTTTGGGGTTAAAGGGTTTGAGTAGCAAAGGATTAAAAACACTCCAAAGAGGTAAGATATACAAGTGCTTATCTGGTGGCAGAGTCTGTGGATGTGGATCCTCCTAGAACCGTCCTGCAGGACCGCTATCACCTATTCCAACTGCTGAGCAGAGAGATGGCTGGCTTGGGAGCCTGGAGGAGCCGGTGTGGAAGACACAGCGGAAGTGACGGCACCGGAAGGATAGGAGGTACCAGATGAGAAGAGAAGCAAGGCTACGCATGCAGAGTATTTTGCTCCTTCTACAGGCCTTTCCTCTTAGTCTATACAGAACCAGTCACAACTCTGAGGACAGCAGCCGCAGGTGGTCCCATGCATTCCTTTATTGTACCCCCATAACCAAAGACCAGTGGCATTTTATGGAATACCCTCTACCCTGATCATTGGTATTTTTAAATATTTATTACTGGCTGGACTATATATAATCTCTGTGCGCCAGTATCTCCTTCCTCCATTAGCAGAAACACAGGATCTCCATCTTCCCTACTAACAGAACGGTGATCTGCCTTGTTTACATTGGCAGACCGGTGTTCTGCCTCTCTCGGGAACGATTGCTGGGTGCCGGTGGACATCATGTCCTCTGGACCTGCTGATTGGCTCTCGCTGTGTCCAGCGGGAGCTGAGTGCCAGCAGCATGCGTTGACGCCCCAGACCCGAAAATGCAGATGATGTAGAGGTACGTGATTCTGTGCCCAATGACCACCCTGCCGCAGTACATGTATGTGGGGGGACCAAAAAAAAAGTTTCTCTGATACAGAGAGATCTGGTGGATTGCATGCAGAACTTCTGGGCCCAGCTGAGGAGATTTAGGGCCTTAAGATTGAAGATGTGGTGGATGTCTCCTTTTGGTTTGGGAACTGTGGACAGAGAAGAACTCCTGGAACTCTTCTGGCCTTAGCTCAGTGAGATAGAGTTTGGAAGACTAATATCATAGACAGGTTGCCAAAAAGTTTAGAGCTTTAGAAAGGGCCTCCAATGGCTGTCAATGTGGTGCCTTCTCCACTCTCCATCTCACTAATAAAACCCCAATGGATGACTCTCTATGAACTGATCACATTCCAATCACCGATCGTCTAATCATTGGTAAAAAAGAAGACTCGGCACAGAATATTGTACGAAGAGTTTTTACTGGACAAGATCAGAATAAGCGATTACCACACAGTAAATGATATGAATAAAATAAAGCTTAAATCTTTTATAATAGAATTAACAAATGTGTCAAATGTATTAATAATCATACATTGGTTGGACCAATAAAAATCCGGCTACTTCAATAAATCAAGCTCATGTATTGTCATGATTTCCTGCCAACCCCACAGCGGGTCAGAGGGCGATGCGGGTGTAAACCAACCCCGAGTGGACTGTGGTGGTTTCACATTTGTTTATGGACTAAACAGTTCCACCCGTTACAATCCAGCGTCCATTTCCCGTAGTACCAGCAGGGGGCGCACTCTGATGTTTCATTATATTTCCTTTATTTGTAAACTTTCCCGCACTCTGAACATGAAATAGGACGCTCGCCCGTATGAACTTTCTGGTTTCTAAGAAATAAACTTTTCTTTGGAAAACATTTCCCGCACTTGTAACATTAAAAAGGGTGCTCACCGGTGTGTAAATAGGTGCTTTTAGTTAAACATTTCCCGCACTCTGAACATTAACAGGGAGGCACATCTGTGTGTATTCTCTGATGGCTAAGAAGCTTTCCTTTATGATTAAAACATTTCCCACACTCTGAACTTTAATGAGGAAGCTCGCCCCTGTTGATTCCCTGATGGCGAAGAAGGTGTCCTTTCCCATTAAAACATTTCCCACACTCTGAACATTAATTCCCTATTTATTTGTGTGTATTCTCTGATGGATAAGAAAGATTTCTATAAAATTGAAACATTTTAGGTACGCTCACCTGTGTGCATTGTCTGATGGGTAAGAAGGTTTGCTTTCTGATTAAAATGTTTCCCACACTCTGAACATGAATAGGGACGCTCACCTGTGTGTATTCTCTGATGGCTAAGAAGGTTTTCTTTATGACTAAAACATTTCCCGCACTCTGAACATGAATACGGACGCTCACCTTTTGTGTATTCTCTGATGGTTAAAAAGACTTCCTTTCTGAGTGAAACATTTCCCGCACTCGGAACATGAATAGGGAAGCTCACCTGTGTGAATTTTCTGGTGCTCTAGAAGGTTTCCTTTGTGACTAAAACATTTCCCACACTCTGAACATGAATAGGGATGCTCACCTGTGTGTATACTCTGATGGCTAACAAGGCTACCTCTATGACTAAAACATTTCCCGCACTCTGAACATGAATAGGGACGCTCACCTGTGTGTATAATCTGATGGCTAACAAGGCTACTTCTATGACTAAAACATTTCCCGCACTCTGAACATGAATAGGGACGCTCACCTGTGTGTATACTCTGATGGCTAACAAGGCTACCTCTATGACTAAAACATTTCCCGCACTCTGAACATGAATAGGGACGCTCACCTGTGTGTATACTCTGATGGCTAACAAGGCTACCTCTATGACTAAAACATTTCCCGCACTCTGAACATGAATAGGGACGCTCACCTGTGTGTATAATCTGATGGCTAACAAGGCTACTTCTATGACTAAAACATTTCCCGCACTCTGAACATGAATAGGGACTCTCACCCGTGTGTGTTCTCTGATGGCTAAGAAGGTTTGTTTTATGATTAAAACATTTCCCACACTCTGAACATGAATATGGACGCTCACCTGTGTGTATTCTCTGATGGCTAAGAAAGTTTTCTTTACGATTGAAACATTTCCCGCACTCTGCACATGAATAGGGATGCTCATTCCTGTGTATTCTCTGATGGCGAAGAAGGGTTCCTCTATAATTAAAACATTTCCCGCACTCTGAACATGAATAGGGACGCTCCCCTGTGTGAATTCTCTGGTGCTGAAGAAGGCTACTTTTGTGTTTAAAACATTTCCCGCACTCTGAACATGACAATGAATTCTCTCCTGTATGAACCTCTTTATGGTATAAAGAAGATTCCCTGAGATGAGATGGTTTCCCGCACCCGTCGGCACTGTCAGATATTAGAGGACTATGTGAAGTATCAGGAGATTCCAATGATCTCCTCCAATGGTGAGGTCTGTCATGTATATTATGAGGAACGGGATTTACTTCTGGAGAAGATGCCATGTCATTATCTTCTGTAGTCACATCTTCCTCCGATGTCCTTCTATTCCCACCACAGAGTCCGTCTGTCAGAAGACAAGAAAAATTACCAAGAGTTTTCCACACTCATATACACTGCTCAACACTTTATAATCAGAGTATAGCATCAAGTCAGGGAAACTCCACGGAATATTCATCTGGTCAGTGAAGTAGCAGAGGGGGTTGTTACCAACAGGTGCACTAGATGGGCAACAATGAGACGACCTCCAAAACAGGAATGGTTTTACAGGTGGAGGCCACTGACATTTTTCCCTACTCATCTTTTCTGAGTGTTTGTCACTAGTTTTGCATTTGGCTGGGGTCAGTGTCACTACTGGTAGCATGAGGCCATACCTGGACCCTATAGAGATTGCACAGGCAGTCCAACTCCTCCAGGATGGCACATCAATACCTCCCATTGCCAGAAGGTTTGCTGTGTCTCCCAGCACAGTCTCAGGAGCATGGAGGAGATTCCAGGAGACAGACAGTTACTCTAGGAGGGCTGGACAGGGCCGTAGAAGGTCCTTAACCCATCAGCAGGACCGGTATCTGCTCCTTTGTGCAAGGAGGAACAGGATGAGGACTGCCAGAGCCCTACAAAATGACCTCCAGCAGGACACTGGTGTGAATGTCTCTGACCAAACAATCAGAAAAAGACTTCATGAGGGTGGCCTGAGGGCCAACGTCCCCTAGTGGGCCCTGTGCTCACTGCCCGGCACTGTGGAGCTCGATTGGCATTTGCCATTGAACACCAGAATTGGCAGCTCCACCACTGGCACCCTGTGCTTTTCACAGATGAGAGGAGGTTCACCCTGAGCACATGTGACAGACGTGAAAGGGTCTGGAGAAGCCGTGGTGAACGCTGAGCTGGCTGTAACATCGTTCAGCATGACCGGTTGGGTGGTGGGTCAGTGATGGTCTGGGGAGGCGTATCCATGGAGGGACACACAGACCTCTACAGGCTAGACAATGGCACCCTGACTGCCATTAGGTATTGGGATGAAATCCTTGGACCCATTGTCAGACTATATGCTGGTGCAGTGGGTCCTGGGTTCCTCCTGGTGGACAACAATGCCCGGCCTCATGTGGTGAGAGTATGCAGCCAGTTCCTGGAGGATGAAGGAATTGATACCATTGAATGGCCCCCACGCTCGCCTGACCTGAATCCAATAGAACACCTCTGGGACATTCTGTTTCAGTCCATTCGATGCCGCCAGGCTGGACCTCAGTCTGTTCAGGAGCTCAGTGATGCCCTGGTCCAGATCTGGGAGGAAATACCCCAGGACACCATCCGTCGTCTCATTAGGAGCATGTCCCGGTGTTGTCAGGCATGCATACAAGCACATGGGGGCCATACACACCACTGAGGACCATTCTGAGTTGCTGCAATGACATTTCACCAAAATGGACTCGCCTGCTGCATCATTTTTTCACTTTGATTTTCGGGGTGTCTTTGAGTTCAGCCCTCTGTAGGGTGATAATTTTCATTTCCATCAAACTATGTGGCCTCCTTTCCTTCCTAACACATTACCCAGCCCATACCAGTATAGATCCTAACACATTACCCATTCCATACCAGTATAGATCCTAACACATTACCCAGTCCATACCAGTATAGATTCTAACACATTACCCAGTCCATACCAGTATAGATCCTAACACATTACCCAGTCCATACCAGTATATATCCTAACACATTACCCAGTCCATACCAGTATAGATCCTAACGCATTACCCAGTCCATACCAGTATAGATCCTAACACATTACCCAGTCTATACAAGTATAGATCCTAACACATTACCCAGTCCATACCAGTATACAGAGGCGTAACTAGAACCTTCAGGGCCCCGGTGCAAGAAACCATGAAGGGCCCCCCCGGACCCCTGGCCGGGGCCCTTCCCTTCAAGCCTGGGGCTCTTCCCACTGATCCTGGGGCCCTTTTCTCTGCTTGCGGGGCCCTTTATTGCGGTCCCACAGTGGGTCCCTTTCACAAGTTTTGCAGTGGGCCCCCTTCCTGCCATCTTGCGGCCTCCCCACTGTGGTGGAATGCCAGGGCCCAGTTGCAAGTGTGACCTTTGCGATCCTGGAAGTTCACCCACTGGTGTCAGTAGTTTTTATTTTTTGGTATTTTAATTGTATTATTTTTTATCATTTTATTTTATTTTTTTACAATGTCACTGACTATGACTCTGTCCATTTAGAGAAGCAAGGAGCTGGTAAATTACATATTTACCGACCCCTCCTGGTTCTCTATTGTTACACATCCCCTGCAGCAGCCCGCATGAAAGGGGAGGGATCACAGTGGGGTGGGGGGGGGGGGGACCAGGGGAGCACACAGGGGCCCAGAGACAGCAGAACACAAGTGAACTGGATAGGAGGAGTGGCGGGGGCAGCATACAGAGGATCCAATCTCCTTAATTTTCTTTCTGCAGCTACAGGAGGAAAAAGGAGGACAGTGATTTCTCTACATGCTGCCCCCGCCTCCCCTCCTATCCAATGCTGGGCCCCCTGGAGCATTGGGCCCGGTTGCAATCGCAACCCCTGCAACCCCTGTAGTTACGCCCCTGCCAGTATAGATCCTAACACATTACCCAGTCCATACCAGTATAGATCCTAACACATTACCCAGTCCATACCAGTATAGATCCTAACACATTACCCAGTCCATACCAGTATAGATCCTAACACATTACCCAGTCCATACCAGTATAGATCCTAACACATTACCCAGTCCATACCAGTATAGATCCTAACACATTACCCAGTCCATACCAGTATAGATCCTAACACATTACCCAGTCCATACCAGTATAGATCCTAACACATTACCCAGTCCATACCAGTATAGATCCTAACACATTACCCAGTCCATACCAGTATAGATCCTAACACATTACCCAGTCCATACCAGTATAAATCCTAACACATTACCCAGTCCATACCAGTATAGATCCTAACACATTACCCAGTCCATACCAGTATAGATCCTAACACATTACCCAGTCCATACCAGTATAGATCCTAACACATTACCCAGTCCATACCAGTATAGATCCTAACACATTACCCAGTCCATACCAGTATAGATCCTAACACATTACCCAGTCCATACCAGTATAGATCCTAACACATTACCCAGTCCATACCAGTATAAATCCTAACACATTACCCAGTCCATACCAGTATAGATCCTAACACATTACCCAGTCCATACCAGTATAGATCCTAACACATTACCCAGTCCATACCAGTATAGATCCTAACACATTACCCAGTCCATACCAGTATAAATCCTAACACATTACCCAGTCCATACCAGTATAGATCCTAACACATTACCCAGTCCATACCAGTATAGATCCTAACACATTACCCAGTCCATACCAGTATAAATCCTAACACATTACCCAGTCCATACCAGTATAGATCCTAACACATCACCCAGTCCATACCAGTATAGATCCTAACACATTACTCAGTCTATACCAGTATAGATATCCAGTGTGATGTTTTTCTGGGTGCAATCACAACACCAAACTATGACAACTAACCAGATCAATGATACCACCCAACCAAACATCACTAAGTAAGCTTTAACCCATTCTTGCATAAATTACCCGAGCTGATATCTGGAGAAGTTTCTTCCTCTTTAACTGCGTCCATCATCCCAACCTCCTCTGTAAAATGCTGATCACCCCTCACATACGTCTTTTCCTTTATAACCTCAATTTGTACATTTATCAGATCTTCATCCTAAACCAACAAAATGACAGAAATAATATTAAATGCAAAAAAATAATAAAAAATAATAGAATAATGATATCTATAAGGCTCCGTTCACATGTAGGCGTTTTGGGGCGTTTTTGGGGAGTTTTTCTGCACTAGGATCAGCTCTCAAAACGCCCAACAAGACAAATCCTATTCATTTCAATGGCCCCTGTTAACATCTGAGCGTTTTGTTGCTGTTAGCAAAACGCCCAATGCTCAAAAAAGTACATGAGCTTCTTTTTGGGCAGATTACAGGTGTTTTCCATTGGTCTCTATTCAATCTAAAAACGCCTGCACAAAAAACGCCTGTAAGTCGCGGTAAAAAAACGGTGGTGTGATCTTCCTGTGTGGAATCCTGAGAATACGGAGGACCACCCTCCTCCATAGACTGCTGATCCCCAAACATCTCTTCTTTTTCCACTTTAACCTCAACTTTGATGTCTTTCTGTTCCTCACCCTATAGGGCAAATAATAGATTTGTAAACGGAAGAAAGAGATGATTCAGAAGAATGTCATCTCAAAGCGTAGAATTCTACAATGTATTTGAGCTCTGGTAGCTCAGTCCCATCTACCTGATTATGTTGTGCATAGTTATGTTCTTCCCATGTGGAATCCGGGGAATACAGAGGATGGGGACATCTCTCTGGTGGATTTGTATCACTGAATGGCTCCATCAAGACATCCTTGAAGGGTTCTTTGTGTTCTTCTGAAAATGCCTCCATCAAGCCAACCTCATCATCCTCCTCTTTTATCTCTTCTTTAACCACTTTACCACTGAGTACTGGAATAGTACTGCGGCAAAGTGGTCAGTTCCCGTCTGACGACGTAGACCTATGTCGCCAGACTCCTCCCCTGTAGGCGGCGCTCGCGCGCCGCCGGAGGCGCGCTCCCACTGTTTTCATTCATAGCGGAAGTCGGGCCAGGGGAGGAGCAGCGGCGATCTAGTGTGGAGATCCGCCCGCCTGTGTAAACAGAGCGGGCGGATCTCCTCAGTGACAGGAAGTGACAGATCGGACTGTTCAGCATAGCTGGACATGTGATCTGTCCCTGTGTCACACAGTCACCTCCCCCCCCACACGTCAGTAAGCACCAGGCATACATTAACCCCTCCCTCTCCAATAAAATTAACCCCTTCCCTGCCAGTGTCATTTTTACAGTAACAGTGCATATTTTTAGCACTGATTACTGCAGTAATGTCACCGGTACCCCCAAAAGTGTCAAAAATGTCAGTCAAGGGTCCGATCTGTCCGTCGCAATGTCGCAGTCCCGCAAAAAAAAAAAAAAAAATCGCATTTCGCCGCCATTACTCGTTAAAAAAAAAAACACCAAAAATGACATAAATCTTTCCCTTTGTTAGTAAACGCAATAACTTTTGCGCAAACCAATCAAAATACGCTTATTGCGATTTTTTTTTACCAAACATAGGTAGCAGAAAACAAATTGGCCAAAAATTTAAAAAAAAAATTGATTTTTACATCTTTTTTGGGGGGAATTTCATATAAAAAAATGTTAAAAATATTGTTATTTTTCAAAATAAACGCTCTTTTTTTGTTTATAGCGCAAAAAGTAAAAATCGCACAGGTGATCAAATACCACCAAAAGAAAGCTCTGTTTGTGGGAAAAAAAGGACGTCAATTTCGTTTGGGTACAGCGTCACATGACCGCGCAATTGTCAGTTAAATTCGCACAGCGCCGAATCGCAAAAAGTGGCCCAGACGTAAGACAGCAAAATGCTCTAGTGGTAAAGTGGTTAACCATATGTGTGATGGTGTGATCTTCCTGTGTGGAATCCCGGGAATACAGAGGACAGGGAATTCTCTCTGGTGGGTTCTCATTACTGGATCCATCTGTAGGAAACACACACACTGACTGAATACATTGTTTCTATGTGTTTATCAGATGATGGTGGATCTAGGTGGATCCTCCGTACTGCTCTCTCCTTTACAATAAAGTCTCCTCTTACCCGGTGATGTGAGGGGCGGCTGATTCTCCATCATGACGTCCTTGTAGAGATCCTTGTGTCCTTCTAATAATCTTCTGAGAATCCTCCTCACCTTTCCAGTCAGGTCTGTGTTTTATTAATAGAGATAAGAGTGATGTCATGTGACAAATGAAAGAAAGCAAGGTGGCAGCATTGGGTCTGGGTGAAGAGTGGGGGACAGAAGCATTGAAAAGGGGGTGTGAGGAGTGGAGATCTGCAATGTTGAATAAGGGAATGAGGAGTGGGGGACAACAGTGTCAGTGGGGGTTCTGTAATATAGGTGAGCAGTGTTAGATGTGGGGTGAGGAGCAGGGGACAGCAGTGTTACATGGGGGGGTGAGGAGTGGGGGACAGCGGTGTTAGATGGGGGGTGAGGAGCGGGGGACAGCAGTGTTAGATGGGGGGTGAGGAGTGGGGGACAGCAGTGTTAGATGGGGGGTGAGGAGCGGGGGACAGCGGTGTTAGATGGGGGGTGAGGAGTAGGGGACAGCGGTGTTAGATGGGGGGGTGAGGAGCGGGGGACATCGGTGTTAGATGGGGGGTGAGGAGTAGGGGACAGCGGTGTTAGATGGGGGGGTGAGGAGCGGGGGACAGCGGTGTTAGATGGGGGGTGAGGAGTAGGGGACAGCGGTGTTAGATGGGGGGGTGAGAAGCGGGGGATAGCAGTGTTAGATGGGGGGTGAGGAGCGGGGGACAGCGGTGTTAGATGGGGGGTGAGGAGTAGGGGACAGCGGTGTTAGATGGGGGGGTGAGGAGCGGGGGACAGCGGTGTTAGATGGGGGGTGAGGAGTAGGGGACAGCGGTGTTAGATGGGGGGGTGAGGAGTGGGGGATAGCAGTGTTAGATGGGGGGTGAGGAGCGGGGGACAGCGTTAGATGGGGGCAGGTAGCCATGTCTGGTGTCTTCTGGACACATGCAGATTATAGATGGCACAGACATGGTGGGGTTCCCAGTCATCCAGTATATATACAGATCTGGGGGCCCTGTTGGTGTTGGGGCAGAGGACGGGATTAATGTTAGTAGTGATGAAGGAGAAAAGCTGCTGAATATTTCCAGAGGTGAGTGTCGGGGTCACCCCGAGCTCTGCCTCATCCCCAGATAGAATATGAGTACCTCGGCTCTGCCTGGTGAGGGCGCTACAAGAGAGCTGGAGGAAGTTTTGCTGCTCATCCTACTTATGTGATTTCACCGGGGGACTGCAATCTGATTCTCAGTGTTTTGTGTTCCTCTGTTTCTGTTCCCCCGGCATAAAAACAGAAGGAGAACATTTTCTTTATGTAATTAAAGATTATATATAGAAAATAATATCTTATTACCTCCTCTGCTGCCACTTCCAGCTACGTCTCCTCTCTACTTTCTCCCGACTGGCCTCTGAAATTCCTATTTATATCTGACATCACTTCTGTGTACCTACATTACTTCCTGTCAGTATCTTACATCACTTCCTGTCAGTATCTTACATCACTTCCTCTCTGTGCGTTCCATCTGAGAGAAGTCAGGTCACTACCTTGTGGACAATATTGGGATTTTTGTACTTAGTGTACTTATGGTGATTGTAGGCGTATTTTTTCCTCAAGACAAAGGCATAATGAGCTAGTATGCATCGCATACTAGCTCATTATGAAATACTTATCTTAAAACGAAGCCCTCGCAGTGCGGCCCGCTCAGCGACAGGGCGGCCAACATGTCCGGCCTTCCTGCTTCCTTGTTCGCGTCCTCTGGCCATCTGATTGGCCAGGGACGCGATTACATCACTCCCGCCGTTCACGGCATAGGGCTCTGAAGGAACGGCACGGGTGGACGTTCCTTCAGAGCGCATGCGCCGATGACATCATCGGCTGCATACACTGTAAATATCTCATAAACTATGCATGTTTAGGAGATATTTATAGCACCTATAGGTAAGCCTTAATATAGGCTTACCTATAGGAAAAAGCATTTAAAGCGGGTTTACAACCTCTTTAGGTACTCTCGGTGATGTTTTGGTTATTTGCTCTAACAGGTAACTTTTCAGGACTGAATAAATAATATTGCTGCGCCAAGTAGATAAATCAATCCTTAAAAGTAAATTCTATATATATGTGTTACGTGACCAAATCTTAACACAATCAATCTGAATCAATCCATAGACTGTGATACCAAGTGATAGATCAAAACATAAACCGTGATTATAATAATAATAGTAATAGTCCCAATTCGCAGTGAAAAAAGTGACACAGTAATAACTAAAAAACAATCTTCATCCGTGAACGTGATCAAAGGTGCTGCATGCTTCACTCCAAGTGCTCCTGGTGACTTGTGAAAGATTAGCAGCTCACCTTAAAGATAGACTCCTGAGAGTCAACATACACTCTGGGATAATCACAGTTGCCTGGTCCGCCTTCCTATCACCGCCTCCAGATAATCTCTCCGGGTATATACAGCATCGGTGTGGAAATAAAGAAAAGATCTAGTGCTCTCTGATTTAAGGCTATTTATTTATATAAAGATGAAATTGCACTTACACTTTCAAGCACTTAAAGTAGTGCGGACTTTCTAAGCATCTAAACACTGCCTGTGATCTCCGGGAATCGACGTGATGACGTGCAGGCTCCTTCCCCGTACGTGCTGCGTCATAGACTTCGTCAGGACTTCAGGGTGTTCTCCCTTCATCTTCTACCGAACAGTATCGCTATTTTTGCTAGAAAATAACTTAGAACCCCAAACATTATACATTTTTTTTTAGCAGAGGCCCAAGAGAAAAAAAATGGGGATAGTTTAAATTTTTTTATGTGACACGGTATTTGCGCAGTGGTTTTGCGCAAACACGCAAAAACACAATTTTTTTGGAGAAAAAAAAAACTTTCATTCATTAAAAAAACACAATACCCCTGAACCTCATTTTTTTTTTAATATAATGTGAAAGATGATGTTATATCTAACATGTCATGCTTCAAAATTGCGCACACTCGTAGAATGGCAACAAACTATGGTACTTAAAAATCTCCTTAGGCAAACCTTAAAAAGCCTTCACAGATGACCTGCTTAAAGTTACACAGAAGATCTAGCACTAGAATTACTGCTCTCGCTCTAACGTTCGTGGTGACGCCTCACGTATGTGGTGTGAATACTGTTTACATATACGTGTGTCACTTACGTATGCATTCGCTTCTGCGGGACGGGGCTCTTTATATTTGTTTTTCCTATTTTTTTCTACTTTTTATCTGTACACTGTCCCTTTTTTTGTTTTAAATCACTTTTATTCCTAATACAAGGAATGTAAACATCCCTTTTAATAGAAAACAGGATGACAGGTCCTCTTTATGGAGAAATCTGGGGTCAAACCCCAAATCTCTTCTTTAACTTTAAAAGCAAAACATTTAAAAAAAAATTATTTACTTCCAGCCAGGTTTCAGAAGTGACGTCATGACGTCGCTCCGGTCCTCCAAGGCCATAGATGACTCTCGACTCAACTCGAACTATCCTTTCGGCCCCACATCCAGTCACTGTGCAAAGCTTGCCGCCTCAACCTCCGCACCATCTCCAAGATACGGCCCTTCCTAACCAACGACACCACCAAGCTTCTAATCCACTCCCTGGTCATCTCTCGTCTCGAATACTGCAACTCCCTCTTCATTGGCTTACCTTTCAAGAGGTTGTAAACCTCAGAATTTTTTTTTTTTAAAGTACACCTGAAAGACAAACACACAATGAACTAGTATGCATCGCATACTAGCTCATTATGAAATACTTACCTTAGAACGAAGCCCTGAAGCTCCGACCGCTCACCTCTCTCATGGGTGACATGTTCTGTCACCCTTCTTCCGGGTTCGCGGCATCCGGCCATCTGATTGGCTGGACCCGCGATTACGTCACTCCCGCGCATACGTTTGGGAGCCGACAGTCATGGCACGGTGCTCTGAAGGAACGGCACCAGTGGCTGTTCCTTTAGAGCACATGCGCCAGTGATGTCACTGGCTGCATTTAAGGTAAATATCTCCTAAACAGTACATGTTTAGGAGATATTTTCAGTACCTATAGGTAAGCCTTATCCTAGGCTTACCTATAGGTACAAGTTGCAGAGGAGGGTTTACTTCCTCTTTAAATAGGCTATCCCCTCTTCAGTCCATCATGAACGCTGCTGTCAGGTTCATCCACCTTACAAACTGCTCGGTGCCTGCTTCCCCTCTCTGTCAATCCCTCAATTGGCTGCCACTTAACCTACGAATTTAATTCAGGATACTAACCATAACTTACAAAGCCATCCATAACTTGGTCCCCAGCTACATCACTAACCTGGTCTCAAAATACCAACCAAATCTTTCCTCCCAGGACCTCCTGCTTTCAAGCTCCCTTGTCACCTCTTTCCATGCTCGCCTCCAGGACTTCTCCCAAGCCTCTCCCAACCTCTGGAATGCTCTACCCCAATCTGTCTGACTATCTCCTACTTTGTCCACTTGCAGACGATCCCTGAAAACTCATCTTTTCAGAGAAGCCTATCTGGTCCCACCCTACAACTGTACATTTATTTTCTCCATCAGCACATCCCCCCACAATTATTACCTCTTGTATCTCTTGACCCTTCCTCTTAGATTGTAAGCTCTAACGAGCAGGGCCCTCTGATTTCTACTATCTTAAAGTGTATTGTAGTTGTACTGTCTACCCTCAAGTTATAAAGCGCTGTGTAAACTGTTGGCGCTATATAAATCCTGCATAATAATAATAATATTAATAATAATAATAATAATAATAGAGGCAATCAAAGAGTATCTACGTGAGCGGAAGGGCGGGACATCCCTTCCTGCTGCTTCGGGAAGCTCATAAGCCGCTCAAAATGGTTTCATGAGAAAGCCAGGTGCCGGCTGGAATAAACGATACCAGCGTTGTGGCTTCAGCCATAACCCCGGTAAACCACAACGTATATATACGTATTGCAATTGGCAAGTGTCAGTTTGTTGTTCCCAAAAAATGTGTATTCAGGTTAGGGGGTGCCTGTAGATGAAAACTAGCTGTGCAGATTTGATTAAAGTTGAATAATGCCCATCCTATAGGTGTAGGTCATTTATGTACCTCCTAGAGCCTAACCCAAATAACCCTCCTGAGATGTCATCCTCCCCATCCTGCCTTGTTGCTAGGATGCTGCTAAGATAATCCCTGCCATTACTGCTTACCCTCACTATTACAAGAGGGAGGTCTCTACAATGCAAACCCTGCAACTGTGTGCCCCAACTTACTTTTCGTAGAAGCTCCGAGCTCAGCGCTGCTGCGACAGAGGAGACAGAAAACTGCGCTTGGAATTGAATCAGGTAGGCATATGACAATCATCTTATGATTGGGTGACAAGTCTGGTGTTTGAAAAAAACGTGCAAGCAAGCACTATTTGAAGCAAACTGAAAGCTCATCCCTACTCCTGCGTAGGATTCCTGAGCTTTCAGTTCAGGGACAACCTGGTTTTCAGGTGCCAGATGACCTGGGCTGTCCAAAAAACAAACCAAATTGTCCAACAATGACACGATGTTGTGGTCTGAAGTAGAACTGGGCAAATAGAGCTGTCTAGAACAGTGGTCTCCAAACTGAGGCCCTTCGTTTGCTTTTATCTGGCCCTTGGGGCACTATTTCATCCACTGAGACCAACAATAGGGCATAATTCATCCCACTGACATCAATGACAGGGCACAATTCGTCCCAATGTCAGCAACAATCGGGCCCACTGACACCAACGACAAGGTACACTTCTTCCCATTGGCAACAACAATGGGGCACAATTCCTCCAACCCTCCAACTGACACCAACGATTGGG
Organism: Pelophylax lessonae; assembly: GCF_965119305.1. Classification (NCBI taxonomy): domain Eukaryota; kingdom Metazoa; phylum Chordata; class Amphibia; order Anura; family Ranidae; genus Pelophylax; species Pelophylax lessonae. The sequence continues at coordinate 890,218,797 of NC_138768.1, forward strand.
GCACAACTCCGCCCATTGGAAAATGATGGAGCATAATTCCTCCCATTGGCACCAGAAATGGGGTAGAATTCCTCCCAATGACACCAACGATGGGGCGCAATTTCTCCCAATGGCACCCCACAACGATGGGGCACAAAATTGCTCCCAATGACACCAGTAATGGGGCACAATTCCTCCCATTAACACCAACAATGAGACTCACTGACACCAGCAATGGGGCACAATTCCTCCTCCTGACAGCAATGATGAGGCACAATTCCTCCCAATAACACCAGTGATGGGGCACAATTCCTCCCAATGGCGCCAACGTTGAGGTACAATTCCTACCGCTGACACGAACGATGAGGCACAATTCCTCCGAATGACACCAACAACGGAGCCCACTGACACCAATGATGGGGCAAAATTCCTCCCATTGGCACCAACGATGGGGCACAATTTCTCCCAATGACACCAACAATGGGGCCCACTGACACAAACGATGCGGCACAATTCCTTCCACTGATACCAATGATGGGGCACAATTCCTCCCATTGAAACCAAAGATGGAGCATTTTTTTTTGCCACTGACGGGACCCTTTCTGCTTCCAGTGGCCACAGTCCACCACTCCCCCCCCCCCCCCAGATTCCCCATGCAGAAGCAAAAAGTTGGGTGACCCTTGGACTGAAGTGTCCAAGCCTTGGAAAAGAGAGTTTGAAGTTTCTCTTGGGGAAGAAAAACTCTGGCTTGAGCTGTGTTCAGAATGAGACTCAAATATTCCAAGTGATGAGTTGGTTTCAGTGCTGAGTTCCGAAGGTTTAGGACCAGTTGAACCTTCGCAATGTTAGGACAGTTCTAGCTATGCTGTCAGCCAGAACCCAAGCTAATGGAGGTGTTCCAGATATCCCACAATGGCGATGCCCTGGGAGCACAGCCAGGCTAGCCCTGGGGGCAGAACCTTGGTGAACACTCAAAGTGCAGAAGAGAAGATGAACCAGAGAAGATAAAGACCCAGAGCAAAGGGGAAGAATTGCTGGCACGCCAGAAAAACAGGAACATTCTAGGAACAGGAACATCCATCTTTGATGTCCACAGAGTTTAGAAAGTCTCATTGATTATATACTGTAGGTATTGGCAGGACGTGTGAGATAAGCAGAATTCTGTATTTGATATTGTGCTGACTCTGGATCCCGTTCTATTTCTTCTGGAGTACATAGATTCTCCTCAATGGATCATGACCAGGTAGTGGCTATAACGAGATATCATTGACAAGATTCTCCTGTGTAGTTCTGGGCTTATTCCTCACCGTTCTTATGATCATTGAAATTTCACGAGGTGAGATCTTGCATGGAGCCCCAGACCGAGGGAGATTGACAGTTATTTTGGGTTTCTTCTATTTGTGAATAATCGCACCAACTGTTGTCATCCTCTCTCCAAGCTGCTTGGCGATGGTCTTGTAGTCCATCCCAGCCTTGTGTAGGTCTACAATCTTCTCCCTGACATCCTTGGACAGCTCTTTGGCTTTGGCCATGGTGGAGAAATTGGACTCTGATTGTTTCTGTGGACAGCTGTCTTTTATACAGGTAACAAGGTGAGATTAGGAGCACTCCCTTTAAGAGAATCCTCCTAATCTCAGCTCATTACCTGTATAGAAAACACCTGGGAGCCAGAAATCATGCTGATTGATAGGGGATCAAATACTTATTTCACTGATTAAAATTCAAATCAATTTATAACTTTTTTGAAATGCTTTTTTCTGGATATTTTTGTTGTTATGCTGTCTCTCACTGTTAAAATAAACCGACCATTAAGATTATAGACTGATCATTTCTTTGTCAGTGTGCAAACGTATAAAATCAGCAGGGGATCAAATACTTTTTTCCCTCACTGTAGCCAGTAAGCTGATAGCCTCACGTTGGGTTTCACCCAGTTCTCCTACCCTCAGAGACTGGATCTGGGAAATGGATAAACCTCTAATGTTTGAGAAATACTTAAGCTCAATGTAATGCCTCCCGGAATTTTGAAAAAAAAAGTTGAAATAATAGTAGGATGCATCACGTTCCAATTTTTCATTTTGATTCTAAATCTAACGTATAATAAAGGTTGGGTATGTTCTCTCTTATTGGTGGAGAAGGACAGGCCAGGGACAGCCTGGTGTTCAGTGCCAGGTGACCTGGACTGTCCACAGAATGGCCCGAATTGTCCCACAATGACACGATGTTGTGTTGTTGGGGACTGGAATGGAACTGGGCAAAAGGAGCTGTCTAGAACAGTGGTCTGCAAACTGTGGCCCAGGGGCCAGATTCCCTTTGCATGCTTTTATCTGGCCCTTGGGGCACGATTTCTCCCACTGACATCAATGATGGGGCAGAATTTCTCCCAATGACACCAGTGATGGGGCACAATTCCTTCCATTGGCACCAACAATGGGGCATAATTCCTCCCATTGGCACCAACAATGAGATCCACTGACAGTAACAATGGGTCACAATCTGTCCCATTGACACCATCTATGGGGCACTGCGTTACATTAACTGAGAATTGCGTGGTGGCACGACGCTGTACCCAAATAAAATTGATGTCCTTTTTTCCCACAAATAGAACGTTCTTTTGGTGGCATTTGATCACCTCTGCCGTTTTCATTTTTTGCGCTATAAACAAAAGAAAGACGGATGATTTTGAAAGAAAACATTTTTTTTTTACTTTCTGCTATAAACATCCAATAAAATGTAAAAAAAATCAAATTTCTTCATCAGTTTAGGCCAATATGTATTCTGCTACATATTTTTGATAAAAAAAATCCCAATACGCGTATATTGATCAGTTTGCGCAAAAGTTATTTTTATGTCATTTTTATTTTCTTTAATTTTTTCTTGATTTCGCGATCAGCGACTTATAGCGGGACTGCGACATTGCGGTAGACAAATCGCACAGCTAACTGATACTTTTTTGGGGACCAGTGACAGCAATAGAGTGAAAAAGATATAAAAGGAATTTGCACTGTCACTGTACTAATGACACTGGCAGGGAAGGGGTTAACATCAGGGGGCGATCAAAGGGTTAAATGTGTTCCTAGGGAGTGCTTACTCATTATGGGGGAGGTGCTTTTACTGTGGGAAGGCAGAGATCCGTGTTCCTGCTTAGCAGAAACACACAGGAAGCTACTGTTGCCACCTTTTCTTTAAGCCAAACTCCAGCATTTTAGCCGCGCATGGCAACATTTTATCTTTAAGGGGGAATGTTGCAGACTCTGATGTAAAGGGGAATTCTAATATAAGGGAGATTCTGCCCACCAAATCTCCCACTTACATCAGAGTTCTGTGTTCCCCCTTTAATTAGGGTTCCGAAAGCCCCCCTTACATCAGAGTCTACATAGTTACATAGTTACATAGTTACATAGTAGGTGAGGTTGAATAAAGACAATAGTCCATTCAGTTCAACCTGTGTAGGTGTGTGTGGCTGTAATCATCTCACATAGCCCTGAATGTTCTGATCCTTAGGATGTACGTCTAAGAATCTTTTGAAAGCCACCATACTTCCCGCAGAAACCACCTCTTGTGGTAGAGAATTCCACAATCTTGTAGCCCTAACAGTAAAGAACCCCCCACGTTGCCTGAGGTTAAAACGCTTCTCCTCTAATTGCATTGTATGCCCTCGAGTCCTCATGCAATCCCTTCGACTGAACAGCTTTTTTTCTAGGCTGAGATCCCCATTGAGATATTTATAAGTTGTTATCATGTCCCCCCTCAGGCGTCTCTTCTCCAGGGAGAATAAATCAAGCGATTGAAGACGCTCTTCATAATTAAGGTCCTCCAATCCCCTAATCAGTTTAGTTGCCCTTCTCTGGACTCTCTCCAGCTCCAACACATCCCCCCTGAGGACTGGCGACCAGAACTGGACAGAGTACTCCAGATGTGGGCGGACCAGAGTTTTAAAAAGTGGAAGGATTATGGTTTTATCTCTGGAATACATCCCTTTCTTTATGCATGCTAATATTCTGCTGGCTTTGGCAGCTGCCGCTTGACATTGCATGCTGTTGCCTAATCTATCATCAACCAAGACTCCCAGATCTTTCTCCATTTTTGATTCCCCTAAGGGTTCCCCTCCTAAAGTGTATTGTGTTTTTATGTTTTTAGTCCCCGAATGCAAAACCTTACACTTCTCCACATTAAACCTCATTTGCCATGTCGTTGCCCACTCCGTTATTTTGTCCAGGTCATTCTGTAGGTTATCTGCTTCATGCTGTGTAGTTATTGCCTTGGCCAATTTTGTGTCGTCTGCAAAAACTGCTATTGAACTACTGATCCCGTCCTCAATGCTGTTTATGAATAAATTGAACAAGGTTGGTCCCAGGACTGAGCCTTGGGGGACCCCGTTTACTACCTCAGACCAGTCTGAGTATGCGCTGTTTATTACCACCCTTTGGACACGCGCTTTTAGCCAGTTCAAACATGGCTACCCCTTAAATCATGGTACCCCTTAAATCTTACCTTAGGGTACTCACTCACTTGGAGGCAGGAGAAAGAAGGGAGAGCGGGCGGAGACTTCAGTCATAGACATTGGATGGTGAGCTCATTCACTCGAGGATGGAGGCTCAGGCATCAAAGCCTTTCATCCACTGTGTATCTGCCAGTTGCTGAGCTTCAAACGTTCAGCCCACACATCCCTTTCCTGAGGCACAGAATGCCAGGGATTGGAGTGTGGGTGGGACGACAGAGAGGTAGGGGTGGGAGAAGGAAAAGATCAAGCCCTTTCTCCTCTCCTGTCTGTGTATGGGGGTGGGGCCGGTGTGAACATCTATGCATTCAGGGGTTTTGGTACTTGGTTTCTTGGGGAGCCACAGTCCACTTTGAATATTGTGTCCGGGATTCAGGTGGCCTGAAACCCAAACACATGATTCAAAACCCAAACTGTCAAGGGGAATCCCGGATGGGTGACAACCCTACAGGAAGTGCCAGCTAGTGTAGTTTCCGGGTTAAAGGGTTTTAGTAGCAAAGGATTAAAAACACTCCAAAGAGGTAAGATATACAGTACAAGTGCTTATCTGGTGGCAAAGTCTGTGGATGTGGATCCTTCTAGAACCATCCTGCAGAATTGCTGTCATCTCTTCCGGCTGCTGGGCAGAGAGATGGCTGGCTGGGGAGCCTGGAGGAGCCCCAAGAAGCCACGCTAACCAGTGTGGAAGGCACAGCGGAAGTGACATCACCGGAAGGATGGGAGGTACCAGATGAGAAGAGAAGCAAGGCTATGTTGTGGAAATTTAATTGTGGACATTTTCTTTAGTTAAATAGTCATAATGTCTCCCAGTGTCGGTTTTACAGATAATCGCTATTCACAGTGATTATCGCTTTAACTGTCATTGCAGGAAAGACTTGTTAGTGAAAACCTTACATTGGATGAGATGGCACAATACTTGTAGCAAAGAGAGTCCATCGCACAGATCTATATCCGCAGTTCGGGCCCCTGTACTGCTGAGTTATGTTTGTGATATGGAAATTCTTATCATTTTACCAAGATTAATAGATGGCACCTTTTAGTCACATTCGATCGGTATGACTGAAACACTGCTGCTATTATCTAATGCAGATAAAGCCTCATCAACTGGAACAAATAGAATGGTCACTATCAAATCTGGTTTATATATGAATCACGTTTGATTAGATCCACTAACAGGTAATGTTTATGGATGAACACAGACAGGTTCATAAGATGGCAGCCATTTCTGCTCATCTCTGCACATGGCTGTGTTTCTACATAAGCACTGCCCATTGTACTTTTTGAATGTATACATGTTATGTGATTGGTGGTCTTGAAGCCACTCCCTGTAACTCCCTTTTGTTAAATAAACCTACTGTGTCTTGGAGGAGTCAGTTACTCAGAGGAAACCTCCAGATAGCATCGAATTGACTACAGCAAGCGTGTCTGTTCATTTCCTTTGCTGCCGAGCTCTCGGAAACCTTATACAAAAGAGCTGCACATTGTACTTTTCAGTACAAGCTATTAATAGCGTTTGGTGCGTATTAATCTTCAGCGCACTGAGCGGGTTTCTATGCTCCAAGCCCTATTAAATTTCCAAGACAGGCTATGTGCTCATAGTATTTTGCTCCTTTTACAGGCCTTTCCTCTTAGTCTATACAGAACCAGTCACAACTCTGAGGACAGCAGCCGCAGGTGGTCCCATGCATTCCTTTATTGTACCCCTATAACCAAAGACCAGTGGCATTTTATGGAATACCCTCTACCCTGATCATTGGTATTTTTAAATATTTATTACTGGCTGGACTATATATAATCTCTGTGAGCCTGTATCTCCTTCCTCCATTAGCAGAAACACAGGATCTCCATCTTCCCTACTAACAGAACGGTGATCTGCCTTGTTTACATCAGCAAACCACTCTTCTGCCTCTCTCGGGAACGATTGCTGGGTGCCGGTGGACATCATGTCCACTGGACCCGCTGATGACTCTTGCTGTATCTAGCTGGAGCTGAGTGCCAGCAGCATGCGTTGACGCCGCAGACCCGGAAATGCAGATGATGTAGAGGTACGTGATTCTGGCCAAATGGCCACCCTGCCGCAGTACATGTATGTGGGTGGACCAGAAAAAAGTTTCTCTGATAAAGAGAGATGACCTGGTGGATTACATGCAGAACTCCTGAGCCCAGCGGAGGACATTTAGGGCCTTAAGATTGAAGATGTAGTGGATGTCTCCTTTTGGTTTGGGAACTGTGGACAGAGTAGATCTCTTGGAACTGTTCTGGCCCCAGACCTGGAAATGCATCTATATTAATAAAAGCCATGTGTCTCTTCGTCTGCTTTCCCTGTGTGCGTGGAAATGTGCTACTGTGCATGTGCCGCACCGACAGCCAATGGGACGCAGAGCCTGGCGCTGGGTGGGCGTGTATATAAGCGGATCCCCGCCCACCTTTTAACATCCGCCTCAGATGTGGAAGGAAACGTACCTATGTGGTGGAGAAGACCGCGGCTCCGGTATGGAGAACACCGCGGCTTCTGTCTGATAATGCCTCCTTTGAAACAATCCATCTTACAGGGTGTCCTGGATTGAGAAGACCGCGGCTCCATAATGCCTCCACTGCGCATGCGCCACTGCTCGGGAAAGGCCATACACGTTTGGCTATTCCCAGGAATAGCCGAACCTATACGAGCTTTCCCGAGCGGCAGCGGCACATGCGCAATGACGTGTTGGCGCCGGGTGGCGCCATTTTTAAATCTAAGGCAACTGATCGGAACTCTGCCTCCCCAGCACATATCAACCTCAGGAACAGGTAAGTGAGACTCCTCCACTGCTGCACTGCCTGCCATTATGCGGGGCTGCAGGCATACTACAAGAGATGCAGTGCTGCAGGCATTGTACTCCTGTACCATGCCCGCAGCACTGCATCTCCTGTAGTATGCCCACAGCCCCGCATTCTCCTGTACCATGCCAGCAGCACTGCATCTCCTGTAGTATGCCCACAGCCCTGCATTCTCCTGTACCATGTCCAGAGCCCCGCATTCCCCTTAACCATGTCCGCAGCCCCGCATTCTCCTGTACCATGTCCGCAGCCCCGCATTCTCCTGTACCATGACCTCAGCCCCGCATTCTCCTGTACCATGTCCGCAGCCCCGCATTCTCCTGTACCATGCCCGCAGCCCCGCATTCTCCTGTACCATGCCCGCAGCCCAGCATTCTCCTGTACCATGTCCGCAGCCCCGCATTCTCCTGTACCATGTCCGCAGCCCTGCATTCTCCTGTACCATGTCCGCAGCCCCGCATTCTCCTGTACAATGCCCGCAGCCCCGCATTCTCCTGTACCATGCCTGCAGCCCCGCATTCTCCTGTACCGTGCCCGCAGCCCCGCATTCTCCTGTACCGTGCCCGCAGCCCCGCATTCTCCTGTACCGTGCCCGCAGCCCTGCATTCTCCTGTACCATGTCCACAGCCATTGCAAACTTATATTCTGAGGTTTTAATTACATTATTTTAATATAGTGAGTCGTGAACTAAAGTGGGCCGGTCTAAGGCATGAAACTCCAGGGCTAAAAATGAGTCCCACTCCGGCCCTGTCAGAGAGTCTACACTCACCCGCATGCTGGAGCCGAGCAGGAGCACCCCATCATGGGTCAGGAGAAGAGGCAGGCATCGGGGGATCTGGATAGAGCCGCTAGAGGCCTTGACCGGCCACACACACAATCCTCACACTGACCGACCGAACTCACTGACAGATCCGAGTCCGGGCAAAGAGCAGCAAGACTACAACTACGGAGAGAGGCCGGAGACAAATCATCTCCGCCTGAGGAAACCACCGCCATCTACTGGCCAACTGTGAGTATTACAACTGGGAGTTCACCTCACAGAGCTGAGGACAGAAATCACCTCATCATATATTGTGATATCCTACATACTATACACCCCAATATAATCACCTCATCATATACTATACACCCCAGTATCATCAGGATATCTGATAAGGTGATGATACTGGGGTGTATAGTATATGATGAGGTGAATATATTGGGGTGTATAGTATATGATGAGGTGATAATACTGGGGTGTATGTAGGATATCACAAGATGGTGGTGGTTTCCTCAGGCGGAGATGATTTGTCTCCGGCCGCTCTCCGTAGTTGTAGTCTTGCTGCTCTTTGCCCGGACTCGGAGCTGTCAGTGAGTTCGGTCGGTCGGTGTGCGGATTATGTGTGTGGCCAGTCATGGCCTCTAGCGGCTTCATCCAGATCCCCCGGCGCCTGCCTCTTCTCCTGACCCATGTGAGTGTAGACTCACATGGGTGAGTGTAGACTCTCCGGGGAATATGAATCTGGTCCAGGGCAGCCTGCTCAGAGGAACTTCCCTGAAGAGCACCATTATCGGGGTGACCCCCAACACCCAGCCTCCGACACCGAGGAGTTCCCCATCCTACACAGGTCAGTGTGACTTACTTCTGGGGCCCCTGACATGGTGCCCACCCTCAGTCCCAACGGCTGTCCGTGGGGCACATGCGCAGTAGCGCAATCCCACAGACACAGGGACGGACGCAGAGACACTTGCATATTATTAATATAGAATAGATATCCTACATACACCCCAGTCGGGCGGCCAGCCAAAACTCTTGAAGCGGCCGGTGTGCGCGGGCACGTGGCGGGTACGCGCTCGCATGCGAGAGCCGCACGGTCAGCTCTGCACGTGTCTCTGTTGCTAGGGCATGCCTCATGCGGCTCTCGCGTTGTTAGAAAAAAAAAAAGAGATAAGCGAAAGCCGCTCAGTCAGCCATATGTTCTAGCGCCCGTTAATTTAACGGGCTCAATGTCTAGTCTCATTAATAAAACCCCAATGGCTTGTCAATGTGGTGCCTTATCCACTCTCCATCTCACTAATAAAACCCCAATGGATGACTCTCTATAAACTGATCACATTCCAATCACCGATCATCTAATCATTGGTAAAAAAAAGAAGACTCGGCACAGAATATTGTACGAAGAGTTTTTATTGGACAAGATCAGAATAAGCGATTACCACACAGTAAATGATATGAATAAAATAAAGCTTAAATCTTTTATAATAGAATTATCAAATGTATTAATAATCATACATTGGTTGAACCAAAAAAAAGCCGGCTACTTCAATAAATCAAGAAGGAGCAACAACATGAAGCAACCAATAGAAAAGGTTCACCAGTGAAAGATAAATCCCGATTGGCTGCTGTGGGTTAATGCATTTTACAGTGATCTTTTTCCATCCAGTAGGTTAGATCTATATACATATTTATAAGTAGAACACAAAAAGAATAAAGAATTTCCCGTTAGGTCCTCATGCAGTTGCATAATAGGCCATGGATTGTAATGATTGCCCACTTGTTGCCTTGTGTATTGCCCGTCCATTGCCTAATGTATTGTCCTGAATGATCACCTGTTGCCTCATGTATTGCCATAATTGTCCATCTCTTCCCCCCTATAATGTAATGATTGCCCATTGCTATATAACATTTGCAAAAAAATAAAAAAATATTTTTTTTTTTTACATTTTAGGCCAATTTGTTTTCTGCTACATATTTTTGGTTACAAAAAAAAAAAAAAAATCCCATTAAACGTATTTTAATTGGATTGCGCAAAAGTTATTGCGTCTACTAACTACGGGAAAGATTTATGTCAGTTTTATTGTTTCTTTTTTTCTTACTAACAATGGCGGCGATCTGCGATTTTTAGCGGGACTGCAACATTGCGGCGGACAGATCGGACCCCTAACCGACACTTTTGGGGGGACCAGTGACAGTAATCAGTGCTAAAAATATGCACTGTCACTGTACTAATGACACTGGCAGGGAAGGGGTTAACCCTGTGGGTGATTAAAGGGGTTAAATGTGTACCTAGGGGAGTGATTCTAACTGTGGGGGGGGGGGGGGCGTGGCTTGTGAAATGACCATAGAGACCTGTGATCCTATATAGAAGGCGCTCTATGATCATTCCAGGGAGAAGGATGGTTGGATGTGTTTACAACAGCGGGTAACGATCGCGGGTGCCGGCGGCAATCGGAGCCGCCTGCCCCACGCATCGGCTTCCCTGCTGATGGGCGGGGGCCGGAGTGTGTCGGCGGCGGCATGCGCTCGCCCCCTAGCTGCCTCCAAGCGACTGACGTAGACCTACATGGGTTTGCCTGGGAGAGTAAAAAGGCGGCGTGTTGTCGGGAAGTGGAGAAGTTTGAGTTGAGGTGACGGGGCGGAATATATGGAGGAAATCTTCCCCCAATCCGATCTGTGTGAAAGGAGAAAACATCGATTCCCACTTCTCACCATCAAACGCTCCCCACCGACACACGCGGTAGGCGGGATCTATCTGCTATGTGTAGGAGGGGCCTTCCTAGTATTATCTCTCACTTCTCTATTCCATATAAACCGCACTTCATCTAAACCGCTCTGCGCAAAATTATACCGGCACATGTTCGGTATCTTTTTACTCGGCCTGACATCATCTTTCACATTATACAGAAAAATTATAACTTTACTGTTTACTTATTTTTAAACGCTGCGAAATGTAATTTTTTCCCCACAAAATAGAATTGGAAAGACCGCTGCGAAAATACTGCGTGACAAAAAAAATATTACAACGACCGCAATTTTATTCTCCAGAGTCTTTGCTAAAAAAATATATTTAATGTTTGGGGGATCCGAGTCATTTTCTAGCTAAAATATTGATTTTAACTTGTAAACCACATGAGTCAGAAATGGGCTTGATCCTGCAAGAGCTAAAACATTTCCCGCACTTTGAACATTAACAGGGAAGCTCACCTGTGTGTGTTCTCTGATGGTGAAGGAGGTTTCCTTTATTATTAAAACATTTCCCACACTCTGAACATGAATAGGGACGCTCACCTGTGTGTATTCTCTGATGACTAACAAGGGTTCCTTTATGACTAAAACATTTCCCGCACTCTGAACATGAATAGGGACGCTCCCCTGTGTGTATTCTCTGATGGCGAAGAAGGTTTCCTTTATTATTAAAACATTTCCCGCACTCTGAACATGAATAGGGACGCTCAACTGTATGTATTCTATGATGGCTAAGAAGGTGTGCTTTACTGTGAAAACATTTCCCGCATTCTGAACATGAATAGGGACGCTCAACTGTATGTATTCTATGATGGCTAAGAAGGTGTGCTTTACTGAGAAAACATTTCCCGCATTCTGAACATGAATAGGGACGTTCACCTGTGTGTATTTTCTGATGTCTTAGAAGCTTTCCTTTTTCATTAAAACATTTCCCGCACTCTGAACATGAATAGGGACGCTCACCTGTATGTATTCTCTGATGGATAAGAAGGGTTTGTCTATAATTAAAACATTTCCCGCACGCTGAACATGAATAGGGACGCTCACCCATGTGAGCTCTCTGGTGCTCATGAAGGTATCCTTTGTAACTAAAACATTTCCCGCACTCTGAACATGAATAGGGACGCTCACCTGTGTGTATTCTCTGATGCGTAAGATGATCTCTTTTATCCTTAAAACATTTCCCGCACTCCGAACATGAATAGGGACGCTCACCTGTGTGTATTCTCTGATGGCTAAGAAGGCTACTTCTATGATTAAAACATTTCCCGCACTCTGAACATGAATAGGGACCCTCACCCGTGTGTGTTCTCTGATGGCTAAGAAGGTTTGTTTTATAATTAAAACATTTCCCGCACTCTGAACATGAATAGGGACGCTCACCTGTGTGTATTCTCTGATGAGTAAGAAAGTTTTGTTTACGATTGAAACATTTCCCGCATTCTGCACATGAATAGGGATGCTCATCCCTGTGTATTCTCTGATGGCAAAGAAGGCTTCCTTTACGATTAAAACATTTTCCACACTCTGAACATGAATAGGGACGCTCCCCTGTGTGTATTCTATGGTGCTGAAGAAGTCTACTTTTCTGGTCAAAACATTTCCCACACTCTGAACATGAATAGGGAAGGTCACCTGTGTGTGTTCTCTGATGGCTAAGAAGGCTTCCTTTACGATTAAAACATTTCCCGCACTCTGAACATGAATAGGGACGCTCCCCTGTGTGAATTCTCTGGTGCTCTAGGAGGTTTCCTTTGTGACTAAAACATTTCCCGCACTCTGAACATGAAAAAGGTTGCTCCCCTGTGTGAATTTTCTGGTGCTGATGAAGGTTCCCTTTGTGACTAAAACATTTCCCGCACTCTGAACATGAATAGGGAAGGTCACCTGTGTGTTTTCTCTGATGGCTAAGAAGGCTTCTTTTCTGTTTAAAATATTTCCCGCACTCTGAACATGAATAGGGATGCTTATCCCTGTGTATTCTCTCATGTCTAAGAAGGCTTTCTTTACGATTAAAACATTTCCCGCACTTTGAACATGAATAGGGACGCTCCCCTGTGTGAATTCTCTGGTGCTGAAGAAGGTTACTTTTGTTTTTAAAACATTTCCCGCACTCTGAACATGAATAGGGACGCTCACCTGTGTGTATTTTCTGGTGCTCTAGAAGGTTTCCTTTGTGACTAAAACATTTCCCGCACTCTGAACATGAAAAAGGTTGCTCCCCTGTGTGAATTTTCTGGTGCTGATGAAGGTGTCCTTTGTGACTAAAACATTTCCCGCACTCAGAACATGAAAAAGGTTGCTCCCCTGTGTGAATTTTCTGGTGCTGATGAAGGTGTCCTTTGTGACTAACACATTTCCCGCACTCTGAACATGAATAGGGAAGGTCACCTGTGTGTATTCTCTGATGGCTAAGAAGGCTTCTTTTGTGTTTAAAACATTTCCCGCACTCTGAACATGACAATGAATTCTCTCCTGTATGAACCCCTTTATGGTATAAAGAAGATCCCCTGAGATGAGATGGTTTCCCGCACCCGTCGGCACTGTCAGATATTAGAGGACTATGTGAAGTATCAGGAGATTCCAATGATCTCCTCCAATGGTGAGGTCTGTCATGTATATTATGAGGAACGGGATTTACTTCTGGAGAAGATGCCATGTCATTATCTTCTGTAGTCACATCTTCCTCCGATGTCCTTCTATTCCCACCACAGAGTCCGTCTGTCAGAAGACAAGAAAAATTACCAAGAGTTTTCCACACTCATATACACTGCTCAACACTTTATAATCAGAGTATAGCATCAAGTCAGGGAAACTCCTGCTGGGATATTCATCTGGTCAGTGAAGTAGCAGAGGGGGTTGTTACCAACAGGTGCACTAGATGGGCAACAATGAGACGACCTCCAAAACAGGAATGGTTTTACAGGTGGAGGCCACTGACATTTTTCCCTACTCATCTTTTCTGAGTGTTTGTCACTAGTTTTGCATTTGGCTGGGGTCAGTGTCACTACTGGTAGCATGAGGCCATACCTGGACCCTATAGAGGTTGCACCGGCAATCCAACTCCTCCAGGATGGCACATCAATACCTCCCATTACCAGAAGGTTTGCTGTGTCTCCCAGCACAGTCTCAGGAGCATGGAGGAGATTCCAGGAGACAGGCAGTTACTCTAGGAGAGCTGGACAGGGCCGTAGAAGGTCCTTAACCCATCAGCAGGACCGGTATCTGCTCCTTTGTGCAAGGAGGAACAGGATGAGGACTGCCAGAGCCCTACAAAATGACCTCCAGCAGGACACTGGTGTGAATGTCTCTGACCAACCAATCAGAAACAGACTTCATGAGGGTGGCCTGAGGGCCTGACGTCCCCTAGTGGGCTCTGTGCTCACTGCCCGGCATTGTGGAGCTCGATTGGCATTGGTCATTGAACCCCAGAATTGGCAGCTCCACCACTGGCACCCTGTGCTTTTCACAGATGAGAGCAGGTTCACCCTGAGCACATGTGACAGACGTGAAAGGGTCTGGAGAAGCTGTGGTGAACGCTGAGCTGGCTGTAACATCGTTCAGCATGACCGGTTGGGTGGTGGGTCAGTGATGGTCTGGGGGGGGGGGGGGGGTATCCATGGAGGGACGCACAGACCTCTACAGGCTAGACAATGACACCCTGACTGTCATTAGGTATTGGGATGAAATCCTTGGACCCATTGTCAGACTATATGCTGGTGCAGTGGGTGCTGGGTTCCTCCTGGTGGACAACAATGCCCGGCCTTATGTGGTGAGAGTATGCAGCCAGTTCCTGGAGGATGGAGGAATTGATACCATTGAATGGCCCCCACGCTTGCCTGACCTGAATCCAATAGAACACCTCTGGGTCATTCTGTTTGTCCATTCGATGCCGCCAGGCTGGACCTCAGTCTGTTCAGGAGCTCAGTGATGCCCTGGTCCAGATCTGGCAGGAAATACCCCAGGACACCACCCGTCCTCTCATTAGGAGCATCCCCCAACATTGTCAGGCATGCATACAAGCACGTGGGGGCCATACACACCACTGAGGACCATTCAGAGTTGCTGCAATGACATTTCACCATAATGGACTCGCCTGCTGCATCATTTTTTCACTTTGATTTTCGGGGTGTCTTTGAGTTCAGCCCTCTGTAGGGTGATAATTTTCATTTTCATCAAACTATGTGGCATCCTTTCCTTCCTAACACATTACCCTGCCCATACCAGTATAGATCCTAACACATTACCCAGTCCATACCAGTATAGATCCTAACACATTACCCAGTCCATACCAGTATAGTTCCTAACATTACCCAGTCCATACCAGTATAGATCCTAACACATTACCCAGTCCATACCAGTATAGATCCTAACACATTACCCAGTCCATACCAGTACAGATCCTAACACATTACTCAGTCCATACCAGTATAGTTCCTAACACATTACCCAGTCCATACCAGTATAGATCCTAACATTACCCAGTCCATACCAGTATAGATCCTAACACATTACCCAGTCCATACCAGTATAGATCCTAGCACATTACCCAGTCCATACCAGTATAGAGATCCTAACACATTACCCAGTCCATACCAGTATAGATATCCAGTATGATGTTTTTCTGGGTGCAATCACAACACCAAACTATGACAACTAACCAGATCAATGATACCACCCAACCAAACATCACTAAGTAAGCTTTAACCCATTCTTGCATAATTACCCGAGCTGATATCTGGAGAAGTTTCTTCCTCTTTAACTGCGTCCATCATCCCAACCTCCTCTGTAAAATGCTGATCACCCCTCACATACGTCTTTTCCTTTATAACCTCAATTTGTACATTTATCAGATCTTCATCCTAAACCAACAAAATGGCAGAAATAATATTAAATACAAAAAAATAATAATAATAGAAGAATGATATCTCTTATGGCTTGGGATCACTTTCCTACATTCTCATCTACCTGATGATGGTGGGGGATGGTGTGATCTTCCTGTGTGGAATCCCCGGAATACGGAGGACGGGGACATCTCTCTGGTGGATTTCTGTAACTGGATGACTCCACCATGGTGTCCTGGTACTGCTTTCTGTGACCTTTTGGAAACTCTGCCTCCTCCATTACAAAATTCTCCTCATCCTCCTCTTTTATCTCTTCTTTAATGTTAAGTTGTGGGGAATCCCGGGAATACAGAGGACGGGGACATCTCTCTGGTGGGTTCCCATTACTGGATCCATCTGTAGGAAACACACACACTGACTGAATACATTGTTTCTATGTGTTTATCAGATGATGGGGGATCTAGGTGGACCCTCCGTACTGCTCTCTTCTTTACAATAAAGTCTCCTCTTACCCGGTGATGTGAGGGGCGGCTGATTCTCCATCATGATGTCTTTGTAGAAGGGGATCTACAGATCCTCAAACATCAATCCATATACCCAAACAGTTTTTGTATTTGGTGGCCATCACTCACCTGTGCTGATGTCTGGAGAAGATTCCTCTTCTTTAACTTTGTCCATCATCCCACCCTCTTCCCTGAACTGCTGATCACCCCTCACATACGTCTCTTCTTCCTCTTTAACCTCATCTTTTATATCTATCAGATTTTCATTCTAAACAAACAAAATAGCAGGGAATGGTTTCTTTAAAATGTGAGCACAAATAACCTTATACCTAAAAGTGGAATATATTTTCATACAGTCAGATCACTTTTATGATCTCTACATTCATCTTCCCCTACCTGATGATGGTGAGGGATGGTGTGATCTTCCTGTGTGGAATCCCGGGAATACAGAGGACAGGGACATCTCTCTGGTGGGTTCTCATTACGGGATCCATCTGTAGGAAACACACACACTGACTGAATACATTGTTTCTATGTGTTTATCAGATGATGGAGGATCTAGGTGGACCCTCCGTACTGCTCTCTCCTTTACAATAAAGTCTCCTCTTACCCGGTGATGTGAGGGGCGGCTGATTCTCCATCATGACGTCCTTGTAGAGATCCTTGTGTCCTTCTAAGAATCTTCTGAGAATCCTTCTCACCTCTCCGGTCAGGTCTGTGCTTTATTAATAGAGATAAGAGCGATATCATGAGAGAGCGAGAGAAACCAAGGAGGAAGCATTGGGTCTGGGTGAAGAGTGGGGGACAGAAGAGTCAAATATGGGGTGTGAGGAGTGGAGATCTGCAATGTTGAATAAGGGAATGAGGAGTGGGGGACAACAGTGTCAGTGGGGGTTGTGGAATATAGGTGAGCAGTGTGGGAAGGGGGATGAGGAGAGGGGAACAACAGTGTTGGATGAGGAATGAGAAGTAGGGAACACGGGTGATAGATGGGGGTGAGGAATGGGGGACAGCAGTGTTATATGAGGGGTGAGAAATGGGGGACAGCGGTGTTAGATGGGGGGTGAGGAGTGGGGGACAGCGGTGTTAGATGGGGGTGAGGAAAGGGGGACAGCGGTGTTAGATGGAGGTGAGGAATGGGGGACAGCGGTGTTAGATGGGGGTTGAGGAGTGGGGGGCAGCGGGGTTAGATGGGGGTTGAGGAATGGGGGACAGCGGTGTTAGATGGGGGTGAGGAATGGGGGACAGCGGTGTTAGATGGGGGTTGAGGAATGGGGGACAGCGGTGTTAGATGGGGGTGAGGAATGGGGGACAGCGGTGTTGGATGGGGGCTGAGGAGTGGGGGCCCAGTTGGTGTTGGGGCAGAGGACGGGATTAATGTTAGTAGTGATGAGGAAGGAAAGCTGCTGAATATTTCCAGAGGTGAGTGTCGGGGTCACCCCGAGCTCTGCCTCTTCCCCAGATAGATTATGAGTACCTCGGCTCTGCCTGGTGAGGGTGCTACAGGAGAGCGGGAGGAAGTTTTGTTGCTCATCCTACTTATGTGATTTCACCGAGGGACTGCAATCTGATTCTCAGTGTTATGCGTTCCTCTGTTTATGTTCCTCCGGCATAAAAACGGAAGTTGGACATTTTCTTTATGTAATTAAAGATTATAAATAGAAAAACATATCTTATTACCTCTGCTGCCACTTCCAGCTACGTCTCCTCTCTTCCTCCTCCCGTCTCGCCTCTGAAATTCCTATTTATATCTGACATCACTTCCTCTGTGGACCTACATCACTTCCTGTCAGTATCTTATATCACTTCCTGTTAGTCACTTCCTGTCTGTGCGTTCCATCTAAGAGAAGTTAGGTCACCACCTTGTGGACCATATTGGGATTTTTGTACTGACGGTGATTGTAGGCGTATTTGTTCCTCGCAGCAAAACAGTTGAGTTCTCTCGGTGATGTTTTGGTGATTTGCTCTAACAGGTAACTTTTCAGGACTGGCCTTCAGGGTGTTCTCCCTTCATCTTCTTCCCAACAGTATCAGTATTTATTGCTAGAAAACTACTTAGGACCCCCAAACATTATACATTTTTTTTTTAGCGGAGGCCCAAGAGAAAAAATGGGGAAAGTTGCAATTTTTTATATCACACAGTATTTGCGCAGCGATTTTGCAAGCTCAATTTTTTGGGGGAAAAATACATTTTAATTCATTAAAAAACACAATACCCCTAAACCTCAATTTTTTTTGTATAATGTGAAAGATGATGTTATGCCGAGTAAATAGATACCTAACATGTCATGCTTTAAAATTGCGCACACTTGAGAATTGCGACAAATTACGGTACTTAAAAAACTCCATAGGTGACCTTTAAAAAACCTTCACAGGTGACCTGTTTAGAGATACACAGAAGATCTAGCGCTAGAATATTTGCTCTCGCTCTAATGTTCTCCTCACATGTGTGGTGCGAATACTGTTTACATATGCGTGCGCAGCCTACTTATGTGTTCGCTTCTACGTCCGAGCACGGAGGGACGGGGCTCTTTGCACCCGAAGCGAGAATCATACCCCTAGACCAACGAGCCAAGAATGTCACCTTAGCTGAAGAATTTTTTTTTCTCAAGAAATAGTCTTCTCCTCTGCAAAAAGTCTTCTTCCTTGGATGAAAGAAGTTTAAAATCTTTGCCTATTTCGAAAATATCGAAAGCCAAGGAGAAGTTTGGTCAGGGCAAAATCACCCCCTTTCTACCAGTAGGGTCTGGAAACAAACTCATGGTCTGGCAGCTTGGACCTCCTGTACCCAAAGGTGGATAATTACCCCTTGACTGAAGGAGGCAGAACCCAAGCGTCACCTATCGGCAATTTCTCAGAAGCCGCTTTTCCCACACTTTGGAGATGCAAGAGCCATTAAGCAATTTTGCCTGCACAGATTCAGCCATTGTATAATCAAAGCTGAAAGTTAGAATGCTAAGTCATATGCTAAACAATGGGCTCATCCGGGATTTGAACCCGGGACCTCTCCCACGCTAAGCGAGAATCATACCCCTAGACCAGGCATCACTAAATGGCAGCTTGTGGTCCGAGTCTGGCCCCCATCACTCGCCCTCCCAGACCGCACCGGTCATGCCATTTATCAGCCTGTTTTCCTTTCAGCTGTCGTGCTTTCTTTTTTTGCAGAGCCGACAGCGTGAGGCGGGACAGTTCTGGAGGGAGGGCGGGAACTGCCAGAGGTAAGCAAGCCAGTGATTGGTTGCCAAGATGAATGGCAATGTAAACAACCAATCACCAGCTTGCAGCTTCCTTCTTCCAGACCTGCTATGCCTCGAGTCCTCCTGTCTGTGTAAAGTAGGGGAGACGTACTGTAGGAAGGGGGAGAGACACGGAGTACAGCAAAGAAGAGAACTGTGATGTGTGTGTGGGGGCTGAGGACTCTGATGTGTGTGGGGACTGAGGGCTCTGATGTGTGTGGGGGCTGAGGGCTCTGATGTGTGTGTGGGGGCTGAGGACTCTGATGTGTGTGGGGGCTGAGGACTCTGATGTGTGTGTGGGGGCTGAGGGCTCTGATGTGTGTGTGGGGGCTAAGGACTCTGATGTGTGTGGGGGCTGAGGACTCTGATGTGTGTGTGGGGGCTGAGGGCTCTGATGTGTGTGTGGGGGCTGAGGGCTCTGATGTGTGTGGGGGCTGAGGGCTCTGATGTGTGTGTGGGGGCTGAGGGCTCTGATGTGTGTGGGGGCTGAGGGCTCTGATGTGTGTGTGGGGGCTGAGGACTCTGATGTGTGTGGGGGCTGAGGACTCTGATGTGTGTGTGGGGGCTGAGGGCTCTGATGTGTGTGTGGGGGCTGAGGACTCTGATGTGTGTGGGGGCTGAGGGCTCTGATGTGTGTGGGGGCTGAGGGCTCTGATGTGTGTGGGGGCTGAGGACTCTGATGTGTGTGGGGGCTGAGGGCTCTGATGTGTGTGGGGGCTGAGGGCTCTGATGTGTGTGGGGGCTGAGGACTCTGATGTGTGTGTGGGGGCTGAGGGCTCTGATGTGTGTGTGGGGGCTGAGGACTCTGATGTGGGGGCTGAGGGCTCTGATGTGTGTGTGGGGGCTGAGGGCTCTGATGTGTGTGGGGGCTGAGGGCTCTGATGTGTGTGGGGGCTGAGGACTCTGATGTGGGGGGAATGGGGGTTAAGGCTGAGTACTGTAATGTCAGGGGGGGCTGAGTACTGTAAAGAGGGGAACTGAATACTGTAATGGGGGGCCTGAGGACTGTAATGGGGGGGGGGCTGAGGACAGTAATGTGGGGGAACTGAATACCGTATTGGGGGGCTGAGGACAATGTGGGGGAGCTGAGTACTGTATTTGGTGGGCTGAGTACTGTGATGGGGGGCTGAGGACAGTAATGTAGGGGAGTTGGGTACTGTAATTGAGGAGGCTGAGGACAGGAATGTGGGGGCTAAGGACTGTAATGGGGGGGGCTAAGAAGGGTGTTGATGTTAAGGGGGTATGAGAACACGGGGGGGGGGGGATCTTGGTGAAGGGAAGGGAACTGTGATGTGCAGTGGACACTGTGGAACTGATGTAAGGATGGGATTGTGATATTGGGCTCAGTGTCACAGGTGGGTCAGCCCATTCATTTTAATGGGCTGCACTACCCATGTGAAATGCAGGAAAACAAGTCCCTGGCCCTTTTTTTTTAAATTGCGCAGCACCAAGCTGTGCTGAAGTGTGGCGTGTTCCTCTGCGGGCCGGGGACATGTGCAATTTCACCTGCGTTCCCCAGCTGCAGAGATGGGAATGCCTAGGAGAGGGTGCTGTAATGTAAAGGATCCGAATGAAATCACAAATGTGATTCGGACCTCTGCTGAAAGAAGATTTTACTAAGCGGACCTCCGTGAATTCAAATTCAGTACCCCTGCCCTAGACCAACGAGCCTTGAATGCACATAAAGATTTTTTTTTTTTAAGTCCAACAAGTGCCTTTTGATAGCCCAAGCCAAGTGCCTCCAACAATGCCATCTGCATATTTTGCTAAAAAAATATATTTTCTAGGGTCAAGTACACTGGGAAACTTGGAGACAAGGTCCAAATCCTTTTTTCCTAGGGATTGAATTGTAAGCTGATCAAACTTTTCCCACTATGCTGAAAAGTGGCAGCAGTGAACGGGGGCTAGTCAGCACTTGTTGCAGTTGATGTGGAAATTGAACAGGGTATCACTAAAGGCCCGTACACACGTACCGATCGTCGGCATACAAACATCGGCGGACGAAAGATCTGCCGATTGTACGCTTGTTAGTATGGTGCCTCCGACAGCCGTCAGCACACATTCTGCCGACAAGAATCTGTCTTGCAAGCATTTAAATTTTTGTATGCCGACACCAGAGCGGCCGATTGTTCGCCAGTCAGTACAGAATTCGGCCGACAGACAGCAGATTTGCAAGACTGGGCATGCTCAGAAAAGAAAAAACACAGGGAAAGTTAACCATCACATGACATCACTTCTGCAGTCGGCTGTAGTCGGCGGACAAAATTCTTGTGCTGTCTTTGCACTTTTCAACAGACACCGACAGCCCGGGGACAAAAGATGGCCGATCGTTCGCCGACGATCGGTACGTGTGTACGGGGCTTAAGAGTGCTAAGCTTTGGATGCAATTTCAACTTTATACAAATGGGAAGGCGGAGCCTGGAGTTGTGGGAGGGGAGGAGCTGCCTATTTAAGGTCGGGCCCCCCGCCTCTTCTGGGCTGGTGCAGGGATCGCTTATTTTTGGGTCACGCCCACTACCAGGAGTCTGCCGTACGCCGCCATTCACCAGCAGCAGCACCACCTAGGAGGACGCTTCTGGGTCAGCCAGCAGGCACCCGGCTTCCCGTGAGCACAGGGGAGAGGCTGGGGCTCAGTCTCCCCCACCTCCGTTCCCCCTCCACCAGCCGCACAGCCTCCCTGCTCCCTCTTTCACTCACATAGCGTGGACTGCAGCTTCCCTCCCCGGATCTCCCCACTGTCCTAAGCTGCTGCAGGCGGGGATCTCGTTTCAGCTGGTCCCGCCCTTTCTGTGTGGTCATATCCGCACTCCCTCTCTCCTCCCTGTCATCCATTCGTCTTTACCAAGTCAGTTCTGTGCTGCAACTGCCGAACACTGTGTCACATGTTCCCACTGTTCACATGCACATTCCTATATTCATTCATCCTCTGTCTCTGCCATGGTTGTCCATCCCAGTCTGTCCCCTAAAGGCCCGTACACACGTACCGATCGTCGGCATACAAACGTCGGCGGACGAAAGATCTGCCGATTGTACGCTTGTTAGTATGGTGCCTCCGACAGCTGTCAGCGCACATTCTGCCGACAAGAATCTTTCATGCAAACATTACAATTTTTGTATGCCGACACCAGAGCGGCCGATTGTTCGCCAGTCAGTACAGAATTCGGCCGACAGACCGCAGATTTGCAAGACTGGGCATGCTCAGAAAAGAAAAAACACAGGGAAAGTTAACCATCACATGACATCACTTCTGCAGTCGGCCGTAGTCAGCGGACAAAATTCTTGTGCTGTCTTTGCACTTTTCAACCGACACCGACAGCCCGGGGACAAAAAACGGCCGATCGGTCAGCCGACGATCGGTACGTGTGTACGGGCCTTTACTCTCTTCTCTCTGTACAGGCTGTGTGACAGCCTTCACATCACCGCTGCAACAGGATCATCCTCCGGGTCAAGTTTCACTAAACTTCCATACGAACGTTCACAGCAGTTCCCCTCTCGTTATAACAGACTGTGTTTTTTCCGGGTACTGGTGACACCTAGTGTTCTTGTAAAAAATTACACCATGCTGCAGCCTGTTTACTTGTCATTATTTTGCAAGCCTGTTTTAGGAACCTGTTTTTTTTTTTATTGGCAATTTGTTTTCTTCCTTTGTGTCATATTTCCGATAACCTTATTTCCTGGAACAGGTCACATACACATGTTTTGATGGGTAGGGTTCAGGAACTCTACTTTCACAAGTACTTGGGGGGCAAGTTCTCCAGTTACATTACCTAGATACAAAATTTCCAAATCAGCAGTCCTTTCAAATTCCTCCGCCATTCTGCCTGCCCCCCCCCCAGTTTTGCACATCTCAAATGCCATCCCTGATTGCCATCCAGATGGTTGGTTGCTGCATCAAAAAAAAAAAAAAAAAAAATTATAAATATCTCATGGGAAGCTTTTCTTTGCCACTTAATCGCACCTTGGTTGCACCAGCTCTCATCCTGTACAGGCAGCCCCCTGGCCGTATCACCCTCCCACCATCCAGTCTCACTCTGGCATCCACCTTGGGGGGGGGGGGGGGGGTTACCAGCACAGACTTTCATGCAAATACTTCATTTTGTTTTCTTTGCTATCATGTTGAGCTACATGGCCATTTTGTTTGTAACATATGTCTTGTTTTGACGTTTCCAGCAGATACCACATCTCAAAAAAGGAAAAAATGTTTTTCTCAGTCGCAACTCTCGGGCGATTTGGCCATAGCTCCCGCCCCCCTCGCCTGGCTTCCTGCCTATCGCCCGGGCCTTGACTTGCAAGGACACGCTCCGACCACGCTCCTTGTTCACATCCTAGCAAATACATTCTTTTGGGGGTGGGCCTAGTCCAACTCTCCCCCCCCCCCCTCAGTCGCAGGTTCTGGTGGGCATTTCAGTACAGCCCCTCTCGACACGCATAGGGTTGGCGTTCACAGGGCACGTCAGTTGTTGAGTCAGGCGCTTATGTCATCTCACTTCAGGCGCCAACCGTTCTTGTTTCACCCATACAGGCGGAACGCATGAGCATGATTGGGGTATAACCGATGCCCACTCTTGATCTTACGTGTACTCACCCCTTTCTCTTAATTCTAAACAAAATACTGCTGACAACCGACTTGGAGAAAATGTGGCCTGGTAGGCCATTTTATTAACAAAAACACAATACCAAAATAAACATTTTAAACATGAACCATAAATACTCCAGTATCATATCAAGAAAAGGGGTTGTTGGTCTTGGGAGGCACCAAAAATTCCAATTCAAAAACGGTATCAGTATCCAAAAATCCAACGGTCCCCAGCCGCAAAACACCAGCACGGGAACAAACACACTTCACCCCTGATACCACTTCTTTACCACTTCCCGGTTAATCCCCTACTAACCGGGATCCACTAGAGGGCTCCATACCTTGGATGGGTCACCCTATGCACTGACCAAAATCTGTTAACGCCTCCAAAGACCCCCAACCGCCACAGCACACAGGTGTGACACCTTACACCTGTGAGCGCCGCCACACTCGCAGAGCCCGTTGAACACCGTCCTGGATGCCGAGGGCCCACAAGTCGGTGCCCACAGCATTCAGGTGCACTCCGTCGCTCCGCAGGTAACGCCATGTGTCAACCTCCAGCTCCCGGTGTCTAACCACCAAACCCCCATTACGGCAAACAAAACGGCCAACAGCCTTGTTCACTTTAATACGGGCCTTATTTATCCTCGCAGCCGACCTCGCAAAACGCCACGAGGTACGGCCAACGATTTCCGACCAAACAATGATCATATCAGGGAAGGAGGTGCGCAGCCGCAGAAAATCAAATTTGATATCGCGGATCAGGTGGCGCATGGACCGGACACCCAAATCGTTACCCCCAGCGTGCAGCACCAAGACGCCCGGCGCCCTGTCCAGCCGAGCAAAGCGGTGCACTTCCCGCAGGACCTTGCACCAGATCAATCCCGGAACGCCTATCCACCGAACAACGGCCTCCCCCCTGGAAAACCCCAATTGACGCCCGTTTGGACGAACCTCCGCCCGCCTAGCCCCCCAGAACACATAGGAATGCCCCAGGATCCATATAAGGCAGGCCAGTCCCTCTGTAAGGAAAACAGCAAGAAACATGACAACAAAGCAACACACATTACACAAGGGCAACCACTCACAACAAATGAGGACGAACGTACAGCCTAAAACGGTTAGACTCCCACCTACCAATACGTTTCAGAACAGAGTCATCCACTCCCCACCTGGCGGCCTCAGTAGCCGCCCCGATGCGGAAGGAGTGCGACGAATATTCGCCAGGACTGTAACCCAAAGCAGACAAACACCCCCGGAGCACCGCCCGGAATTGAAACTTGGACAAGGACGTCCCGTCCAAGTGCACCAGGAAGGAACCCCCAAACGGGGGGCGTGCCCTCAGAAACTCCCGCACCACCAAAACGGGGCAAAGGGGAGACCCCTCCACCCGATACAGGCGAACATACTTACCCTTGCCCAACTGGTCGGTCTTGGACCTCCGCAGAAGAATCGCCACTGAAGAGCCAGAGCAACTCACCTCACCCGCCAAAAGGCCACCAGGAACCCTCCGGTTGCAACTTACCAATTCGCCAATACGGAACGCCCCGAAAAAGGCCAAAACGAAAGCCGTTTTGAACAACAAGGCCTCATACTCGGAAGAGCATGCGCAGCCCGCTTGCCGCACCAACTCACCTAGTATGCCAAACGAAATTGGGCGACGGCCATCCGGCCGATGCGAACCCCTCCTATAACCTTTCAAGGCCTGTCGAATCACAAAATCCTTTGTAAAGTCGGGGAGACCCCCAACTTTGAACATAAAAGCCAAGCCCGCCAGCTTGCGGCCGATGGCCGAGGGCGACACCCCTCGTTCAAAATTCAGACACAAGAAATACATTACCAGGGACGGATAGACCATACTCACCGTACCAGCTCCAACCCGCTCCAGAAGGTCCGCCCACTCCCGCCATACCTTCGAATAGGCCATCCATGTAGCAGCACTCAGCGACCTTCTGAGCAGGCTCGAGGCGATCCCAATGCAATGCGCCACAGTCCCGGCGGACAAGGCTCCCCCCGCTGCTCCGCCTCCGGCGCCAGCTCCCGGAATCGGTCCAGCTGAAACCGAGACAAAGCATCAGCCACTGAGTTGTCCACACCGGGCAGGTGAACAGCATATAAATAAATATTCAACTGTAAGCAACGTAAAACCAAGTGACGTAACAATCCGATCACCGGCGGAGACGAACCGGAGAGCCGATTGATAACCTGCACCACACCCATATTGTCACAGTGCAGCCGCACCTTCTTGTCCCTGAAATCCGCCCCCCACAGTTCCACCGCGACCACCACCGGAAAAAGTTCCAGCAGAACCAAATTCCGCAAGAATCCCGCCTCACGCCATACCGCCGGCCAACGCTCCGCACACCATCGACCCCCGAGGAAGGCGCCAAAACCCGTTGAGCCAGCCGCATCCGTGTACAACTCCAGATCGCAGCTGCTGACCGGGCCCCCTTGCCAGAGCGACCGACCGTTAAAGGACGACAGAAACACATGCCAGACCCGCAAATCTTCCACGTGATCCGCCGTCAACGTGACAAAATGATGCGGCGACCGGACACCAGCCGTAGCAGCAGACAAACGCCGGCTGAAAACCCGACCCATGGGCAGGATACGGCACGCAAAAGCAAGCTTGCCCAACAAGGACTGCAACCGCCGAAGCTGCACTTTACGCTTGCCGACCAGCCAGCATATTTCCGCCTGAATGTCCAGCAGCTTGTCCTCCGGCAAGCGACATTCCATAGCCACCGAGTCAATAATGATTCCCAAAAAACTAATCACGGTCTTCGGGCCTTCAGTCTTGTCTGCCGCCAACGGAATGCCAAAGCGCTCCGCGACATGCTGAACAGTGGCCAGCAGAGTGCCGCACAAAGTGGACGAAGGAGGGCCTACACACAGGAAATCATCCAAGTAGTGTATGACCGAATTCACCCCGGCCACCTCCCGCACGACCCATTCCACAAAGGAGCTGAACTGCTCAAAGAACGCGCACGAGATGGAACAACCCATGGGCAAACACAGATCCACATAGAACGAGCCCAGCCACTGGCAGCCCAACAGCCGAAAACTCTGCGGATGGACGGGAAGCAACCGAAAAGCCGCCTCAATGTCCGTCTTTGCCAGCAGCGCACCCCGCCCGTATTGACGCACCCAAAATATGGCCGCGTCAAAGGAAGTATAGGACACCGTACAGGCCTCAGGGTCAATGCCGTCATTGACCGACCCCCCTTTGGGAAAGGACAAGTGGTGAATCAGCCGAAACTTACCCGATTCCTTCTTGGGCACCAAACCCAAAGGGGACACCACCAGGTCGACCAAAGGCGGCCGGGCGAAAGGCCCCGCCATGCGACCCAATGCCACCTCCTTGGCCAACTTGTCCGACACCACCCCCGGATTCAGTCGCGTCGACCGCAAGTTGTCCGCCACAGGGGGAACAGCGGACATAACACACGGAATGATAAACCCCACCGAAAACCCAGCTTCTAGCAAACGAGCAGCCGCCCGATCCGGATACCTACCTAGAAAAGGACGCATCCTTTCCACCATCACCGGCGTCCTCCCTCTTCTGCTGAGCGTCTCCTGAACGCGACTTATCTTGTTTAAAACAACGGGAGAGGGGGTGCGCGCCACCGCAGCCGGAGCACTCATGCTTGAAACGGCACGCGGACCCAAACTTGCACGCCCCTTCGTTAAACTGCCAGCAGAAACCCCTACGTTTTGCGGCCGGCTGTCCAGGGGAGTTCTGACCTCCGGCCGTCCCTGGAAAAGGGGATGGCGAGGCCCTCGCCGACGTCATGAGGCGCATCCACAGGCTAATGTCCTTATGATCCCAGCGCAACGCAGGGCGAACCGCCTTGCGTTGGCGGAATTGCTCGTCATACCGGAGCCAAGCAACCCCGCCATACACCCTGTACGCCTCCCCAATCGCATCCAGGTAACAAAACACCACGCTCGCAAAGATGGCGAAGGCCTGCAGCCAATTACCAAAAGTGCGCGGAATCAACCTATAGCGCCGACGCTCCTCGTCCTCCTTCTTCGACTCCTCCGGCTTCACCCGATCCAGATTGAACTTCTCCAAGGGAAGCAACGTGAAGATTTCGACATATTCATCCTTCCAAATCTTCTCCCTGACCTCGGGCTTAAGGTGCGCCCCCAAGGGGCCCTCAAAGCACACATACACCTCACACCTGGCCGCATCCGCGAGCCGAACAACATCCGCATCCTTACCTGCAGTCTTGGGGTCCGCGGACTTGTCCCCCGCCGTCTGCGCTGGCGGCGCCACCACCGACTCCGGAACGGCCGTCCCAGGAGCGGCAGACACCGCCCCCGGCCCAGCCGCGACCCCACAATCCACTGCCGGGCAGGGGGGCGGCACCGGGCCCCACGCCGCAGTTGGCGCACCGCCTCCAGATCCCTCGAAGCGTTGCACCAAAGAGCGCAGCCCCGCCAACAGATCCCCCAGACCAGCCCCCACACCAGAGGCAGCGGGCCCTCGGTCCCCCCGGGCGCTGCAGCAGGAGCCCCCGACACCCGAGGCACCCCCCCAGCCCCCCCGACCCCATGTCCCGCCAGAGGAGGGGCAGCAGGAGCCCCTAACTCACAAGGCACCCCTTTCGCCCCTCCGAGCCCCCCCCGGCTAGGCCCCGCCCCTGACCCCCCAGACAGAGCCTGCAACACAGACAAAACAGAAGTCACATTGAAAGACTCACCAAGCCGAGCGGGGCCAGGCCCCGCCGCCGCCGATCCGGCATCCCCCGCTGGCAAAGGATCAGGGACCATTCCTTCTTCAGAGCCCGACAGCTCCCCCTCGGACAGCTCCTCCACCGCAGCAGGCTCCACCACCGAAACAACACTGGAAGGCATCACGGGGTCAGGCCGACTGCCCTCCCCCCCCTGCCGCCGACAGGCCGCCGCTCCTCCGTCTCCCCGCCTGGGCCTCTTCTGACTAGGCCCCGCACTGCCATCCACCGCCGAGCCATCCGCACCGGGCGTGCGCCGATCGGAGCCACCGGCCGCTCCCTCCGATAGGCCGGCGCTCGCTGGAAGCCGCCTCCCTCGCTGAGCCGTCCCGGCCGCACGATCCACACCGGCCGGGGCGGCCGAAGATCCGGGATCCATCAGATGAGCAGGCGGGGTCGGCAAGGACGTGCGAGCGGGACCCCGCCCGGCCGAGCTCCGCCGCTGCAGGGGATTCCTCCCAGAGGCCCCGCCGGTCCCCGCAGGAGAACGCCGGACCGGCGAGCCTGGAGGGTCCACGGGTGGGCTCCCAAAATGGCGCACAGCTCGGGGGGACACAGGAGGGCTGTAACGCTCCGGCGGCCGAACCCGCCGAGCGCGGGAACGCCCGTCCCCCACCGCAGCAGGCTCCCCCTCGAACAGAGAGGAGACCTGCGCCCGCAACCAGTCCGGCCCCCTCGAGGCGGCAGCCTCCCTGAGCCGGCCAAACAATGCATCAAAGTCCTCCATAAGGAAACAGCAGTGCTGCAAAGCAGGGATTCTTCTTCCTTCCAACGGTCCCCACGCGGCACTGCTGTAGATTCCGAGCCCCCTCCCAGTATTACCAGACCATTGACCCCACCCCACCTTACTGCTAGCCAATGGCCCCCTTTTACCACCGGCCACAGCCCCACCATTAACCCCTCCATTGTCGTGTCCCCTGTCCACCCCCTCATGAGGCCCTACGCCTATTTTTTTTTTGCTCCGGGCCTGTCTTTATCGGACGTACAGCCAAGTCTTTTCAGACCCCTCACAGGTTATTGCAGGCATGCTGTCTCACTTGGTCATACTCTTCCATGGTTACCTGGGTTTGGGGGGGGGGGGGTAGTTAGGTAGGTCAATTACAGTTAGCCCAAGACCAACACCCATCCTCACGCGGAGGTTTTCGCCCATCGGTCCAAATCATAGCTAGTGTCTCGGTAACCCCACTAGTGTAGAGAGGGCGTCACCTTCCCAGAGGCCTACACCCCGCCATTTCATTACTTGGCATAGCGCAGGCCCAACTCATAGACAGCGCCTCTACCTGCCGCTGGGTTAGTTAGGGCCTCACGTCCCGCTCGCTAGTACTGGTCTATTCCCAGGAAACCTTGGGGGGGGGACACGGCAGTTAAACATGTTCATCCGCTCATGTTTCATGACCTTTGCCTTCATGTTTTCCAGGTTGTCTCACGCGTCAGATATAGGGGATCGCTCCTCCCTACCTAGTACGCCAGCCAGGCCTCCTAAGCCGGTTCCGGTCCCCACCACAGGAGGAAGCCAAGGCTTGACAGGGAGGAATTCCGTTTCCGGCCACCGTCAGGAAGGCTGAACTTTTCAGGTTTTGTCGACCTATACAGTTCCGCAGTCGGGGTCCGGCTCGCAGGACAATATGCACAATACCTTAGTCAGGATCCAGGCCACTATGGCATCCGTCTTATCCTCCATCAACAGCCTGATTCAAAGGATGGAGAAATCTAGAAACCCCGGCTCCCGCCCCTTCATCCCGGGGTTTCCCACACTCCCAGGTTGCTGCCCCAACAGTTTTCAGCATGTCATTGCAGGTACTCCAACCTCCCCGGCCGCTATTGCTCATATCACGCCAGCTCACATGGTCCCTCCCAGCATCAAGAAAGACATCCGGGAGGGCAAAGACGTTTACCTCATGTCCCTGTTGTTAGCATCTTAGGATGTCATAGGAAGTAAGACCCATAACCACGGCGATCCTGTCTGGGGTGCTCAAGGTCAAGAAGCCCAGGTTGAACAAGGATTTGTCCATCCCTGAGTTTGTGTTGGCTTTGGTCTGGCTAGGGATTGTGATGTGCTTTAATTTCCCAAACCGCAGGGGGGGATTTGGATTTGTACTTGCACAGGGTGGTTGATTTGGGGTACAAGTACGGGGGCTCAGCATTCCACGTTACCATTGTTTTTCGGCCAAGGCGGCCGCTGCCTCAGCCCAGTTTAACTTTCAGGGCAGACTGGGGCTAGTTGGATATGGACTTGTTCTGCCACCACTTCGCCGAGCTCACTCCTCCAGCCTGCGCCAACTGTGCCTTCCCATTCCACCAACTTATGTTCCTCCAATCCAATTCCACCGTCATCAGCGACGTCAACCCCAGTACCAGCAGAGTCGATCACAGAGCTTCCACAGACAGGCTAGACAGGTATCGTGTTCCCGGGCAAGACGCAGGTTGCAACAACTTCAATGCAGGAGGTTGTAGGTTCAATACCGCAAGTTGTTGCATGTCTGCTCTACCTGCTCTTGGGCGCACGCTAAGACCATGCGCCCCAACCGACTCTTTCCGAAGGAATTGCTGACCAAATGACACGTTGACACCCGGGCTTTCTTCCTGGAGTTCCACCCTTCTCAAAGATTTAGTCAAGTTTCTTACAGGGCTTCCCAGAAGGGTTTCAGTCGGGGCCAGTCGCTCTACCGGTGGAGGGTAACAATTTACAGTCGGCCTTATCCGACCCCTCCGCAGTCAACACCGTTGTCAGTCAGAGGTTGACAAGGTTTTATGTTTGGGCCTTTTGGCACGCCGTCTTTTTGGTTTTTCTTGTTGGCGTACCAACCCATTGGGCTCACCACCGGCAAGTACAACAAAAAATGCTTGATTATTGACCTTTCAGTGGCTCATTCGGTTATCACGCCTAGCCTCAATTTTCTCCTCCCCGCTGAGGAATTTTTTCTCTACAGTACGCCTCTGTGGACAATGCCATCCAGGCGATCTTGCAGGCCAGTGATGCTGCCTGGCTCAACTGAACGGACATATCCGATGCCATCAAACTACGGCCCATTCACCAGTCGTTGTGGCACCTGCATGGTGTCAGGTGGGAAGGGTCTTACTTTTCGCTGTCCGCTTGACCTTTGGGGCCAAGAACAGCCCATTAATGTTTGACATGTTAGCAGAAACGCTGTGCTGGCTCTTTTGAACGTCAGCCGCCGTCCAGTGATAATTCATTACCTAGATGATTTCCTGACCATGGAAGTCGCACCTTCAACATCAACTTTCAAGCGCTTTTGTGTACCGACTTCTCAGTCTTCCCCCGGGTCTTCAGCGTGGCGGCAGCTTTATCTCACAGAACGGTCAGGCCAGGATGGACTTGTCCATGTGGGATGAGTTCTTGGCCCAATGGTAAGGCATGAACTTGGTCATTGCCGTAGTTCAGACTGCTCTCCAGTGTTATGGACTGACGCGGCGGGCCATGCCGGGTTTGTGGCCATTGTTGGGACAACAGGTGGTTCAGGTACAGTTGTCCTAGAAACGCTAAATCTGCAATCTTTCAATTCCACCTTGGCCCTTTTCTAATATTACCCCTCAATGGCTGCTGCTAGAAAGGGGGGGGGGGCTCCTTTGGGCGGGCCAAACTACAAGTGCTTCACCGGCAACGGGGCAGCAGGCGACTTCATCAACGGGGGCGGTCCTCCTCCCTCGCCATCAGGAGGTTAGTCAGAAGACTTACTTGGTTGGCCGACACATTGCACTTCCACCTGGTTTGCGAGCATGTGCCAGGCGTTCTTAATTCAGCAGCTGATGCCCTTTCTCGCTCCAAACTTACAGGTCTTCCTCTGGGCACATCCCACGGAAGAGGAAATCCAGGACGAACCACCACCGTTCCAGGAACTCATCCTGGATTAGCTGTTTTCATGGCCCATGGGTTTATGCTAGCCCAGTCAGCACTGTCACCCAACACCAGACGCTCCTACGTGCGAGCTCTGATCATCTTCACGTTCAGCACAGAGTTCAATATTTCTGTTTGGACCCGTTGTCGTTAGAACCATCGGGGCATTTTCTTCCTTTTGCCATTTTAACTTAGAACTGGTGCACAGTATAATTAAACCATACCTCTCCGGAGTTCAGTTTCACATCAACACGTACCCCAGTCGCGGTACCTTCATGGCATCAAGGCCCATCAAGAACATTCCAAAAGGCATCCTTCGGTTGGAAGGCTGCAAGCCTAAGTTTTGTCAACCAATCAACGGCTGCTGGTTCTGGGCTTTGGCTGACTTGTCGGACACTAAGCCGTTGAGGCAGAGTCCTATGATGCCATCAAGATAGCCATGTACCTGGCCTTCTACAGGTTCCTGCTGCCAAACAAGTTCACCGCGGGAACTCGCTCAGTACCACCACATGTCGAGGGCAGACCTAGTTAGGGTGGACGTTCATTGTCCTGACACTCCAACAGTCCAAGACCAATCAACTGGGGCCACCAGTCGACCTGCCGCTGTATGCTTCTTTCAACAGATGGTGCCCTGTGCAATTGCTGAATCGACTTATCCGGGTGGGACAGGTTAGTGATGCTCTCCTGCTGAGCCTCTATGGCAGGCCTTTCGCCACGCCCAGGTTCGTCAAGTACTTGAGAACCCTGCTGGGTAAGTTAGGGTGCGATCCTGTCGCCCTCTCCGGTCAATCCTTTCGCTTAGGGACAGCAATGGCGGCCTCCAGCCTTAGCATTCCTGTGCATATCTTCAAGAGACCAGGGCAGTGGGAATCCCCCGCCTACTGCAGTTGCATACCCCAATGTGAAGGCAAGCTCAGACAAGAGTTACCGAGTTAGCCAATGAGTTTTGTTTTGCATACAATGCACTTGTATTAAAAGTTACTCGCATGCTCTCCTTTTTGCCCTCTTTATTTTACAGGCCTGCCCGAACAACGGTTTTGGCACGCTACTACCGTAGTTATTTAATTATTGTCATGTTCTCTATCTCGGCTCATTTCCCTGACCACGAATGGGAAGGCGGAGCCTGGAGTTGTGGGAGGGGAGGAGTCGCCTATTTAAGGTCGGGGCCCCCCGCCTCTTCTGGGCTGGTGCAGGGATCGCTTATCCCTCCCACCACTGCCCCTTTTCTACAACATTCCCTTCTTCTTCCTTCCTTCTTTATTTTACAGGCCTGCCCGAACGACGGTTTTGGTACGCTACTACCGTAGTTATTTAATTATTGTCATGTTCTCTATCTCGGCTCATTTCCCTGACCACAACTTACATTGTCGGGAGCATGTTCAAAGAGGGCTGCAGGCTCCTTTTGAAACTCTTTGTCAAATAAAGGTGAAAACCATCTGGATGTAGGTCTCAACTGACTGCCGTGAGAAAGGGTTTGGTGATGACTGATATTTGCAAGTGACGGTAAAATCATCTCTGTGCTGATGGCTTCCTCAGAGGTGAAAATTAATTCCACATGGGCTCGTCCGTGATTTGAACCCAGGACCTCTCGCACCCAAAGCAAGAATCATACCCCTAGACCAACGAGCTGAAAGCTGGCTGCCTTTATTGGCCTGCTTCCTGGACTAGGCTGAGTAGTAGACAAGGGCACTGCAAAAGTTCAAGCATAGCATAAAAGCGCCTTGACTGGGACCAAGAAGACGATGTGAAATCAGGCCTTTAGCCTAAAGCTTGGGCTCATCGGGGATTTGAACCCGGGACCTCTCACACCCAAAGCGAGAATCATACCCATAGACCAACGAGCTAAGAATGTCACCTTAGCTGTAGAATTTTTTTTTCTCAAGAAATAGTCTTCTCCTCTACAAAATTTGTTCTTCCTTGGATGAAAGAAATTTAAAATCTTTGCGTTTTTCGAAAATATGGAAAGCCAAGGAGAAATTTGGTCAGGGCAAAATCACTCCCTTTCTACCAGTAGGGTCTGGAACCAAACTCATGGTCTTGCAGCTTGGACCTCCTGTACCCAAAGGTGGATAATTACCCCTTGACTGAAAGAGGCAGAACCCAAGCGTCACCTATCGGCAATTTCTCAGAAGCCGCTTTGGACACTTTGGACACTTTTCCCACACTTTGGAGATGCAAGAGCCATTAAGCACTTTTGCCTGCACAGATTCAGCCATGGTATAATCAAAGCTGCAAGTTAGGGTTTTGGGATTTGAACCCAGGACCTCACGCACCCTAAGCGAGAATCCTACCCCTAGACCAACGAGCCTTTAATACACATAGAGATTTTTTTTCTTTTTTTTTTTTAAGTCCAACAAGTGCCTTTTGATGTAGGGGTTTTTTTGGTGCCTCAGGCCAAGTTGTGGGACTTTGCGGGCAAGTGATTGATACACAATTAAATATGTATATATAAAATCTTGGGTAATTTATTGTAAAGACATGCGTTCAATTAAAATATAACAAGCAGTCATAATGTGCATAGGTGTTGGGTTATAGACCCAAGGTGCATAGAGGAAAGATTAGTTCGGAAATAGTTTCCGTGACATAAGTGAAAATAAGGTGACTTTTTTTTGGATGAGATTCTCTGTTTTTCCAGGCTTGCTTGCTTGGAACTGTGTTCACAGAGGTCATCCAGTATTTATCCTACACGTTTCGGCTAACGATGTAGCCTTTATCAAGGATATTTTGTAGCATCAAACTCATGATTTTGCAGCTTGGACCTCCTGTACCCAAAGGTGGATTATTACCCCTCGACTGAAGAAGGCAGAACCCAAGCGCCACCTATCGCCAAATTCTCAGAAGTGGCTTTTCCCACACTTTGGAGATGCAAGAGCCATTAAGCACTTTTGCCTGCACAGAATTAGCCATGGTCTAATAAAAGCAGCAAGATAGAATGCTAAGTCGTATGCTAAACAAGGGGCTCATCTGGGATTTGAACCCAGGACCCTTCATACCCTAAGCAAGAATCATTCCCCTAGACCAGGGGTATTGATTTAATATTTATCGAGGTCCAGTCAGTAAAATTTTCTTGTAGCAGAGGTCCGAATATCATGTCAGAACCCGTGGCGTCTTTTCGCATGTGCCAAACAGCATGTTGCCTCAGCACCATGCAGCTTGGTTCTGCGCGATTTTGGAAAAAAAAGGTCAAGGACTTCTTTCTCTATGTTTCTCGCGGGTAGTTCAGCCCGCGATGTGTGCACCACATGCACAGATCTGAATCCCTCAGTCCCCACTGCTCATCACAGTCCCCTCCGCCTTCACATCAAGATCCCCTCTTGATGAGTGTCCTCAGGTTCCCCTTTACATCACCCCCCTCCACTCCTTTCACAGTAATGTTCTCACGCTTCCTTGTCATCGACCCCCTCCCCCCCCCTGACAGTACTATCCTCTGCCCCTATTTACATCACCCACCCCCCATATTACTGTTCTCTGTCCCCACAATCCCCCCCCCCCCCCCCACAATACAATCCTGAGCTACCCCGCATTACTGTCCTCAGCCCCTTTCACATTACTGTGCTTATTGTCCCCCACATTACATTTCTTAGCCCACCCACATTACAGTCCTCAGCCTCCCCCAATTTAATGACACACACACCCACATTACAGTCCTCAGTCCCCCACTTTATTGTCCTCAGCTCTCTCCACATTACAATCATCAGTCCCCCCCACATTACAGTCCTCAGCCTCCCCCAATTTAATGTCCCCCCTACACACACACACACACACACACACACATTACTGTCCTCAGCCTCCCCCAATTTCCCAATTTAATGCCCCCCCCCCCCACACACACACACATTACAGTCCTCAGTCCCCCACTTTATTTTCCTCAGCTCTCTCCACATTACAATCATCAGTCCCCCCCCCCCACATTACAGTCCTCAGCCTCCCCCAATTTAATGTCCTCAGGGCCCACCGAACATCACAGTCGTCAGGGCTCCACTTTAATGTCCTTAGCCCCCCCCCCCACTATGATGTCCTCAGCCCACCACATCACAGTCCTCAGCCTCCCCACTTGAATGTCCTAACCTCCCCCCAACACCCCACATTACAATCCTCTGTCCTCCACTGTAATGTCCTCAACATACACACACACACCACAGCTCTTCCACTTCGATGTCCTCAAATACACACACACACATCACTGTCCTCAGCACACACATTCCTCATTTTCAGCTTTTCAAACTAGTGTCCTCACTCCCTGGGACTTCACACCCTCCCTTACTGTCTTACCTTGCTTACACAGATCGAAGGTTGGAGGGAGGCACAGGCACAGCATATTTGGATGGAGGGGGGTGTTGCAAGATCGTTATTGGTTGCTAGGACTGCCCTTCATCCTAGCAGCCAATCCCTGCTTGTTAAACTCGGGCAGCTCTGCCCAGCTCCGCCCTCCATCCAGAACTGTCCTCCCTTCTGCTGTCTGCTCTGTGAGGAATGGATTACAGAGCGACGGCAGGGGAAGAAAAGGCTGCTAAATAGCGGTACCGCGGTGGTCCGAATGGAAACATGACACGGCCATGTGTGGCCCGCGGTCCGCCATTTAGTGATCACCGCCCTAGACCAATGACTCTTGAATGCACTTAGATATTTTGTTTTATTTTAAATCCAACAAGTGCCTTTTGATAGCCCAAGCCAAGTGCCTCCTACAATGCCATCTGCATATTTTGCTAAAAAATATATTTTCTAGGGTCAAGTACACTGGGAAACTTGGAGACGAGGTCAGCATGCATTTCTAAAGCCAAGAGCAAACAAATCCTTTTTCCTAGGGATTGAATTGTACGCTGATCAAACTTTTCCCACTGTGCTGAAAAGTGGCAGCAGTGAACGGGGGCTAGTCAGCACCTGTTGCAGTTGATGTGGAAGTTGAATACGGTATCACTAAGGGCGCTAAGCTTTGGATGCAATTTCAACTTTTTACAACTTACATTGTCGGCAGTATGTTCAAAGAGGGCTGCAGGCTCCTTTTGAAACTCTTTGTCAAATAAAGGTGAAAACCATCTGGATGTAGGTCTCAACTGACTGCCGTGAGAAAGGGTTAGGCGATCACTGATACCTGCAAGTGACGGTAAAATCATTTCTGTGCTGACGGCTTCCTCAGAGGTGAAAATTAACTCCACATGGGCTCCCCCCTGCGATTTGAAGTGTGGGAAAAGCCTCTTCTGAGAATTTGGTGATAGGAGACGCTTGGTATATGCCTCCTTCAGTCAAGGGGTAACAATCCACCTTTGGGTACAGAAAGTCCAAGCTGCAAGACCATGAGTTTGTTTCCAGACCCTACTGGTAGAAAGGGGGGGATTTTGCCCTGACCAAATTTCTCCTTGGCTTTCGATATTTTCGAATTAGGCAAAGATTGTAAACTTCTTTCATCCAAGCAAGAAGATTTCTGCAGAGGAGAAGGCTATTTCTTGCAAAAAAAATAAAATAAATAAATTCTGCAGCTAAGGTGGCATTCTTGGCTCGTTGGTATGATTCTCGCTTTGGGTGCGTGAGGTCCCGGGTTCAAATCCCGGACGAGCTCAAGTTTTAGGCAAAAGGCCTGACTTCACATCGTCTTCTTGGTCCCAGTCAAGGCGCCTTTTAGAGATGGCCTTTGCGGTTTGTCCGGAGGTCGGTTTGTGGCGAACTTTGCTAGTTCGCTGTCCGTCGATCATGCGAACATATGGCAATGTTCGCTGCGGCCATATTCTTTCACATTGTAAAGAACTTTGACCTATGACACATCCATCAGGTGGTACAGTACAGCCAATTGAGACATTTCAGCACATGGACATACCCCATACCTTATAAATAGACCTGATCTGGCTGCCATTTTACATTCTGCTTTTTGTCAGTGTAGGGAGAGGTTTGCTGTGTGGAGCAGGGATAGATTGTCAGTGACACAAATCGCTCGGTAATAGGTCCACAAAAGTCCTTTTAAGGACTGATTTTTGGTATAGGTGTACTATCCATATTCTGTCTTTTGTCAGTGTAGGGAGAGGTTGCTGTGGGGAGCAGGGACAGATTGTCAGTGACACAGATCGCTTGGTAATATGTCCACAAAAGTCCTTTTAAGGACTGGTATAGGTGTACTATTGTTTGCTGTGCAGTATATAGGGGTGTAATACATTTATAATATACTTTCTAATATAGAAAGCATATTCTAGTGAATTTGGGTACTGCAGAAATTTTGCCTCTTTGGCTGTGTTAACTCTGCTAGACACAGTGACAAAAGTTACTAGAAAATATTTTTCATAACTGGTGTGATAAACTAGTGGCCCCCCATTTGCGATGCGCAGCCATTGTTGGCATCGGATCAGGTAGAGGAGGTAGCAACAGCCGCCACCCAGCAGTCTGACGACAGTACCCAGATCAGCCCAAGGAGGATGGTCCCCGCTGTTGCTGCCTACTCCGAGATCTCAAATCTTAGTGGCGGGGAAGGTGACGTCGATGATGTTGTGTCTATGGACATCACGTGGGTGCCCACAAGAGAGGAAGAGGAGAAGAGTTTAGAGGGAGAGATGGACCAACAGATAGGGAGGAAAAGCTGGCTGAACTTACATTGCACACGAGGGACAAAGCCATCAACCATGTACGGTCACATCTGGCGCTCCCAGGACACCGGCACATGGCTCTGCAGTGTGGGCTTTTTTTAATGTGTCCGTAGCTCACAACAGCGTTGCCATCTGCAGCCTTTGCAGTCAACGCATAATTTGCGGTAAGCCCAACACTCACCTAGGGACGACCGCCTTAAGAAGGCACCTAGACTCCCATCACCGAGCCCAGTGGGAGCAATGCCGTCAGAACCCACAAAGCCACACTCCAGGCTCTCACGTCCAGCCTCTTCTCCTTCTCCTTCACCTCTCTGCTCACAATTGTCCTCCACTCCACCTTCCATCATGCCGTCCTCAAGTTTTTCTGGAAAAAGACAGGCTTCCGTGGCCCAAATGTTGGAGCGTAAAAAAATTATGACGCTGGATAACACTCTTGCCCACGGTTGACCGCTGCCTTGTCGGACTCGGAGGCCTTTAGAAAATTTGTGGCCATTGGAAAACCACAATGGAAGGTCCCAGGAAGGAAATATTTCTCACAGAAGGGCATCCCAGAGCTATATGGCCATGTTCAGCGGCAAGTGAATGTATCTCTGGCACGCAGTGTCGGTGCCAAGATACATCTGACCACAGACACGTGGTCTAGCAAACACGGGCAGGGAAGGTATCTAACTTTTACTGCCCACTGGGTGAACCTTCTGACGGCCGTCAAGCATGTAACCCGTGGCACCCGTGTAGATTTGATTTTACCACCACGGATTGCATGCAGGCCTGCCTCTTCTTCTCCTCCTCCATCCTCCCTCTCCTCCTTGGCTGACTCCTCCTTTTCCACTGCTACCGTCTCTTCCGCTGCGCCCCCCAAGATCCCCAGAACCTATTCGGCATGCCAGGTGAGACATTGCCATGCTGTGCTGTGTCTGTTGTGTCTGAAAGCCAAGAGCCACACTGCTCCTGCACTCCTTTCAGCTTTACATACACAGGCAGATCAGTGGCTAACACCGCTGATCTGACAGTTGGTAAAGTGGTGTGCAACAATGGTGCCAATCTGCTGAGCGCACTGAAACAGGGCAAAATTACACACGTGCCATGCATGGCACATGTCCTGAACTTGGTCGTGCAGCGATTCGTTGTCAAATACCCTGGGGTCCAGGACGTCTTGCGGCAGGCCAGGAAAATCTCAGACCATTTCAGAAGATCTTACACAGCCATGGCTCTCCTTGCTGAGATTCAGCGGCGACACAACCTGCCCGTCGGATGTCTTTATTGTGACTGCCCAACGTGATGGAACTCAACCTTGTATATGCTTGATAGGCTGCTCCAGCAGAAACGTGCAGTTAACGACTACCTGTACGAACTCTGCGGCAGAACAGGTTCTGGGGAGCTTGGGTTTTTTTCACCGCGCCAGTAGCTTCTCATGCGCAATGCATGCAGACTTCTGCGGCCATTTGATGAGATCACCAAACTGGTCAGTCGCAGCCAGGGCGCCATCAGTGACATCGTACCTTAAGCCTTCTTTCTGGAGCGTGCATTGTGTCGTGTCATTGATCAAGCCGTCGAGGAGCAGGAGCAGGAAGATGAGAAAGTAGCAATGCTGGATGAATTCCCAGGGGGGGCTACTCCATCTGAGACAAGTCAACAACAGGAGTCTGAAGAGGAGTCAGAGGAGGATGGTACCGGGGCGGATGAGGAGAAGCAAGAAGAGCATGCTTTAAATCTTTCTGGGATACCTGGTGTTGTCCGTGGATGGGGGGAGGAGAAAGAGGATGACATTATCCTGGATGAGGAGCAGGAGCCAGGCCACTACAACGCTTCCAGTTTAGTGCAAATGAGGGCCTTCATGCTCCAGTGTTTTAAGAGGGACACCCATATAAAAAGCATAAAGGGCAAGGACCTGTACTGGGTGGCAATGTACTAAGAGCCCCGGTACAAACAAAAAATTATGGAAATGTTACCACCATCACAGAGGGCTGTTAGAATGCAGCACTTCCAGGCCTTGCTTCGGGAAATGCTGCATTCTGCTTTTGCGTGCGCTTGCAGAGGAATTTCCACTCACAGAGAAACAGTTGCGGGTAGCAATCCAACAGCGACTGCAAGAAGAGGGCGGTTTGAAGATGTGTTGGTCACTTCTGATATGAGATCATTCTTTCAGCCGACCCATCCACAGCTGTCCTCCGGATCCAGCATCAGGGAATGCCTAGACCGACAGGTGTCCGACTACATCGGGTTAACGGCCGATGTGGACGCTCTGAAAAGTGATGAACCCCTGGACTACTGGGTGGGCAGGCTTGACCTCTGGCCAGAGCTTGCAGAATTTGCAATGGAACTGTTTGCTTGCCCTTCGTCCAGTGTCCTGTCCGAAAGGACGTTCAACACAGCAGGGGGGATCGTGACCATTAAGCGCACTCGCCTAGCTCACGACAGTGTTGACTACCTCACATTTATAGAAATGAATGAGGCATGGATCTTGGAGGAATTCAACACAGGTGACCAGTAGACCATGTTTGATTCAAATTCCTCATGACAGCCCACAAATATCCGCCACCACCCATAACAATTCATGGTCCTTGTCTTAGGTAAATACAGCGGCATAAAAGGCCTTTTATGTCCGTTGAATGCCTAATTTTTGGGGCCTGTAATGACCGACACTTATTTATCCTGTGAATGCCTAATGTACCTCCAGCCACAGAATACCAAGTTCTTTGCTATCAGGTGAACGCCTGTTGGCTAATTTTTGTGGCCTGAACTGGCCGACCCTTACTTCTGTATCCTGTGTATGCCTAATGTACCTCCAGCCACAGAAAATCAAGTTCTTTGCTGTCAGGTAAAAGCCTGTTGGCTAATTTTTTGGGCCTGTACTGGCCGACACTTACTTCTTTATCCTGTGAATGCCTAATGTACCTCTAGCCACAGAATACATTGTTCTTTGCTGTCAGGTAAAAGCCTGTTGGCTAATTTTTGGGGCCTGGAATGGCCGACACTTACTTCTGTATCCTGTGAATGCCTAATTTTTTCAGATTGGCATTGAAATTCAATGGGTCTGTAAACGTTCCGCTAAATTGTGGAATGGATGCGGACCCATTTTACAGACATGTGAATGGGCTCTATATGTATTTGACATGTATTTACCGGCTGCTGTCAGTTCTGGCTGATTTAGAAAAAAAAAAAAATAATTTTTTTGGCTGAAGAAAAAAAATAAATGTTTATGGCAACTTTCCCAATAGCAATACTTCTGGTATGTCAGTGTCCATGTTGTGGGACTATGTGTGCACAGTTAGTAAGTATTTTGTGGCTGCAAATATGACCTGGAGGTTTTTAATGTTCGCCTGCCATTAAAGTGAATGGGGTCTTGCGTTTCGCGAACATTTGAGAAAGTTTGTGGATGGCCTTCACGAACCGCCCCGTCCTATGTTCGTCCATCAGAGGTAAGATATACAGTACAAGTGCTTATCTAGTGGCAGAGTCTGTGGGTGTGGATCCTTCTAGAACCATCCTGCAGAATTGCTGTCATCTCTTCCGGCTGCTGGGCAGAGAGATGGCTGGCTGGGGAGCCTGGAGGAGCCCCTAGAAGCCATGCTAACCAGTATGGAAGGCACAGCGGAAGTGACATCACCGGAAGGATGGGAGGTACCAGATGAGAAGAGAAGCAAGGCTATGTTGTGGAAATTTAATTGTGGACATTTTCTTTAGTTAAATAGTCATAATGTCTCCCAGTGTCGGTTTTACCGATAATCGCTATTCACAGTGATTATCGCTTTAACTGTCATTGCAGGAAAGACTTGTTAGTGAAAACCTTCCATTGGACGAGATGGCACAATACTAGTAGCAAAGAGAGTCCATCGCACAGATCTATAGCCGCAGTTCGGGGCCCTGTACTGCTGAGTTATGTTTGTGATATGGAAATTCTTATCATTTTACCAAGATTAATAGATGGTACCTTTTAGTCACATTCGATCGGTATGACTGAAACACTGCTGCTATTATCTAATGCAGATAAAGCCTCATCAACTGGAACAAATAGAATGGTCACTATCAAATCTGGTTTATATATGAATCACGTTTGATTAGATCCACTAACAGGTAATGTTTATGGATGAACACAGACAGGTCCATAAGATGGCAGCCATTTCTGCTCATCTCTGCACATGTCTGTGTTTCTACATAAGCACTGCCCATTGTACTTTTTGAATGTATACATGTTCTGTGATTGGTGGTCTTGAAGCCACTCCCTGTATCTCCCTTTTGTTAAATAAACCTACTGTGTCTTGGAGGAGTCAGTTACTCAGAGGAAACCTCCAGATAGCATCGAATTGACTACAGCAAGCGTGTCTGTTCATTTCCTTTGCTACCGAGCGCTCGGAAACCTTATACAAAAGAGCTGTACATTGTACTTTTCAGTACAAGCTATTGATAGCGTTTGGTACGTATTAATCTTCAGCGCACTGAGCGTGTTTCTATGCTCCAAGCCCTATTAATTTCCAAGACAGGCTATGTGCTCATAGTATTTTGCTCCTTCTACAGGCCTTTCCTCTTAGTCTATACAGAACCAGTCACAACTCTGAAGACAGCAGCCGCAGGTGGTCCCATGCATTCCTTTATTGTACCCCCATAACCAAAGACCAGTGGCATTTTATGGAATACCCTCTACCCTGATCATTGGTATTTTTAAATATTTATTACTGGCTGGACTATATATAATCTCTGTGCGCCAGTATCTCCTTCCTCCATTAGCAGAAACACAGGATCTCCATCTTCCCTACTAACAGAACGGCGATCTGCCTTGTTAACTTTGGCAGACCGGTGTTCTGCCTCTCTCGGGAACGATTGCTGGGTGCCGGTGGACATCATGTCCACTGGACCTGCTGATTGACTCTCTGTATCTAGCTGGAGCTGAGTGCCAGCAGCATGCGTTGACGCCGCAGACCCGGAAATGCAGATGATGTAGAGGTACGTGATTCTGGCCGAATGGCCACCCTGCCGCAGTACAGGTATGTGGGTGGACCAAAGAAAACGTTTCTCTGATAAAGAGAGAGGCTATGACCTGGTGGATTGCATGCAGAACTCCTGGGCCCAGCTGAGGACATTTAGGGCCTTAAGATTGAAGATGTGGTGGATGTCTCCTTTTGGTTTGGGAACTGTGGACAGAGTAGAACTCCTGGAACTCTTCTGGCCCCAGACCTGGAAATGCATCTCACTAATAAAACCCCAATGGATGACTCTCTATGAACTGATCACATTCCAATCACCAATCATCTAATCATTGGTAAAAAAGAAGACTCGGCACAGAATATTGTGCGAATCGTTTTTATTGGACAAGATCAGAATAAGCGATTATCACACAGTAAATGATATGAATAA
Source organism: Pelophylax lessonae (assembly GCF_965119305.1). Taxonomy (NCBI): domain Eukaryota; kingdom Metazoa; phylum Chordata; class Amphibia; order Anura; family Ranidae; genus Pelophylax; species Pelophylax lessonae. The sequence goes on from NC_138768.1 coordinate 890,263,268, forward strand.
AATAAAGCTTAAATCTTTTATAATAGAATTAACAAATGTGTCAAATGTATTAATAATCATACATTGGTTGGACCAATAAAAAGCCGACTACTTCAATAAATCAAAAGGAGCAAAAAAATTAAGCAACCAATCATCAGGTATGCATTCTTGACCGTGATACAATTGAGGACCCTATAATCAATGCAAGGTCTCAACTCACCCCCCTTCTAAGAAGGTTCACCAGGGAAAGATAAATCCTGATTGGCTGCTGTGGGTTAATGCATGTTACAGGGATCTTTTTCCATCCAGTAGGTTAGATCTATATACATATTTATAAGTAGAACACAAAAAGAATTAAGAATTTCCCATTAGGTCCTCATGCAGTTGCATAATAGGCCATGTATTGTAATGATTGCCCACTTGTTGCCTTGTGTATTGCCCGTCTATTGCCTCATCTCCTGTCATGAATGATCACCTGTTGCCTCATGCATTGCCAAAATTGTCCATCTCTTGCCCCCTATAATGTTATATAGCAGTGGGAAATCATTACATTTGCAAAAAAATAAAAAAAATATTTTTTTTTAACATTTTAGGCCAATTTGTTTTCGGCTACATATTTTTGGTTAAAAAAAAAAAAAAAAAATCGCAATAAGCGTATTTTAATTGGTTTGCACAAATGTTATTGCATCTACTAACTACGGGAAAGATGTCATTTTTATTGTTTTTTTTTTTTTCTTACCAACAATGGCGGCGATATGCGATTTTTAGCGGGACTGCGACATTGCGGCGGGCAGATCGGACCCCTAACTGACACTTTTGGGGGGACCAGTGACATTACTACAGTAATCAGTGCTAAGAATATGCACTGTCACTGTACTAATGGCACTGGCAGGAGAGGGGTTAACCCTGTGGGTGATTAAAGGGGTTAAATGTGTACCTAGGGGAGTGTTTCTAACTGTGGGGGGGGGCGTGGCTTGTGAAATGACCATAGAGACCTGTGATCCTATATAGAAGGCGCTCTATGATCCTTCCACAGAGAAGGATGGTTGGATGTGTTTACAACAGCGTGGAACGATCGCGGGTGACCGGCGGCAATCGGAGCCGCCTGCCCCACACATCGGCTTCCCTGCTGACGGGCGGGGGTGGGAGTTTGCCGGCTCGCGCTTGCCCCCTAGCTGCCTCCAAGCCACTGACGTAGACCTACGTGGGTTTGCCTGGGAGAGTAAAAAGGCGGCGTGTGGTCGGGAAGTGGAGAAGTTTGAGTTGAGGTGACGGGGAAGAATATATGGAGGAAATCTTCCCCCAATCCGATCTGTGTGAGAGGAGAAAACATCGATTCCCACTTCTCACCATCAAACGTTCCCCACAGACACACGCGGTAGGCGGGATCTATCTGCTATGTGTAGGAGGGGCCTTCCTAGTATTATCTCTCACTTCTCTATTCCATATAAACCGCACTTCATCTAAACCGCTCTGCGCAATTTTATACCGGCACGTTCGGTATCTATTTACTCGGCCTGACATCATCTTTCACATTATACAGAAAAAATTATGATAACTTTACTGTTTACTTATTTTTAAACGCTGCGAAATTTAATTTTTTCCCCACAAAATAGAATTGGAAAGACCGCTGCAAAAATACCGCGTGACAAAAAAAATATTGCAACGACCGCAATTTTATTCTCCAGAGTCTTTGCTAAAAAAAATATATTTAATGTTTGGGGGATCCGAGTCATTTTCTAGCTAAAATATTGATTTTAACTTGTAAACCACATGAGTCAGAAATGGGCTTGATCCTCCAAGAGCTAAAACATTTCCCGCACTTTGAACATTAACAGGGAAGCTCACCTGTGTGTGTTTTCTGATGGTGAAGAAGGTTTCCTTTATTGTTAAAACATTTCCCACACTCTGAACATGAATAGGGACGCTCACCTGTGTGTATTCTCTGATGACTAACAAGGGTTCCTTTCTGACTAAAACATTTCCCGCACTCTGAACATGAATAGGGACGCTCACCTGTATGTATTCTATGATGGCTAAGAAGGTGTGCTTTATTGTTAAAACATTTCCCACACTCTGAACATGAATAGGGACGCTCACCTGTATGTATTCTATGATGGCTAAGAAGGTGTGCTTTATTGTTAAAACATTTCCCACACTCTGAACATGAATAGGGACGCTCACCTGTGTGTATTTTCTGATGACTAACAAGGGTTCCTTTCTGACTAAAACATTTCCCGCACTCTGAACATGAATAGGGACGCTCCCCTGTGTGTATTCTCTGATGGAGAAGAAGGTCTCCTTTATTCTTAAAACATTTCCCGCACTCTGAACATGAATAGGGACGCTCAACTGTATGTATTCTATGATGGCTAAGAAGGTGTGCTTTACTGTGAAAACATTTCCCGCATTCTGAACATGAATAGGGACGTTCACCTGTGTGTATTTTCTGATGTCTTAGAAGCTTTCCTTTTTCATTAAAACATTTCCCGCACTCTGCACATGAATAGGGATGCTCATCCCTGTGTATTCTCTGATGGCAAAGAAGGTTTCCTTTACGATTAAAACATTTTCCACACTCTGAACATGAATAGGGACGCTCCCCTGTGTGTATTCTATGGTGCTGAAGAAGTCTACTTTTCTGGTCAAAACATTTCCCACACTCTGAACATGAATAGGGAAGGTCACCTGTGTGTTTTCTCTGATGGCTAAGAAGGCTTCCTTTACGATTAAAACATTTTCCGCACTCTGAACATGAATAGGGACGCTCCCCTGTGTGAATTCTCTGGTGCTCTAGGAGGTTTCCTTTGTGACTAAAACATTTCCCGCACTCTGAACATGAAACAGGTTGCTCCCCTGTGTGAATTTTCTGGTGCTGATGAAGGTGTCCTTTGTGACTAAAACATTTCCCGCACTCTGAACATGAATAGGGAAGGTCACCTGTATGTTTTCTCTGATGGCTAAGAAGGCTTCTTTTCTGTTTAAAATATTTCCCGCACTCTGAACATGAATAGGGATGCTTATCCCTGTGTATTCTCTTATGTCTAAGAAGGCTTTCTTTACGATTAAAACATTTCCCGCACTTTGAACATGAATAGGGACGCTCCCCTGTGTGAATTCTCTGGTGCTGAAGAAGGTTACTTTTGTTTTTAAAACATTTCCCGCACTCTGAACATGAGTAGGGACGCTCACCTGTGTGTATTTTCTGGTGCTCTAGAAGGTTTCCTTTGTGACTAAAACATTTCCCGCACTCTGAACATGAATAGGGAAGGTCACCTGTGTGTATTCTCTTATGGCTAAGAAGGCTTCTTTTGTGTTTAAAACATTTCCCGCACTCTGAACATGACAATGAATTCTCTCCTGTATGGTATAAAGAAGATTCCCTGAGATGAGATGGTTTCCCGCACCCGTCGACACTGTCAGATATTAGAGGACTATGTGAAGTATCAGGAGATTCCAATGATCTCCTCCAATGGTGAGGTCTGTCATGTATATTATGAGGAACGGGATTTACTTCTGGAGAAGATGCCATGTCATTATCTTCTGTAGTCACATCTTCCTCCGATGTCCTTCTATTCCCACCACAGAGTCCGTCTGTCAGAAGACAAGAAAAATTACCAAGAGTTTTCCACACTCATATACACTGCTCAACACTTTATAATCAGAGTATAGCATCAAGTCAGGGAAACTCCTGGGATATTCATCTGCTCAGTGAAGTAGCAGAGGGGGTTGTTACCAACAGGTGCACTAGATGGGCAACAATGAGACGACCTCCAAAACAGGAATGGTTTTACAGGTGGAGGCCACTGACATTTTCCCTACTCATCTTTTCTGAGTGATTGTCACTAGTTTTGCATTTGGCTGGGGTCAGTGTCACTACTGGTAGCATGAGGCCATACCTGGACCCTATAGAGGTTGCACAGGCAGTCCAACTCCTCCAGGATGGCTCATCAATACCTCCCATTGCCAGAAGGTTTGCTGTGTCTCCCAGCACAGTCTCAGGAGCATGGAGGAGATTCCAGGAGACAGGCAGTTACTCTAGGAGAGCTGGACAGGGCCATAGAAGGTCCTTAACCCATCAGCAGGACCGGTATCTGCTCCTTTGTACAAGGAGGAACAGGATGAGGACTGCCAGAGCCCTACAAAATGACCTCCAGCAGGACACTGGTGTGAATGTCTCTGACCAAACAATCAGAAACAGACTTCATGAGGGTGGCCTGAGGGCCCGACGTCCTCTAGTGGGCGCTGTGCTCACTGCCCGGCATTGTGGAGCTCGATTGGCATTGGTCATTGAACACCAGAATTGGCAGCTCCACCACTGGCACCCTGTGCTTTTCACAGATGAGAGCAGGTTCACCCTGAGCACATGTGACAGACGTGAAAGGGTCTGGAGAAGCCGTGGTGAACGCTGAGCTGGCTGTAACATCGTTCAGCATGACCGGTTGGGTGGTGGGTCAGTGATGGTCTGGGGAGGCGTATCCATGGAGGGACGCACAGAACTCTACAGGCTAGACAATGACACCCTGACTGCCATTAGGTATTGGGATGAAATCCTTGGACCCATTGTCAGACTATATGCTGGTGCAGTGGGTCCTGGGTTCCTCCTGGTGGACAACAATGCCCGGCCTTATGTGGCGACAGTTTGCAGCCAGTTCCTGGAGGATGGAGGAATTGATAACATCGAATGGCCCCCACGCTTGCCTGACCTGAATCCAATAGAACCACTCTGGGACATTCTGTTTCAGTCCATTCGATGCCGCCAGGCTGGACCTCAGTCTGTTCAGGAGCTCAGTGATGCCCTGGTCCAGATCTGGGAGGAAATACCCCAGGACACCATCCGTCGTCTCATTAGGAGCATGTCCCGGTGTTGTCAGGCATGCATACAAGCACATGGGGGCCATACACACCACTGAGGACCATTCTGAGTTGCTGCAATGACATTTCACCAAAATGGACTCGCCTGCTGCATCATTTTTTCACTTTGATTTTCGGGGTGTCTTTGAGTTCAGCCCTCTGTAGGGTGATAATTTTCATTTCCATCAAACGATGTGGCATCCTTTCCTTCCTAACACATTACCCAGTCCATACCAGTACAGATCCTAACACATTACCCAGTCCATACCAGTATAGATCCTAACGCATTACCCAGTCCATACCAGTACAGATCCTAACACATTACCCAGTCCATACCAGTATAGATCCTAACACATTACCCAGTCCATACCAGTATAGATCCTAACACATTACCCAGTCCACACCAGTATAGATCCTAACGCATTACCCAGTCCATACCAGTACAGATCCTAACACATTACCCAGTCCATACCAGTATAGATCCTAACACATTACCCAGTCCATACCAGTATAGATCCTAACACATTACCCAGTCCATACCAGTATAGATCCTAACACATTACCCAGTCCATACCAGTATAGATCCTAACGCATTACCCAGTCCATACCAGTACAGATCCTAACACATTACCCAGTCCATACCAGTATAGATCCTAACACATTACCCAGTCCATACCAGTATAGATCCTAACGCATTACCCAGTCCATACCAGTACAGATCCTAACACATTACCCAGTCCATACCAGTACAGATCCTAACACATTACCCAGTCCATACCAGTATAGATCCTAACACATTACCCAGTCCATACCAGTATAGATCCTAACGCATTACCCAGTCCATACCAGTATAGATCCTAACGCATTACCCAGTCCATACCAGTACAGATCCTAACACATTACCCAGTCCATACCAGTATAGATCCTAACACATTACCCAGTCCATACCAGTATAGATCCTAACGCATTACCCAGTCCATACCAGTACAGATCCTAACACATTACCCAGTCCATACCAGTACAGATCCTAACGCATTACCCAGTCCATACCAGTATAGATCCTAACGCATTACCCAGTCCATACCAGTATAGATCCTAACGCATTACCCAGTCCATACCAGTATAGATCCTAACGCATTACCCAGTCCATACCAGTATAGATCCTAACGCATTACCCAGTCCATACCAGTACAGATCCTAACACATTACCCAGTCCATACCAGTATAGATCCTAACGCATTACCCAGTCCATACCAGTATAGATCCTAACACATTACCCAGTCCATACCAGTATAGATCCTAACGCATTACCCAGTCCATACCAGTATAGATCCTAACGCATTACCCAGTCCATACCAGTACAGATCCTAACACATTACCCAGTCCATACCAGTATAGATCCTAACACATTACCCAGTCCATACCAGTATAGATCCTAACGCATTACCCAGTCCATACCAGTACAGATCCTAACGCATTACCCAGTCCATACCAGTACAGATCCTAACGCATTACCCAGTCCATACCAGTATAGATCCTAACGCATTACCCAGTCCATACCAGTATAGATCCTAACGCATTACCCAGTCCATACCAGTATAGATCCTAACGCATTACCCAGTCCATACCAGTATAGATCCTAACGCATTACCCAGTCCATACCAGTACAGATCCTAACACATTACCCAGTCCATACCAGTATAGATCCTAACGCATTACCCAGTCCATACCAGTATAGATCCTAACACATTACCCAGTCCATACCAGTACAGATCCTAACACATTACCCAGTCCATACCAGTATAGATCCTAACACATTACCCAGTCCATACCAGTATAGATCCTAACACATTACCCAGTCCATACCAGTATAGATCCTAACACATTACCCAGTCCATACCAGTATAGATCCTAACACATTACCCAGTCCATACCAGTATAGATCCTAACGCATTACCCAGTCCATACCAGTACAGATCCTAACACATTACCCAGTCCATACCAGTATAGATCCTAACACATTACCCAGTCCATACCAGTATAGATCCTAACGCATTACCCAGTCCATACCAGTACAGATCCTAACACATTACCCAGTCCATACCAGTATAGATCCTAACACATTACCCAGTCCATACCAGTATAGATCCTAACGCATTACCCAGTCCATACCAGTACAGATCCTAACACATTACCCAGTCCATACCAGTATAGATCCTAACACATTACCCAGTCCATACCAGTATAGATCCTAACGCATTACCCAGTCCATACCAGTACAGATCCTAACACATTACCCAGTCCATACCAGTATAGATCCTAACACATTACCCAGTCCATACCAGTATAGATCCTAACGCATTACCCAGTCCATACCAGTACAGATCCTAACACATTACCCAGTCCATACCAGTACAGATCCTAACACATTACCCAGTCCATACCAGTATAGATCCTAACACATTACCCAGTCCATACCAGTATAGATCCTAACACATTACCCAGTCCATACCAGTATAGATCCTAACGCATTACCCAGTCCATACCAGTACAGATCCTAACACATTACCCAGTCCATACCAGTATAGATCCTAACACATTACCCAGTCCATACCAGTATAGATCCTAACGCATTACCCAGTCCATACCAGTACAGATCCTAACACATTACCCAGTCCATACCAGTACAGATCCTAACACATTACCCAGTCCATACCAGTATAGATCCTAACACATTACCCAGTCCATACCAGTATAGATCCTAACGCATTACCCAGTCCATACCAGTACAGATCCTAACACATTACCCAGTCCATACCAGTATAGATCCTAACACATTACCCAGTCCATACCAGTATAGATCCTAACACATTACCCAGTCCATACCAGTATAGATCCTAACACATTACCCAGTCCATACCAGTATAGATCCTAACACATTACCCAGTCCATACCAGTATAGATCCTAACGCATTACCCAGTCCATACCAGTATAGATCCTAACACATTACCCAGTCCATACCAGTATAGATCCTAACACATTACCCAGTCCATACCAGTATAGATCCTAACTAGACATATGCCGGTTTTCGGTAATTCGATATATCGCGGTATTGCATAGCTAAGGTATTGTTATTGTGACATTTTTAAAATACAGAGTTTCTCTGCTCCTGGGTCTGACTTGTGAATTGATACATTTCAGTGAGCTGGATGACTCATTCACTCACACAGCTCTCCCAGTAAAGGCCCGTACACACGTACCGATCGTCGGCATACAAACGTCGGTGGACGAAGGATCTGCCGATTGTACGCGTGTTAGTATGGTGCCTCCGACAGATGTCTGCGCACAATCCGCGGACAAAAGTCTTTCGTGCAAACATGAAAATATTTGTATGCCGACACCAGAACGGACGATTGTTCGCCTGTCAGTACACAATTCGGCCGACAGACCGCAGATTTGCAAGACTGGGCATGCTCAGAAAATAGAAAACACAGGGAAAGTTAACCATTACATGACATCACTTCTGCAGTCGGCGGACAAAATTCTTGTGCTGTCCTTGTGCTGTCTTTGCACTTTTCAGCAGACACCGACATCCCGGGGAGAAAAGAGGAACATTTGTAAGCCGACCATCGGTACGTGTGTACGGGGCTTAACTATAAACAAAATGATTACATTGTATCTTTTCCTTCCCTCTGCCAGGGAGAAAGGAAGTTTAACCTCTTAAATACTGGACCTTTTTCTGACACTTGTTGCTTGCAAGTTAAAATCAGTTTTTTTTTTGCTAGAAAAGTACTTAGAACCCCCAAACATTTTATATATTTTTTTAGCAGAGACCCTACAGAAAAAAAATGGCGATTGTTGTAATATTTTATGTCACACTGTATTTGCGCAGCAGTCTTTCAAACGCAATTAATAGACTTTAATGAATATAAAAAAAAAAAACGTAACAGTAAAGTTATCCCAATTTTTTTTTTTGTTACACAGAGAATCGTGAGAGAATCGTGATCTTTATTCCAAGCTAAAAAATCGTGATTCTCATTTTGGCCAGAATCGTGCAGCTCTAATATATATATATAATATATATATATATATATACATATACACACACACGCATAGCAGCCCACATTACATTATTATAGAGCCATCAAGCAGTGTCTGGCCTACCTGGTGATGACTGGTCCTGGCGCTCTGATCCGATGGCCTGGTCTTTAAAGGGGCAAATCCTTGCGATCCAGAAGTGGTTAAACCTGCAGGAGGACCGGTGTTTTTATCTATTAATGACTTTACTATTGCTTTAGGCCTGGTTCACATGTATGCGGGTTGGTGGTTCACATGTATGCGGGTTGGTGGTTCACATGTATGCGGGTTGGGGGCCCACATTTACACAAGCATAGCAGCCCATTGATGTGAATGGGCTTGAGCTGCTATGCCTGCGTTTTCAGCTGAAAAAAGGTGCATGCAGAATTAAAAAGAATGCAGTGGCCATGAAATCCATCCTTCTTTTGCACCATGCGACTTACCTGCCGTTGCTGCACACGCAAACTGTTTTTAAATGCCGTGCCCACGTATACAAAAAATGCAGAAAGCTTGCCAGAGCAGGAACTGCAGGTAAGTCGCATGGTGCAAAAGCAGGATGGATTTCAAGGCCACTGAATTTTAAAAAAATGCTGCATGCACCTTTTTTCTGCGGAAAATGAAGGCATAGCAGCCCGTTCAAATCAATGGGCTGCTATGCCTGTGCAAATGTGGGCCGCCAACCCGCATACATGTGAACCACCAACCCACATACATGTGAACCACCAACCCGCATACATGTGAACCAGGCCTAAAGCAATAGTAAAGTAATTTATAAACAACACCTCCTTCAGGTTTAACCACTTCTTGACCACAAGGATTTGCCCTCTTAATGACCAGGCCATCGGATCGGAGCCGAGCGCCAGGACCAGTTATCACCAGTTAGGCCAGACACTGCTTAATGACCTATTTTAGGCCTGGTTCACAGAGTCTGTACTGACTGACTATATAATAATGTGCATAAGTGAACCAAAGCCCCTAAATTCAGCAATGAAATTCAAGTGAGGTGGAAATTTTAATAATTTAAATTTAATAATAGAATACCGTGATAATACCGTATACCGTGGCAAAACCTTAATCAATTAATCGCAGCATGAAAATCTGATACCGTCACAAGCCTAATCCTAACACATTACCCAGTCCATACCAGTATAGATCATAACACATTACTCAGTCCATACCAGTATAGATCCTAACACATTACCCAGTCCATACCAGTATAGATCCTAACACATTACCCTGTCCATACCAGTATAGATCCTAACACATTACCCAGTCCATACCAGTATAGATCCTAACACATTACCCTGTCCATACCAGTATAGATCCTAACACATTACCCAGTCCATA
>NC_138768.1:890278525-890328525 GCF_965119305.1 Pelophylax lessonae
TAGGGATATTATCAGGGGTCCTAAGCCTCCTAGGAATATAGTACCACGACTGGCAGATTAATTTTCTATATCCCTGCTGTTTGAAAGACCAGATCATATATCATCCTTTAAACAATAAGGTTCTTTTTTCCTTTCTGTTTATACCTCTTAACGTACTCAGTATATTCTTTAGGGTTATTAGTCGAGGGGGTCTGCTAGCCTGGGACTTGGTGGGATAGCATAGAGACATTTTTCACTTTTGGTCGGGAAACTCTAGCAACAATACACATTACAAGTTTGAAGCATGCATATAGGAATAATAAAAAAAGCAAAACCATTATAACAGTCATAGCGATATTTTTCAACCATGAGGATATTCCTCCAAATTCAAAATTCCCACTACTAAAAGGACTCCATGTCTTAGCAATATTCCTAGCTTCCTGTTGCAGCTTGTCTACTTCTTTCCGGTGCTGTGCAATAATATCATAATAATCGGGTATCTCAACAGATGTATTGTGTATCCATGTGCAACATTCATAATCCTCCGTAACTTCACATAACCCAGTAAGAGCAGCACTCATGCTTTCTATGGCCAGGTCATGGAGCTCAAGTTGTTTCTTAATTGCCCTCACTTCTATATTTAATTTGGTAATGTCCCCTGAGTTCTTATCTAGGATGTCACCGAGAATTTTAGAGTAATTATTCAACCTTTTCATCATGTCTATTCCCCATCCGGTCCATGAGGGGAACCAGGCCCATACCATATCCTTTTCAAGGAATAATTCCCTTTTATTGCGGTGTTTGAGGGGGTACCTAGGATACATACTAGCTTCGAGGAGATGTCCTCCTTTGTTGTCTCCCACTACACCCATGATGGGAACTAGGGATGCGAGGTAACACCATCCTTGGGGTTCAATGGGGATCCAAGGGTGACAAATCTTTCCACAACAAATATAAGTACTGTTTCCCAAAGCTAGGGGACGCTTGTGAAGTAGTGCCATTAATTGGTCATCATAACTGGACCAAGCTAAATTTGACAACAACTGTCCTATTGGGGAAGAGGAAGTGGAACTGGAGTTAAGAAAGTTCATTAGAGTGGCGTTTAGGGCTGGTTCTGAGGTGTGCCAGAAGGAGCTGTCCATCGAGGTCATTGAGAAATTAATCTTAGTTTGCCGGCACACTTCAGCTCCCTTGGTGGAGTTTCCCAACCCAAAACACCAGTCTGGGGAATGACTCCTACCAATAATTTGGAAAGTGAGGGCAGAGGCGGCTCTAGGCTTTGTGAGGCCTTAGGCAGAATTTAGACATGAGGCCCCACTCACCCCCTTTGCAGAGGTTAAAGAGGTTGTAAACTCGTTTAACTTTTTTTTTTTTACAACCTGAAAGACAAACACATAATGAGCTAGTATGCAACGCATACTAGCTCATTATGAAATACTTACCTTACAATGAGCCCCCGCTGTGCCGCTCACTCACCTGTAAGACGGGCGACATGTTCAGTCGCCCGTCTTCCGGGATCGCGGCATCCGGCCATCTGATTGGCCAGAGCCACGGTGACGTCACTCACGCGCGCAGGAGCCGACGGTCACGGCACGGGGCTCTGAAGGAACGGCACCAGTGGCCGTTCCTTCAGAGCGCATGCGCCAGTGACGTCACTGGCTGCATGTAAGGTAAATATCTCCTAAACGGAACATGTTTAGGAGATATTTACAGTACCTATAGGTAAGCCTTAATATAGGATCACCTATAGGTAAAAGTTACAGAGGAGGGTTTACTTCCTCTTTAAGGAAGAACCCAGAGGCTGATTACTGCTGCTTGTGTGGGTGGGATGTGTACTGTGGCAATCACATGGGATGAATAGGAGAGGGATGGGACTGGGAACCATGGGGTTGGGGAGAAGGAGGAGGGAGTAAAAAGGGGGGAGTGGGAAGATGATGAGGGATGGGTAGAGGAAAACTGGAGTGAAACTGGGGGGATCCTGGTCTGTATAGCAATAAAAAAGAAGGATTTGTACTCGCATGAGGGGGACAGACAGGGAGACGGACAGGGGGACAGACGGACAGGGGGGACGGACGGACAGACAGGGGGGATGGACAGACAGGGGGGACGGATGGACGGCCAGGGGGACAGCCAGGGGGACAGAGAGGGAGACAGACGGACAGACAGGGGCAGAGGGACGGACGGACAGGGGGACGGCCAGTGGGACGGCCAGTGGGACAGACAGACGGCCAGGGGGACAGAGAGGGAGACAGACAGGGGACAGACGGACAGCTAGGGGGACAGACGGACAGATAGAGGGACAGACGGACAGATAGAGGTACAGACGGACAGCTGGGGGGGACAGACAGACAGATAGAGGGACACACGGACAGATAGGGGGACAGACGGACAGATAGGGGGACAGACGGACAAATAGGGGGACAGATGGACAGATAGGGGAACAGACTGACAAATATGGGTACAAATGGACAGATAGGGGGACAGACGGACAGATATAGGGGGAGAGACGGACAGATAGGGAGACAGACGGACAAATAGGGGGACAGATGGACAGATAGGGGGACAGACGGAGAGATAGGGGGACAGACGGACAAATAGGGGGACAGACGGACAGATAGGGGGACAGACGGACAGATAGAGGGACAGACGGACAGATAGAGGGACAGACGGACAGCTAGGGGGACAGACGGACAGATAGAGGGACAGACGGACAGATAAAGGGACAGATAGAGGGACAGACGGACAGCTGGGGGGACAGACCGACAGATAGAGGGACACACGGACAGATTGGGGGGGACAGACGGACAGATAGGGGGACAGACGGACAGATAGGGGGACAGACGAACAGATAGGGGGACAGATGGACAAATAGGGGGACAGATGGACAGATAGGGGAACAGACTGACAAATATGGGTACAGATGGACAGATAGGGGGACAGACGGACAGATAGGGAGACAGACGGACAGATAGGGAGACAGACAGACAAATAGGGGGACAGATGGACAAATAGGGGGACAGATGGATAGATAGGGGGACAGACGGACAGATAGGGAGACAGACTGACAAATATGGGTACAGATGGACAGATAGGGGGACAGATGGACAAATAGGGGGACAGATGGATAGATAGGGGGACAGACAGAAAAGAGAAAGAAAGAAGGGAATGGAAAGAGATGGAGGAAGGGTGCCCCTTAGATCAGAGTACTCACTGGAAGGGATGGATGGATGGATGAAGGGATCAGGTACCAGCTTTCCTCTTCTTCTTCCTGGTTTTCAATCTTCCCGCCCACACATCATCTTCTGAGGAGAAAACTGTCGGGGAGTGTGGGCGGGGCAAGCATAGGTGGAAAGGTCGGGAGGAGGAGCAGACGCAGGCAGCAGATCTCTCTCCTCCCCCGTCTGTGGTCTGTGAGGGAGGGGGAAGTGTCACCGCTGCGACTTCAGTATTTGGCTGTGATCCGGAGATGTCAGTGAGCTCCCATTCATGAGCTGCTCCTGATCACAGCCCGGATTCTCCTGCTTACAGATCGGCCGGGACTCGGAGTCAGGATTGTGCTGATGGCAGGGAGATCCCTGCTGCCAGCCTCAGGGGCAACTCTTTAACTCGGCAAATTAGGCGGCCGTGAGGCCCCTGTGAGTGCGAGGCCTGAGGCAACCGCCTAATTTGCCTAATTAGAGAGCCGCCTCTGAGTGAGGGTATCATTTGAGAGTGTTCTCGTGACATTGGTGAGGACAACAGGAGGTGTACCATTTAGGAAAGGGGTGAAGTTTAAAGGTATCGCTATTAGGGGGATTCTAGCGGTGCTAGGATGGAGTTTACTACATATCCAACATTTTTCATATCCGGACTTCTGGGCATATGCATATTTAAATTGCAACAATGACATTTTATCTGTAAGGCTTTTTGAGCTTTCATCTCTCTTTTGTCTGTTATGTGCATTACTCTGTATTGGAGTGTTGGAAGCTCCGCAAATGGCCTGTAGCCCTACCAGGTCTTCTGGATGATAAATACAGTTAGTGGTAACCCATACTACAGAGAAGACTGAAAATGATACGAGTCCTATAAGTAGCCAAAGTTTTCCAGAATCTGGTGCTATTAGGAATGTCATTTTTCTACAGGGTCAGGGCCGCATGCCTCTGAAAAACCCCCTTTTCTTGACTATCCTGTTCGAAGGTCAGAGTCGTCCACTCCCGTTAGTACCTCTCTTGCTTCTGGACCTTCCTGTTCAAGGTCAGGGCTGTCCGCCCCCGTTAGTACCTCTCTTGGGTCTGGATCTGGACTTGCTTCTGGGGGTGGAGCCTCCTTCACCAATTTTACTCGAGTAGCATGGATCCAGGCTTGTTGGTTCTCCACAAGGACAGCGATTCTGGTCACTGCGACTACCTTTGTCTTTTGGTCCAAAACGAAATCCAGCCTTGGTCTTGTGATGCTACTTCATCTCCTTCCTTCAAGTGATGGGTTGATACCTGTGAAAAGAAAAGAAAGGTGCGAGCAACTTTTTCGTTCCACTTGATTCAAAATTCCAATTACTTTTTCTCAAGTCGTCTTTGATTGTCCTATTTATCCTTTCCACTGTACCTGAACTCTGTGGATGACAATCTATTTTCAGGATTTTAACTAGTTCCTGGCATTCTTTTTAATATTAAAGCTGAACCATTATTAGAACTAATTCAAAGCAGGCATCCCCATCCAGGAATAATCTCCTGACTGAGAATGCGTGCCACCGTGTGGGCATCTCCCTTTTGTGGCCCTAAAAGCTTCCACTCATCTGCTAAACATGTCCACTATTAACTCTTGTTTCTACCCTGTGTTGGGCTTATGTGTGAAATCTATTTCTAGATGTTCATATTTGGCCTTATGTGTTTGTTTGTGTTGTTCCTAATACAGGTGATGCACCTAGCAACATATGCTTTCACAAATTTAGGCCTGTAAATGCAAAAGCAAAAAAAACTTCAGTAATACTTCATATGTTCTTTCCCACCCCCTGTGTCCTATTCCATCATACTAGGCAATAGACAGTGGGGCGCTAGCTGCGGGGATACAAGATCTCCCCTCTTTTAGAAAAAGGCCATTCTCAACTTTTTCTAAACCATCACCTAATTCCTTAAACCTGTTCTGTAGCATGCGTTTGTAGCTCTAATAATGTGTGATCTTTTGGCCTGACTTTCAGCTCCACAACCAGGAACCATCTACAAAAACATCCTCTGCTCCCTCTATGGCTGTCTAGATATATTCGGCCGGATTTAAAGAAACTGCAGCTTCAAACATCTATGACGTGTTTCAGTTTCGCCGCGTTCAAATCAATTAACTGGCGCTGCGGCGAATTGGCTAGTGAAACAGCAATAATGAATTTCGCCGTCAGCGGTATTCACTTACGATCGCGGCTTCGCCAATTCGCAAACTTATGCCTTCGTGCTTATAGCAGTTTCACATAGTGTTGTGGGCTAGTGGATTAGTGCACACATCACGTCTGTAATTCATCTCCCTCTGCTGTAGGTTCGAGGCTTACCATCTCCACCTAACTTTTTTATTTTCTATTTTTCTTTATATTGCTAAAATGTAACGGATTACATCATATATATTGCTAAATAATGTTACACTCAGAAGCGCTTGCAAGCTTACAGCATTTTAAGTGGTTTTATGATCTTGTCTGTGTGTCCAATCGATCTTATGATTGAAAGTACCAAAGGCAAGTGACCAAACCCCTACCCTACTTCAGGGCAAGATGAAACCTCACAATTTTACCATGGTCTTCTTCCCAGATTCCATACAATGTTTAGTTCTTTAGCTATATGTGCTTTTTAGCCTTAACGCACTCCTTTTTTTCCACCATACAGCTTTATTCTGCACAATAGCTAAGTGCTTTGCAACTTCACTGCAGTTAACAACGTCATGGGTTCAAATCACATCACTACACTTGGGATCTCTTTTCACTCTCATTTTTTTAACAGTTTTTTTTAACTATCTTCAATTTGGGGGGGGGGGGGGTGTCCTACCCAAATTTCAAGCACATCAATGGAAACAACACAATTTTGATTTTATGAGTGTGGTCCTAGTTTTCTCGAGATGCAATTCTTTACATATTTACCATGGTTCTTACAATTTCTTGACCAATAAACATAGGTGTCTGATATTGGACTCTCTCCATATTTCAACAACACAGACCCTCATAGTCCAACACTACATTTGCCTCACACCTCAACACAACACTGTCACATCCCTACTCTACATTACAACCCCTCACATCACCAGTACAAGCAGCATGCAAAGTGCAAAACTCCGGCCTTGGCAGCTTAAGGGCCCATACACTAACAATTTGTCTAGACTTTTTCCTGTAGACTTAACCAAACCATATAATATAAGGTCAAACCTCAACACTTTCAATTTGGATGCAATCAGGCAGGCCCTTGCACTACATAGAAAATGTCAATCTGAAGGATAAAGTCTTCTCTAAATCTTACAGAGTGGATGGCCCTTTTGTCTGTAGGCACCCACACAAAACAAAAAAACACATGTTCAATTCTAAAGTCTTTATTTATTTGAGAATGACAGCATAAGGAGGGATGCAGCAAAATAATATTGTCACTCTCCAGTCCGTGTGCCTTTACAGCGCCAGACCACGATCTTTGCTCCATGGCTACGGGATTCTGATGTCTTCCACAACTTCATGCAGAGTTCAGAATCCATTCTGCACCTCTACCAGCTCATAGGGGACAGGCATGGCAAGGTTGCTGGTCAGCTTCCAAGCCACTTTGGAAGTTCCAGGGTGTTCATGTTGGTCATCGATGCTGCTTTTGGCCATGTGCCTTACCAAATATCCACTGACCACAAAAGAAGATGAGTGGAGTCCATCAAGGTGGGTTTCTACCACCTACACCCGCAAGCAGTACCACTCCTGGAAAAATAAAACAAACGATAAGACATTTCATTATGAAAATCACATCTTAATGCCTGTTTGCTTCATTCTGAACTTCATTTCATTTCCACATCACGAGTGAAATAACACATTTTATGCCAAATTACACAAACCAGAAATCATTAATGTAAACATTTGAATACACACCTGTGTGACGCCAGACAGCCCATCACCACAGGCTTCTCATGGTACATGCCATGATTCCAAGATGTTCACGTTCTGGAAAATTACAACACCATAAGATACCAAGCAGCCGTTCATGTTATCAATAACTACACAGGTGGCATAGACACAAATAAACACCTGCCAGCTCTTCTCAGCCCTTTACACTATTCACAAAAACCAACATGTTTATGGTTAGAGGTGCATGTTTTTGCTCAAGTAACACAATTTTACCAATGTTGACTACACTTTATCTACAATGGCAAGTATCATTGGCAGATGATAATGACCCTCTGTCTCCCTGTGAGTGGCACCTCTGCTAACTAGCTAATTAATACACATGCCCTATCTTGACCGGTTACAGTACTTACATGTAAAGTGGCTAGCAACCAGGGTATTCCGGGTGGCAAAACCTGCAGCGGTGCTCCGCCGCCTGGGGGCCGCCGGCTGACGGACCTCTGGCTCCCTCTCCTCCGTCAGCTCCCAAGATTCATCCCGGGCAACGCACATGTTGTGCAACACGCAGCACACCAGGATGATCTTGGAAGCCTTTGTAGGAGAGTACAGGATTTCACCCCCAGGCCGGGCCAAGCAGAGAAACCGGGATTTGAGAAGACCTATGGTCAACTCGATGATACTCCGGCTTCTCCGCAAGGCCCTGTTGTAATTTGTTTCTGCTCGGCCCTGGGGGTACCTGATTGGAGCCATCAGCCACGTCAGCTGCGGGTAACCAGCATCCCCTGAAAAATAAGATAAATATACATTAGTTCTTCATATCATGTGACTTTAGATGACTCCTCAAAATGGGAGACAATTAGGCATTTGACTAAACAACCTGCTCGTCTGTTTGCAAAAACTCATATGAAACATCTCAACTCTGTCTAACTGCCTAAATCACTAATACAAATGGGAAAAAGGACACACAAAGTGGTGGGTTTCTCTTGCAAGTTCCAACTTGGCCCCTATTTTGTTCCTATTACATTAGCCTAGGTATTACTTCTGGAATATATCTGCAACTAGAGTGAGGAAACCAATATTGACTCACTTATGCAAAGTACTTTGGGGATATGGCAATACCATTGGAATCATTTGTAGGTTTTCTTTGGGTGGCTAGAGGACACCATTTACACATTGGTTAACCACCTTCATTGGACTCAAAGACAACTTTGGAAATCTTTCTTTTGTGAGCTGCTAAGCTGCTGATCTGGTTGTGTGTGAACAGCCTGCCAACTCCTAACACATCCATTTTAGGTAGGCTTTGCTTAAATCAGGGTGTACACCGATGTAGTTTATTCCTATGTCTATGTAATCTTACAGTTTATGTTGTTAAGACAAAATACTTTACCAATAAGCCACCCTTGGGGCATTTGGCCACTTTCAAACGCCTCGTACAGAGTACTGGTTCTTAACATACTGGAATAATGGCACGACCCTGGGTGACCAGTGTTGACACTCATGATGCGCTGTTTGGCGTCGCAAACTAATTGGACGTTCAGGGAGTGGTACTGCTTGCGGTTCCGGTACTCACTTTCGTGGCTCCTTGGTGGCCTAATGGCTATGTGGGTGCCATCGATTGCCCCTAGTATTTGCGGCATGTGTGCCCGCAGGTAGAAACCCAACTTGACTTCATTCCACTCATTTTCATTCTGTGGCCAGTGGATAAAATTGGGCACTATATCGACTAGGGCATTAATGACCAACATGAACACCCTTGAAACTGTGGGCTGGCTAATGCCCATGATACTTCCCGAAGTGGCTTGGAAGCTGCCACGCCCTAAAATATACAAAGTGGCCAGCAATCTGGCCATGCCGGGCACCGCATGGCCGCGCTGTGTGTCCGGGTCAATTTTGTCTGCTATGAGCTGGTAGAGGTGGAGAATAGTTCCTCGCTTGAGCCGGAATTTTCTCCTGACATCAGAATCCCGCAGCTTGTCCAAATAGATCCTTGGAGCAAAAATGCGTGGCTGGCGAGGTAAGGGCACACGGACTGGAGGTGCTGCTGGAGGTGCTGCTGCTGCTGCAGCTTCCCCACCTTCTGCTGCCTCCTGTGCTAGGGCCTCCTCAAACAAGGCACCGATGAATGCCAACATTGCACCATCTAATGCGTCTGGGATATCGTCCTCCATTTTGAACGTGCAAATTCGCGAATGCGCACATATATATAGAAACGGCCGCTAATTATCACACCTGTGAGCCAGCTATAAAAGGAGCACATGGCCAATATGGCTGCTGGATGTTCTAAATCAATGTTTCTTATGTGCTAGCAAGACCCTGTGACCCACAACCTACATTATCTGGAGGTAAGACAATTGTATCTCTCTCTCTCCCCAAAAAAAAGGAAGGAGATAATTTGTACTTATCTTGGGTGTGCTTAAGTTGTCTATGGTGAATCCCCTCCAACCCACAATAGCTTGGGAACCCCTTAAGTGTCTTTTAATCATTGGCAGTTGGCCCCATGTGTATGTGGTTTGGACATGTGTTTTCTCATGTTTGTTAAAGGTGTGCAGTCTAGATTTGGCATCTAAACCTGCCCCCTTACCTTCCCAGCTTCCAAAGACACCATTTTTGCTTTCCTGATAACTGTAATTTATTATGTGCACGTATGTAGGTCATGCGATTTCTCATGTATGTTTAATGTTTGCAGCCTCCTTTTGCCTATAAAGGATTACACCACCCCCCCCCCCTCCACCAAGTCTGTTTGTGCCATTAGGTAAGTGTTTGGAGGGCCTCGTGTGATTTGTACCCATATGCGTTTTCTTATGTTTTTTTTTCCATTTCTTTGCAGCCTCTTCTGCTCTTTGCCCACTACCACCACCACCACCACCAAGTCTGTTTGTGCCATTAGGTAAGTGTTTGGAGGGCCTCGTGTGATTTGTACCCATATGCGTTTTCTTATGTGTTTTTTTTCCATTTCTTTGCAGCCTCTTCTGCTCTTTGCCCACTACCACCACCACCACCACCAAGTCTGTTTGTGCCATTAGGTAAGTGTTTGGAGGGCCTCGTGTGATTTGTACCCATATGCGTTTTCTTATGTGTTTTTTTTCCATTTCTTTGCAGCCTCTTCTGCTCTTTGCCCACTACCACCACCACCACCACCAAGTCTGTTTGTGCCATTAGGTAAGTGTTTGGAGGGCCTCGTGTGATTTGTACCCATATGCGTTTTCTTATGTGTTTTTTTTCCATTTCTTTGCAGCCTCTTCTGCTCTTTGCCCACCACCACCACCACCACCACCACCACCACCACCACCACCGTGTTGGTGCCATTAGGTAAGTGTTTGGAGGGCCTCGTGTGATTTGTACCCATATGCGTTTTCTTATGTGTTTTTTTCCCATTTCTTTGCAGCCTCTTCTGCTCTTTGCCCACTACCACCACCACCACCACCAAGTCTGTTTGTGCCATTAGGTAAGTGTTTGGAGGGCCTCGTGTGATTTGTACCCATATGCGTTTTCTTATGTGTTTTTTTTCCATTTCTTTGCAGCCTCTTCTGCTCTTTGCCCACTACCACCACCACCACCACCAAGTCTGTTTGTGCCATTAGGTAAGTGTTTGGAGGGCCTCGTGTGATTTGTACCCATATGCGTTTTCTTATGTGTTTTTTTCCATTTCTTTGCAGCCTCTTCTGCTCTTTGCCCACCACCACCACCACCACCACCACCACCACCACCACCGTGTTGGTGCCATTAGGTAAGTGTTTGGAGGGCCTCGTGTGATTTGTACCCATATGCGTTTTCTTATGTGTTTTTTTCCATTTCTTTGCAGCCTCTTCTGCTCTTTGCCCACTACCACCACCACCACCACCAAGTCTGTTTGTGCCATTATGTAAGTGTTTGGAGGGCCTCGTGTGATTTGTACCCATATGCGTTTTCTTATGTGTTTTTTTTCCATTTCTTTGCAGCCTCTTCTGCTCTTTGCCCACTACCACCACCACCACCACCAAGTCTGTTTGTGCCATTAGGTAAGTGTTTGGAGGGCCTCGTGTGATTTGTACCCATATGCGTTTTCTTATGTGTTTTTTTTCCATTTCTTTGCAGCCTCTTCTGCTCTTTGCCCACCACCACCACCACCACCACCACCACCAGCGTGTTGGTGCCATTAGGTAAGTGTTTGGAGGGCCTCGTGTGATTTGTACCCATATGCGTTTTCTTATGTGTTTTTTTCCCATTTCTTTGCAGCCTCTTCTGCTCTTTGCCCACTACCACCACCACCACCACCAAGTCTGTTTGTGCCATTAGGTAAGTGTTTGGAGGGCCTCGTGTGATTTGTACCCATATGCGTTTTCTTATGTGTTTTTTTTCCATTTCTTTGCAGCCTCTTCTGCTCTTTGCCCACTACCACCACCACCACCACCAAGTCTGTTTGTGCCATTAGGTAAGTGTTTGGAGGGCCTCGTGTGATTTGTACCCATATGCGTTTTCTTATGTGTTTTTTTTCCATTTCTTTGCAGCCTCTTCTGCTCTTTGCCCACTACCACCACCACCACCACCAAGTCTGTTTGTGCCATTAGGTAAGTGTTTGGAGGGCCTCGTGTGATTTGTACCCATATGCGTTTTCTTATGTGTTTTTTTTCCATTTCTTTGCAGCCTCTTCTGCTCTTTGCCCACTACCACTACCACCACCACCAAGTCTGTTTGTGCCATTAGGTAAGTGTTTGGAGGGCCTCGTGTGATTTGTACCCATATGCGTTTTCTTATGTGTTTTTTTTCCATTTCTTTGCAGCCTCTTCTGCTCTTTGCCCACTACCACCACCACCACCACCAAGTCTGTTTGTGCCATTAGGTAAGTGTGTTCTGTAACTGTTCACTAATTATACTGTATATGAAGAGCAATCTGCAAATCATGTTTTTTTCTGTTTTATCTTTTGTCATTTCAGATTTAGGAGTTTGGGGCTCTTTGCTGCTGCTGGACAGCCAGATTCTCTGCCCACCTCGTGCTCCCATGGCCCCACCCACTGGAAGGCTGAGGAGAAGGGGCAGGGTGGCCAGGGTGGCCAGGGTGGCCATGGTGGCCAGCGGGGGCAGGGTGGCCAGGGGGGGCAGGGTGGCCAGGGGGGGCAGGGTGGGCAGATCGTCTGGCTCTGGTGTGAGGGAGGCTCCAGCTGTATCCATGAGGGAGTCCACCATCCCCATCCCGGAGGAGGAAGCCGGGGGAGGTGGTAACACACCAAGTGGACAAGCTGGCTCTTCTGACAGTAGTCCTGGAGAGGGTCCGTCCACCAGAGTCAGCTTGTCCACATTATCCCGGCTTCCCCGTTTCACCCACAATCAGTGCTGTGCCCTGGTCCAGGCCTATATGGCCAGATATCAGGCGATACATGGGACCAGGGCCGCGGCTTACTCAGTAACAGAGAAGAACAGATTGTGGGATGAAATCCGGGATGCTGTAAATGCACTGGGTGAAGCACCTCGCCACCGTGACAGTGTGCGGAAGAAGGTCAACGACATCTGTGGGTCCGTTTGGAAGAAGCTAATTGCATGGGCTGCGGAGGGTCTTTATGACCGACAAGGTCGGCTGGATCAACGTGCACGAAGTTCTCTCTGGGATTATCAATTACCTTTCTTGAAGATCATAGGACCCGATACCATCTTTCCCAGAGAGGACTTAGATTCGGATGCTTTGCACCGAGGTAGGATATTATCTTGGATGTCAATTGTGTGAGTTGTTTTGAATAGATTAACTACTATCCTATGTGTGACATGAATAGAATTTGATACTTGCCCTTCCAATTGTCCTTTTTTTGTTTTCCCCAACCTGCAATTTGTTCATCTGTAGCACGGATCTCAGCCCCTCCACAGCCCATGCAGCTTGGCGAACCAGACGGACTCACAGGTGTTGACATCAGTGCTGACCCTCCTCCTGGTAGGTCCAATATCATACTGTGCCAAACAATGTAGATGTTTTTTTTTTTTTTTGCCAAGATAGCTCATATTGCTATGTCCTTTACAGAAGATCGGCAGCAGGGAACACACCCAGTGCAGCAAGGCCTGGAGGAAGTTGTTGGTATGTCTAGCCAAATAATGTTTTTTGGAATCTTATTAACCCCATGAACACACATGTTTTTTCTTATGAAAGAGTGTTGCCTTTTAGATGTTTACCCTGCAAAACACAGTTGTGAGCATTAATGGGTGCCGTCATTAGTAGGCAGACCAAGCCTTCTTAACCTTTGGGAGGGTTTAGCAAGTGTCCTATGAGCCCAGGAAAGCACTTTTGAATGTTTGGCCTCAATGCTTCATTCCTGAAGCTAGGAGGGCAATCTGGCCATAATCATTACTGCCTAAGGTTATGTACTAAACATGTTTTTTTTTTTTTAAAAGAACATCAGGCCCCTCTTGACGTAGCAGCTGGAGTTGGATCAGGAGCTGGCGACGATTCTGCATCCAGTGCTGTGGTATGTGATATAAGGGAACAAGGTGCACATGTAACATTTCAATGGTAGTAATGATTTTGGGCTAGATGTGGCTTACATTGTGTGTGTTAAATTAGTGCTATGACATTCTGACGATGCACCAGCACAACAACAGTTCTATCTTGAACATCAGGGAATTATGTTATAATTTGGCGTGGCACTAATGTTCCAAAAACATCCAGGATCTTTAAAGTCCGGCCAGTCTTTGATTTTCCAGGTCCAAATTCATGGGTATCGTTTGGTTGGGTTGTCCTGTAGCCGATTGATGGCAAGATTTTAGACAACATACGTAGATGTAGAAAGTCATTGGTGTAGTAACAGATTTACCAAAAGCATAAACAACCTACCACACCAGGGTTAATTGGGAACACCTTCATGTTGAATCTTTTTTGCCTTTGTCATATTAGTCATACCAATATAATATGTACCCATTATCAGAAGTGTTGCTAGCTTGGATAATCTTACAATGAACAAGTACTTATTAGAAGCACATCAAACTTTTCAATGTTCTGCTTGGGGTGTTAATTTGTCAAACTAATCTGAAATATTTAGTCATGATGTTTGATAATGATTTGGTCTATTTCTTCTGCTTTCAGGTAGCCTTAGATGCAGAGGGATTGTCACCTACCCAAACTCGTCCATCTATGCTGGATGTAGCCGAGAGGCTGCTTGATGAGTATCGGATCCAAAATGAGTTAAGGAGGCGTACTCAGCAATCTACTGAGGTAGTACGTCTGCTCGGGCTCATACAGGAATCTGTAGCAACAATGGTACAGGTTCAACAGGATATGCGTAACAGCTTGGTAAGTTTAGCAGACCAGCATCAACGGGATCGGCAAAGTGTTGACACTCAGGTACTGGCCACACGCCAATGCCTGTTTGGATCTGAAGATGCCCCATTGGCAGAGCCCTCCCAAACATCTCACTCACCTGCCACTGCAGGTTGTGGTAGTGGGAGGGTAATGCCAGTGTTGGCCACTTGTCAGGCAGCTGGGGATGGGACAATTCCTCCTGTAGCCACTCCTAGCACTTCACACTCCGTTCGGACTCCCACACCCCTCAATGAGCAATCCTCCTGCACAACCTCAATGCGCACTGGTTCCACAATACCCCTTCTACCTGACTACATTCCCTCCACACCTTTATCACTTCACTCCTCCCCAGGCCGTCCTCCTTTTTTGTCACCAATGCGACATGTCGTTTCCCCCCGCACCGTGGACCACAACAACCAATCAACCACCACTCCCCACACATCTTCACAACCCTTGCACCACCAGCAGCATCAAATAGCCTCGGGGCAGCAACTATCCCATCTCATGGTAATGGCACACGTTCCCCAAATTCTTAGGCTGAGCACAGAGCAGATGAGACTATTGGCACAATATCTTCAGTCTGGGACATTTCCAGGGTTCAACACCCTGCATCATCAGCAGCCTCACACACAAGATCTGATCCTAATGGGCCACTTGACCAGAACTCTACAGCTAACCCCAGACCAGATGGGACTATTGGCCCACCATTTGATGGCAGGAACCTTAACAGTGCTCACCACACTGCTTCAGGCACCACCACCACCACCACCACCACCACCAACTTAATTTTTTTTTTTTGTTTTATTTGGGTTAGTTTTGTTAATGATTGTTACATTGGCCAATTTTTAGGGCCATTTTTTTGTTTAATTTGAGGGTGGCACAATATGATTTATTATAGTGTTTTTTTTTGGGGGATGAAATAAAATTTTATGCAAAATGATTAGTTTGTGTTTGTTCTTTGGTTTTTTAGGAGTGTTGGTGGCCAAGTAATGGCCCTGGTTAATGTAGGCATTTATACACACGTGCTTCTCTATCTCCAAACATATGATTTCATGTAAATTTAGAAAACTCAATGTTCACATAATGACCCAAGAAAAGGTCTCCCTTCAAATGTAGCTTCAAAACAAGTCTCAAGGCTAACATAAACCAAAGCCAACATACTAACAATTACAGACCACACCACTCGACTAAACAAATACAACACAAAAGACATTCGATGTGTACACCAAAAAGAAAACTTTGGTAATAAAATAAACGTTTTAATAACACATGTGGGTGTCTACCAACTGTAGCGTACAAAAAATATATTAAAATATATAATAGAATGAACTAAATTGCCAATGTAACATTTGTGTTGCAACGAGCAACATACTTTTATTTTATTTATATAAACATTTTTTTTGGTTTTACAATGTTTTTTTAGGTTTTCACAAAAACAAGTGTTTTTTGTAAACATTTATGGTTTTTTTGGTTGCCAAAAACAACAAGGCTTTTTTGTAAACCTTTTTGGTTATTTTGGTTGACAAAAACAACAAGGCTTTTTTGTAAACATTTTTGGTTTTTTTGGTTGCCAAAAGCAACAAGGCTTTTTTGTAAACCTTTTTGGTTATTTTGATTGACAAAAACAACAAGGCTTTTTTGTAAACATTTTTGGTTATTTTGATTGACAAAAACAACAAGGCTTTTTTGTAAACATTTTTGGTTTTTTTGGTCCCAAAAACAAGGGTTTTTAATTTTTTATAATTTTTTTGGTCCCAAAAACAAGGGTTTTTTTTTTTTTTTTGTAAATTATTTTGGTCCCAAAAACAAGGGTTTTTAATTTTTTATAATTTTTTGGTCCCAAAAACAAGGCTTTTTAATTTTTTATAATTTTTTTGGTCCCAAAAACAAGGGTTTTTAATTTTTTATAATTTTTTTGGTCCCAAAAACAAGGCTTTTTAATTTTTTATAATTTTTTTGGTCCCAAAAACAAGGGTTTTTAATTTTTTATAATTTTTTTGGTCCAAAAACAAGGGTTTTTAATTTTTTATAATTTTTTTGGTCCCAAAAACAAGGCTTTTTAATTTTCTATAATTTTTTTGGTCCCAAAAACAAGGGTTTTTAATTTTTTATATTTTTTTTTTGGTCCCAAAAACAAGGGTTTTTAATTTTTTATAATTTTTTTGGTCCCAAAAACAAGGGTTTTTTTTTTTTTGTAAATTTTTTTGGTCCCAAAAACAAGGGTTTTTAATTTTTTGCTTTTTTTTTTTTTTTTTTTTTTTAAATGGAGAAATGTGACATTTCTGTGTAAAATTAACCAAACAAATTTAAAAATAAAAACTACAATCTTTTTAACGGTGTCACATTCCTCACGAATGGCTCCTCAGGGTCTGGATCCGCCCCATAAATGTCTTCCAATACTAAAATGCGCTCTATGCACCACGTAACAATATCCAAAAGGACCTCGTAGGTGAGGTGGGTGTGCCCTGGGTAGAAAAAGACATGACAAATAGTTTTATGCAAAATGATCCAAACAACGATTGTAATTAATGTGCCTCAACAAATATGCTTAGGAGTCTATTGGTTGGCTTTTATCAACACTCTGAAGCAAATATGCTAAATTGCTGGTGTAAACCTTAAACTCAAACTTTCACAGCAAATTGTTCAAAAGGTTACATAAGATGGCTTGGAATGTTAGTAGCAGTTCCACCAAAGCTAAGTAAAAGGCTTTTCTTCATGTCAACACAAGCAAACATTTAGAAGAATGTAAGGTGTTTTGGGTTCAATTGGTCAACACGATACATGTGCACACATTTATCTCTATCACCATTAGAGTTTGTGTAGCGTTCTCTCTCCCTCTTACTGTCTATAGATTGAACCTGACACATAGTAGAGACTTACCCTTTGGAATTCAGAGGGCAAGTTCTGGCCGGAGTAGATGTGTCTGCTCCCCTTTTTGTTTTTCCGCCATCCCAGCTGTGTTAAGAGAAAAGAAAAAATTTATCTAAAAATCTAATCACGCTAACTGTAGGTTACGCAGTCAAGAAAACGCTCTAACACCCACTCATTACCCCTCCACATTTCCCTGAAAGTTTTATTTAGACTTTGATATGGTGGTGATGCAGATTTGTACAGTGCAAGCGTCATTCTTCTGGGTGAAGCTTGTAGCGTTAAGGATACGTACTCCCTGCTTTTGTGCTGATTGTGTTTTTCGGATGTTTTTTGTGCCTCAGCCCTGCCTGTTCTAAGTGTTGGAAACATATCATTTTTGGAGGGCTGAGGAAAACTAATCAGGTTAGACTTACACTCTCTAGGTTTTTGGGGACGAGAGAAATAACAATCCTCCTTTTTACATGGCCCCTGTACACACCTCTAGGCACCTCCCTCCTGTTGGTTGACCCCACAGCAGGCAGCATGCTATGGAGGCACATGAGATGAAGCCAAGCACCCTGTGCCTGTTCAGGCACTAGGCTGTGAGCCAGCCTTGCCCCCCTCCCTTCCGATGGTCTCAATGATTAGGAGTGACAGCATCAGGAGGCAATATTGGCATGCTGTCACCTCAGTTAAGGAGGAGGGGGAGTCTGTTCCAGACAAGTATTTGTGCAAAATTTTGGACAGTAAGAAAATGGTCCCAGTAAGTCTTAGGGGGAATATGCACACCTATCACTTGGAATACTAATGCATAGAATGCATTCACATAAAGAACCTGCTGCCTTTAGAACAACTTGAAGCCTGAGCGGGGACATACACAGTTAGCATTTCTCCACTTACTAAGTAGACACATTACTGCAAAAGCACACAACTTACCATCATCTGGTTTTTTTTGGGCCCCCGAAGTGGATGGCGTTGCTGGCTCTGGAGAAACTGCACAAAAAGAACACAAATTGTGAACTGGAATGTGGTACATTACCGAGGAAGAGTTTTTATGAAAGATTGATAAACACACATTTTCAGTGTTGACTAAATCAGGACATGATTAAATTACAATGTCCCTAAAAAATTTACAAGTACAAAGCACACCATTTCCAATGTAGAGAAACTAACACCAATTTAGAATAGGGTGGCTTGAGATAACTTACAAAAGATAACATGTCCTGTAATGCTCCCCAAAACCACCTTTTAAACATGAAGGTTAAGCAAGAGTGTTTCATGACCAACCTTCCTGTCACATATAGCAAAACTACACTTGCTTTGACTCCAACTTAGATTATCCTAGATACACATCATCCTAGCACACACAATTCATGTGATAATCTAATTTTAGGTACTTACAGACTAGTTCAGGGGAGCCTGGAGTGGGGGAGGATGGGGGAGACCCTTCATGGGGGGATGGTGTCCCTTCATGGGGGGATGGCGTCGTATCTCCTAGAAACACAAAGACACAAATACAATCCTTGAACCAAAGCTATTTGATAAAGGCACACAGAAAGTAGTTGGGAAACATTGAAGGTAGTAGTTACATTGGACTGGGTAAGCAGCGGCCCCTCTTCCCCAGTCCTCCACAACTAACATCCTCAATGTCAGCTGCTACATAACCCCAATGGCAAAATATATATATTACAGCCCTTATATTTCCCAGGACACATTGAACACACAAACACATTTAGAATACTTACTTCCCATTTGAGGAGAGCCCAGGTCCTCGTCATTCCCCGAAAAATTGGCCTCTTCCTCCTCCTGGCCCGGATCAACATAACTTGGCCCTGCCTGAGGCTCCTCTGTTGCTGAAGCAACATCAACCACAAAAGAAAACAAAACAAACAATCATTCCTCCAAGTTAGACCTAATACACAACACACCAGCACATCCACATTACTTACAGTGGGCCTGAGAAGGCTGAGCCTCCACATCCTCATCACTGGTTTCTAAAATAAAAGAAAAACATTATATATTATTTATGGACACAAATAGGCAGTAACCTCTCATCATGCTAGCACCATACTCAATGCCCCTACAATTCAGAACATAGAAGTGCACTTACACCAATGAGATGCATTGACCATGTTTTAAAACAGGAGGGCACCATGCAAATTAAGCGGTCGCCTAAGGCCTCGCACCTACAGGGGCCTTGCGGCCAGTGGCGGAGCACCAACATTTCGAAGGGCGCAGTCAGGGAAATCTCCCAAGTAAAAGATTGCTTTCAATCCTCGGATCAAAAAGTTGCAGCAGTGTGCTGCAGTCCCTTCACTGCGTCTGCCAGGTGTCTGTTGTCCGCTGACACTTACTCCTCCTTCTCTGCCTGGGGATTGGCCGTCTGATCATGTTATCCTAAGATGTGGAGGAATCGGTAGGTGTGTACCTGCACCAGTAGGAAGTGACTGGCCGGTCAACTCACTCTGCTATCATCAGTTGTTGCTCTGGGAGGAGAGCTCCGCCCTGGACCCGGAACATACAGGTAACCAGGCCCAGACTTGATATTTTGCAGGCTGGTCATAGATTTGTGGTGTCCACTATGCAAAGGGGTTGAGTAGCCCCAGGGAAGTTGGAAGAGTCTGAAAATGGTTGGTGGAGGAGGAGGAGAAGAAGGCCCTGGGTGGCTGGGGGACAAGGAGAGGGCCCCTGGGTGTTTTCTAGAGGAGGAAAGATCCACAATGACGCCAGAGTCAATTGCCAGGGAAGAGAGTGGAGCTGAGCAAGTCCTGCCTATCTGACATGACAGCCAAACATGGTGTAGATGGAGCCCTTTGCCCTACACAATGACAGCACCGGAGGTGGAAGGTGAGTGGTAGCGGGTCTTTGACATTATAGAGCATATGGACTCTGTCCATTATTGGTAGTTTTGTTTGGAGTTGTCCTTTAGATGTTTAACTGTGTTGTTTTTGACCCGAGCTGTGAGGGACTGAGGTATGACAGCCCACTATGCTGAGACTTATAGTGCCCTAGAATGTTGAGGACTGAGGAATCCTTAGTCCCTAACAGAGGGCACTACAAGTCTTAGCATAGCAGGCAGTAGTTCCTCATTCCCCTACAGAGAGCATTACAAGTCCAAGCAGGTAGCCTTCTGCAGTGGGACTTGTTGTGCCCTTGACTGTGGTGGACTGAGGAAGGGAAGTGTAAGAGGGTCTCTGTAAGCTCAGATGTATGGGGGAGCTTTGGGGACCACAGAGTTCCCTTTTACACCAGAGTCCCCAGCTTCCCCCCTCAAATAATGGTTCCCAGAACTCTCCTTACATCAGAGTCTTCACACTTCCCTCTTACAGTGTAGTAAGTCTGGAGACTCCGATGTAAAGGGGGCTCTGTAAAATGTGATTAGAGATTTGAAATTTCTACCATTTTTATTTTCTACTTACGATCCACAATTTTCAGCTGCTCAAACGGCTCGCTGCCTCGTAAGGCATATTGGAGTGTGGCCGTCCTCCTCCTCCCCTTCTTCACCAAAAGCACAAGAGGGTGCCGGCCGTCCGCTTTGGCTAGAAGCAGAAGAAAAAAAAGAAACATAAAAAATACGAATGTACATAGTAGTATTAAAGGTTGTGAAGAGACACTTGATGGAGGTAGGAAAGGTAGGAGCGAGAGGGAGGGGGGGGGTGGGGGTGGGGGTGTTGGTATTAGTGTTGTTGCATAGCTAAACACATGTCCACCTACCCAAAAAATTGTAACCTATCTGGTCACATGTAATGTATATTTTTACTTACCGAAGATTTGCTCCACAGCCTTTAGCAGGAGCCTGGGTGAGCGCCTTTTGGCATCACTCCAGGCCCGCTGCAGATCCACCATCTCAGGCAGGAACTGGAATCTCCGCTGCAGCCTCATCCGGACACGACACATCATCTTGTGCTTTTGGTGAAGATGCATATTCACCTTATCATACCCCCAGAGGAGGAGGAGCTGTGGAAAGAGCAGTGTATGTTTGAGTCCAAGTATGTCTAAAATAGTACAGTCTTCAAATAACATGCTAGGTCGTCTTTGAGATATTGTAGAACAAAGAATTCCATTTCTGGTGATACATATACATCGATGTCCAAATCTACCTCCATGACATAGGTTGCCCCACACTGGTGATTTCCTCTACATGATATAGCCATTTTCTCAATTGGCCTTACATGACACACCCAGGGCCGCCATCAGGGGGGGACAGCCAGTCACTGTATTTACAACCTTATTGCTGTCCATTTAGCAGGGTGAAAGTAACTTTACACACATGTAGCATAGGTATCAACTTTTGTCACCATGTTAAAAGGACAGCAGTATGGGTAACATTACAGTGACTGTTATTAGTCCAGGCTCACTAAACTAGCCAATGCTTGGAAAAGCAAGCCATGCAGATTGCTTTTCAGGTCCCTTTTAACTACTTGCCTTCTGTGCACTTAAACACCCTTCCCATCCAGGCCAATTTTCAGCTTTCAGCGCTGTCACACTTTGAATGACAATTGCGCGGTCATGCTACACTGTACCCATTTGAAATTTTTATCATTTTTTTCACACAAATAGAGCTTTCTTTTGGTGGTATTTAATCACCTCTGGGTTTTTTATTTTTTACAAAAAAAAAGAATAAAGACAAAAAATTTTGAAAAAAAAAAAAAAGTTTTTCTTATTTTCTGCGAGTAAATTTTGATAATAAATTTTTCTCCTTCACTGAAGGGCGCTGATGAGGCGGCACTGATGGGCACTGATAGGCTGCACTGATGGGCACTGATGAGGTGGCACTTATGGGCACTGATGAGGTGGCACTTATGGGCACTGATGAGGAGGTACTAATATGCCGCACTGATGAGCACTGATAGGCGGCACTGAGAGTCGGCACTGATGAGCACTGATAGGCGGCACTGCTGGGCACTGATAGGCGGCACTGCTGGGCACTGATAGGCAGCACTGCTGGGCACTGAGAGGTGGCACTGCTGGGCACTGACAGGTGGCACTGCTGGGCACTGAGAGGCGGCACTGATAGGCGGCACTGACGGGCACTGGCGGATGGCACTGGACACTGACGGGTGGCACTGATGAGCAGCACCATCAGTGCCCACACTCAGTGCCCATAGTGCTGCCAGTCAGTGCTCATCAGTGCCTAGATGAGCAGGCAGTAATGGGCACTGACTAGCAGCACTATGGGCACTGATTGTGGGCATTGATTGGGGGGCACTGATGGCGGGCACTGTGGGCACTGATGGGGGGGCACTGTGTATGTGTTTTACCTTTGTGTAATCAGGGCACTGGTGATCAGTGCCCTGATTACATCGCTGTGTGTCCCCGGCGCTGTGAGGCTCCCCCTCCTTCCTCACACTGCAGGCTCCGTGTGAGGAAGGAGCGCCGGCAATGAGAGATGATCTCATATGTTTACATATGAGATCATCGCTCATTGGACGGCCAGATCACGTGGTGAATGGCCGCTGTGATTGGCCATTCACCACGATCTGTGATCGGCCGTGTCCAAGGGACACGGCCGACACAGATTTTCCCCGCAGCGCGCTCGCGGGAGCGCGCTGGGGGTGTGTCACTGGGAGGCCGTTTAAAAACGGCCTCCCGAAAATTCGAGTCCGCGCTGCAGCCGTATATAGGCTGTAGCGCGGATGGCAAGTGGTTAACATGAGCTGTCTGATTGGGTGTGGCTGTTAATTTTTGACGCAGACCTGATAAGCCCCTCAATTCTCCTTTATGGAGTGTTATATGTAAATGGGATTGCTTCATTTGAGATGCAGATTTAAACTATGTATGGCCAGGCTGAAGGTACCCAAGTGGATTGCTCGATCACCTGGAGGACAACGTACAACCAGTCTGTCAGATTTTACACACACTTATCGCTAACATTTCTTGTAGCCACTAGCAATAATCACTGTGTTTTCCTGGCAGGGGCAGCACCAGGAGAACACAATGGCTCCGCAGGAGGGGTTCCCCTGTCTGTGTTGATGGTGGAATCAAGGCAAAATGTTTTTCCTGCAAGCCACGGGACAAACAAAGATAGTTTTTTAATTAATCCATGATTTTGCCAAAATGGAAAAAAAAAGATGTTTGCTTTGTATATTCTTAAGTTTGCTACATAACTAGAACATGTAACAGTGTTATATCATTGCAGGAGATTTCCCCTCACTTCCTGTCTTGGTGTCACCAGGACAGGAAGTGAGGGAATCTCCCGTGGGGATATAGCCAGCAATTCTTTCCTTTTATATATACTATGGACATTATAAGGCAACAATTGCAAGCTATTTCCCCACAGTGATATTCCCCTCACTTCCTGTCTTGGTGACACTAAGACAGGAAGTGAGGGAAAATCTCATGCAATGATATTGCGACGAGCCAGAACCGCAGGGGCGACACGTGAGGTGCACGGTGGGCCGATGAGAGACAGCAATAATACAGTTCATCGGTTTACTCACGGTTAGCAGAAAGCCTCCCTGGGCTGGTCGCACAGTGAAGAGGAAGACAGCACGAAATCCTCCGGGGCACGCTCTATGATAGGGAAACGCCAGCCAAGATGGTGGTTGAGGTGCCCGTGATGACAGGGGTGTTTAGAGTGCTTGTGGCGGCTGGGTCCCTTGATGGTATTTGTCGTGACGCCAGTACCGTTAATGGTGGTACAACCAGTTGTAATAGCAATAGTGAAGAATGAGGTAGACGGTGGTAGGATACAACTCACAACTTTTACTGTGACTGGTTTTGATTGCAGTACAAACATCCATATAGAATACAGTCTCTGGGTAAATAGAGGAATTCTGCTGATCCACTGTTAATAGGCTTTAGTAATGCTGGACTCAGGCTGTGGTTCAGTATAATGCTTACTTGTTTGTGATCCCTTTTGAATCCAGTGACATTGGTGAGGTTGCCAGTGGCTAAGAAATCCTTCACCTTTATTCTCAAAGGTCTTGCTGCCGTTTGGTGGCTTTTACCCTATGATTTTAGCAGTTCCAATTTGTCCCTCTCTGGACTGACCTTCACTAACCTTCTACATTCTCCTTTCTCTCTGTACACTCACTTCCTGAACTGAACACTGACCACAGATAAACCTGAGCTGGGATAGATATCCCAAAGTGGTGCTATCCCCATCTTGTGGTGGGAAGTATGAAGCACACTTGACCAGCCTATGAACAGGGATTAACAAATGTCAAATGCAAAATGACATGCAATACAGCGATGACAAAGAAATAATACATTTGCAGTTCCCACGTGTCATGAGTGGGACGCTGCATACCCCCATGGTAAAACGTGTGTCGACCTCGACACATTTTTTGACTCGATGTTGTGTCTTCCTGTAAGATATAAGAGAAAGGGAAAAGCATGCATGCATAGGAAATGACAACATAACCCCATTCTTGTACTTCTTGTATCTGCAAGTAAAATGGGTTAGGCAAACATATCTCAGGCAACAACGAAA
Organism: Pelophylax lessonae; assembly: GCF_965119305.1. Classification (NCBI taxonomy): domain Eukaryota; kingdom Metazoa; phylum Chordata; class Amphibia; order Anura; family Ranidae; genus Pelophylax; species Pelophylax lessonae. The sequence continues at coordinate 890,303,087 of NC_138768.1, forward strand.
TGTGTCAAAAAGGGGTGTAGTTTTTCCTCTGAAGACAGGTGATATATGGCAAAACCAGAATAGTCCACGATGAGATGGAAAAAGGAAAAACAAAACAAAAATAACATCTCAGGAGGCTCACAGGGTATGAGTCCGTTCCCTGGGCACAGGAAAATGTCAACAGAAGAATATCACGGAGGCTCAGGTACGTGAAAGTCTATCTCCGGGTGCAGGCTTGAACGTTGCAAAACAGTAGGTACGTAGTCCTTTTAAAAAGTCCTTTAAAGGAAATGAACATGACATCACAAGTAAGTCTTCTTCTCACTCTGGAACTTCAGACGATGTAAGGATGCATTCAACGGTGAGATGGCAGGGCTGGTAGTTGTCTTCTCGGCTGCTGGTGCAGGAAATCCTTATAACGGACAGGTGGTTGTCCTCTTGTAGTCCTGTCGGATCTTCGTAGCGGCTGAGTTTCTACAGGCCTTGTTTCAAGGGAACTTGGTGTCTCTTGAGCTGTAGTAGACACTTCTTGAGATAGCTCCTCTGGTTGAAGTGCGGTTGTATTGGTCTTGGCAGGCACTAAGATATTGAGCCATGGTGTAAGGAACCATTGTAAAGGATCAGAGTCTAATAATGCTTTTCCAAAAGACTGTAGTGGACCCTCTGAATCAGATGATTTTGTAAGCTCTGGTTCTATGGATTTTGTTTCCTCTTGGACAGCTTCTTCTTGAAGAGTTTCTTCTTGAGTACTTTCCTTGAGACATAACTTAAGGCGATTGCGATGTACTACACGTGATTTGTTTTCTTTAGTGATCTCATAAGTATGAGTCTCTGGATTGAGAATAGCTGTAATGGTGTAAGGTTCTCTCTCCCATTTGCTATCTAACTTGCTGGTGCGATGGTCGTTTTTTAACCATACATGGTCACCTATTTTGAGAGGTTCTGCTTTGGCAGATTGGTTATAATCTTTTTGTTGCTTTTCATGAGCATGTTCCATGCGATGTTGAACAATTTCTTGTGCATCAATTAGACGTCTTTGGTGCTCACTCACCCAATCAGTCTTTGGTAGAGGGTTGATTGCATCAGGCACTTGTACGCCCAAAGTATGGTCAGCAGGTAGTTTACCTTGTCGGCCAAACATGAGATAGTAAGGTGTATATCCAGTAGAACAGTGAATGGTGTTATTGTAGGTGTACATCAATTGAGGCAATAGCGTAGGCCAATCACTTCTTGTAGCAGGCGGTACTGCTCTTAACATCTCAATTAAAGTTTGGTTCATTTTCTCACAAAGTCCATTCCCTTGGGGATGGTAGGCTGTGGTCCTGATTTTCTGACAATTGTGAAGTGTACACAGTTCTTTGAAGAGTTGCGACTCAAAGGCAGATCCCTGATCTGTAAGGATTTTTTCTGGGCATCCATATGGCAATAGGAAATGTTTCCAGAAAGCATCTGCAGTTGTTTTAGCGGTCAAGTCCTTGACAGGTACGGCTACAACAAATTTGGTATAATGATCAATGATGGTCATGGCGTATGTGTAACCTGAGCGACTTGGTTCCAGCTTCACATGGTCAATTGCAACTATTTCTAGCGGTGTTCGGCTTACAATGGGATGTAAGGGTGCTTTTTGGTCATGTTTTTCATTCCTTCCAACAGCACAGGTGGAACATTCTCGACACCACTTTTCAATGTCTCCTCTCATCCCAATCCAATAGAATCTTCTACGGATGGTAGCTTCTGTCTTCTGCACGCCAAAGTGTCCTGATTGGTCATGATACATTTCAAGAATGATTCTTGCATCTCGGCGTGGTATTAAGATTTGGTATAGACGATCCCAGGTAATTGGGTCTAAAGTTCTTCTTAATAGTAGGCCCTTCTGTAGGAAGAGATGTTTTCTGTGTCTCCAAAGTTTTGACAATTCTGGATCAGCATTTCTTCTGCGAATTCTTTCAGGTGTTCTTCCGCTGGTGAAGAAATCTTGCAGTTCTCCCAACACTCTGCTTTCATTTTGCAGCTTGATCCACCTTTCTTTGTCCACTTGGGATCTTGGATCCACTTGTTGTTGAAGGTTAAGGACTTTTCTTCCTTTGATGGTGATAATGTCTTGTTGGGCAAAATTTTTGTAAAAAGCTGGCATTTCTACCTCTTCCCAAACATCTTTCTGTGTAGTAGGGTCTTCTTGGGTAGGCAGACGGGATAATGCATCCGCATTTTCATTTGCTTTTCCTGTTCTGTATTTTATGGTGAAATCGTAGTTAGCTAGGCGTGAGGCCCATCTTTGTTCCAATGCTCCCAACTTAGCGGTATTAAGATGTGCTAGCGGGTTGTTATCTGTGAAGGCCACAAATGGTGTTGCGGCAAGGTAATCTTTAAATTTTTCTGTAACAGCCCACACGAGTGCGAGGAATTCCAATTTGAAGGAACTATAGTTTTGGTCGTTTCTTTCAGTACCTCTAAGAGATCTACTAGCGTAGGAAATAACTCTTTCTTTACCTTCTTGTACTTGCGACAGGACAGCTCCCAGACCTTTCTTACTAGCATCTGTGTAAAGATGAAATGGCTGCTGGTAATCTGGATAGCCTAGGATTGGTGGTTCTGTCAACTTCTTCTTTAGGAGCTGGAAGGCAATTTCTCTTTCTGTGTTCCATTCAACTGGTATTGGAGACTTTTGGTACCTCTTAGGATGTCCTCTCAGTAGTTCTAATATTGGCCCCGCAATTTGGGCAAAATGAGGAATAAAACGTCTGTAGTATCCTGCGAAACTGAGAAAACTCCTCACTTCTTTCACTGTAGTAGGAGTAGGCCAATTTCGAACTGCGGCTATCTTTTCTGGATCCGGTTTAACACCTTCAGAGCTTACAATATGCCCTAAGTATTTGACTTCTGACTTCAGTAGATAGCACTTAGATGGTTTGACTTTGAGTCCATGTTTAATGAGGATTTGAAAAACTTCGGCCAAATGTTTCAAGTGATCTTCATAAGATTTGGAGTAGATGATGACATCGTCTAAGTACAACAGGACGGTTTCGAAATTTTTGTGTCCTAAACAACGCTCCATTAATCTTTGAAAAGTTCCGGGTGCATTGCAAAGTCCAAAAGGCATGCAGTTGAACTCAAATAGGCCCATAGGGGTGGTAAATGCAGTCTTTTCACGATCTTCAGGTGCCATTGGTACTTGCCAGTATCCACTTGTTAAGTCAAGGGTAGAGAAGTAGGCTGAAGATCCTAAAGCTGTCAAAGATTCCTCTATGCGTGGTAAAGGGTAAGCATCCTTGTGGGTGATTTGGTTAATTTTTCTGTAATCCACACAGAATCTGATGTTACCATCCTTTTTACGGACAAGGACTAGAGGTGCAGCCCATGGACTATGGCTGTCTCTAATGACATTGGAGTCCTTCATCTCTTGGATCATTTGCTTTACGGATTGGTACATAGTTGGTGGTATAGGCCGATATCTTTCCTTGATCGGTGGGTGTGAACCTGTAGGGATGGAGTGCTTGATGATATCCACTTCTCCATAGTCTGTAGAATGCTTACTGAAGGCACGGTGAAGCTCCTTCACAATTTTTAGTACTCCTTCAATTTGGTTTGCTGGTGTGGAAGCATCTCCCACATGAAGTTCTTTCCACCAGGATGTGTTCACATGTTGGTCCTGTGGGTTCTGTCTCTTGGTAATTTGCTCTGTGGTAGCTGTAGCCACACTGATGACATCTTGAAAAGTGACTTGGATTAGCTGTGCGATAGGACGGTGTTTTGTTAGTGTTACACTGCTATCACTCAAGTTTAGGAGTCGAATAGGCACTTTACCTTCAGAGACGGTCACTAGGCTCCGTGCAGCTCTAACTAGAGGATAGTCTTCCAAAACAACAGGCTCTACCAGGGCTTGGTAGTCTTGACCTTGAATTCCGACTACAGCTCGGCACCACAAGAGAGTTTCGGTGTTGGGTTTGAGGATCACAGGTTGCTTATCCCGGATGCGGGCACAGCAAATTTCTCCTTTTTCGTTGGTGAATCTCTGTTGCGCATTTAGTACACGGATGGTTTGTTGGATCACCTTCTTAGAATCAGGAGAGGCAGTAGGCACTGACTGGTGCAAGGCTTCTAGCATCTCAACATAACAGTTCCTGAGGACATTCATTCCTAGGACTATTGGAGGGTTAGGGTTATTGTCTCTGACTTGTACCACGATAAGGCCTTGTCGAGGTAATGTAGTTCTTCCTACTTGAATGGTAGGTTCCCAATAACCATGGACTGGTATGGGTTTGCCGTTACTGGCTATGAGACTCAGCCAGGATTCTGGAGGCTGGGTAAGCCGATTTTGATCCCAGTATTTTTCAAAGGCTGCTTGTTGGATGGTGGTGACTTGGGATCCGGTGTCAACTAGGGCAACAAAAGGAACTCCATTTATTTGAAGTGCCACTTCTGGACGGGATCCTACGTATCTTGGCATCCAGTGGGGATCTTCTGGACCTATTGGTTTACCTCCCGAGGGGTGGTCCTTGGCCTCGGGGGTTTCCCGTTTAACTGCCAGCAGGTTGCTTCTGTATGGCCTGGTTTGTGACAGTATGTGCAGATTGGCCGCTTAGGGGTACTAGTGCGGTCAGGGGGGCGTCCGCCAGAATTTCTGGAAAAAGTCTCTCTATAATTAGAGGGGAAGAGTCTTCTGGACACAGGTTTCTCATCCTCTAGCATTAGTGGTTTCTCCCATTGTTCCAATTTTTGGTGGACTTTCTCCAGACTTTTAGTCAGGAAATGGACTTGCTCAGTCAAGGCAGCAACTGTGTCAGGAACTGGAGCTTGGGTTGCCTGACTGACTATAGGTAAAGACTTTACAGGGGTATGGGAGATGGGGAGATATCAAATTCTATGTGTCCTCCATTTTGTATGTCCCTACCCCATTTTGTATGCATTAATGTCTTATAAGCTGTGTGTTTGTGTGTGTATGTGACCTTAGTTACACAAGATATGAAAAGTGCCTACGTACCATGGAAAATTCCTGCAGTTCGCGATAAGGCTGTGTCAGGTGATTCTAGTCACACGAGATATATGTCTTATATGGTATTACTCCCCAAGGTGACCTTTTGTCTCCTGAAGCTGTTTAACCAATAAGAACGTAACAAGTGCCCTATACCTATGATTATATGCCTTTATCTTTACTATATAAGCCGCAACGAGCCTATAATAAACTGAGAGCTTGGTTTCACTATACATCTGTCTCCGTCTGTGTTATTTCCAGAAACCACTCTCCCAGGCCTGTAGACACAAAACGAGCATAAGAACAGCGGGACCAGGGGTTCCAGACACTAACAGCTGGGGGCTCGTATGCCGGGATATGAAAGTCATCCCTCGCGGACAACCACGCTCATTCGGTAAGTAGAAAAATCCTTTTCTATACAGCCGATTGTAGTGTGGCTCCGGGGCGGGACACTGACTAAAATCATATCAAATGAACCAAGGGGGTTGGTGTGTTCCGGGAACACACGCAACAGACCCATAATTGAAATATTTCAGGGAAATATTTAGTCTCAGGGAGACTTAAGAAGTGTTAGAAATTTGCTAGTCTCAGGGAGACTTAAGAAGTGTTAGAAATTTGCTCGTTTTGTGTCTGAAAAATCTTTAAGCTTTCCTTCTCTGTCGCATAGAAGTATAAGATAATTTGTATTGTTTGTCTATAATGGTAGGAAAACTTTCTTGATAGCCACTGTACCCGGGAGGTATTGGTCAAGACTCGGAAAGGGTTTTTTTTCTTTTTGTCCTAAAAGGGACACCCGAGTCCAAAAGTATATGGGTTTAATTTATATACATCAGTGGCTTGAAGGAGGGTTTTGAAACCATAAAGGGTTACCATGGTAACAAGTAATTATGTGAATGTGTAAATCATAGAGACATGTCTTATTGAGTGAGAGAATATTGGTATTTGTTTATTGTCTTGTTATGTAAATGGCCAGGAATATTTGGTGAGTAATATTCCTGGAAGTAAATTAAGGTAGAAGAACGGTCTACCTTAAGTTAGAGTATTAAGAATTAATATACATTGTTATGTGAAATGTATTAAAGGTTTTAGCCTAGAAGATATTAAGAGTCAGGTATATCACAGAAAAGAAAGCTTTATAATCTGTACGTATTCTCTGTCAGGGAGAGATATTTGTGATATCCTTGGGAATGGGGAAAAGTCAGTCTAAGAACATCCCCCCACCTGAACCGGGGGGAGACATGCAAAGCGTGTGTCACCCGGGTATCGGGTGGATATACATATACAGACCCGTGGGTCGATAATTTAGCAATCTGGACAGAGATTAATAAAACAGACAAGAGGACAAAAAGGTCGAAAAGTAACCTGAAAGGCAAAGAAGCTCCAGGTCTCCACGCCGTGGAGAAACAGAGATTCTGCTCAAATACAGAAAAATCCCATCTGGGTCATTCGGGATGTCCACCCTCGTATGCCCCTGGTGCCCCCATTGCTAGTCTATATCCTTCACTTGCCACAGCAATCACCTGTAAGCAGAAGTCAAGTGAAACCGTCCTGGAATTTTGGACAAGGTTTAAAAATGTATGGAATCAGGAGGCTGGTTTAAGTGTCACCAAGGAACGGCACAGCCTCATGATTCAGACATTTATCAATAATTTAAAGTCCCAATACATGGTGATTGTGAAACAGCAAGTTTCAGACTGGACAAACAAAGACATGGATGGTTTCCAGAAAGCCTTAACAGAAAAGGATGCGGCGGGATGTTTTGATCTCCCCAGAGAGAAACAGCCCGTTGCTACATATTTTTAGACACCCTATCAGGGACGCTATCAAAGTGGAAGAGGCAAGGGGGGATTCAGGGGCAGAGCAGAGCATTCTCAGAATAGGCCCCCTTTTAATAACCAACAATGATGGTGCCCAGAAGGCGGGGACTCGGCATTTCCCCGTGTGTCTCTCAATTACCAACAACTGCCTATGATTTCACTTTGTGTAGATGGCATGAATCTTCTAGTTCTCGTGGATTGTGGAGTGATTAGCAGTTCCATATCACAAGAATTCTGGAATGGAGAGACATTAGAAGCCGAACCTTCAATGGGATCCCCACCAAGACATTTAGAAACCCCCCCCCTTTTACCAATTATAGAAGAGTCAGGAGAGTACTCAATCATTTGGCACTGTTTCAGAATAATACCTAGGTGTCCACTTAGTTTGTTAGGGAGTATGAAGTCAGGCATACATTAGACAGACTCTTGGCCGAAGGTACATTAAAATAGTGTTACCTCACAAGATAACATGGCGCCCCTGTTTTTGTTGTTCTGAATATTCATTTTCCAAGTTAGATATACATAATTGTTTGAAGCTACGACGTTGACCCTGACGTTGGTACATTTCTAGGGAGAGGCGGTTCCCACATTCCTAGGGAGGGGGTCAATTCTTGTGCGGAGCCTGATAGGACTATGTGTTCCAGCTCGTGGGACTATGGGTCCCAGCTTGTGGGACTATGCGTCCCAGCATTGCCAAACATATGCAATTATCTTTTTATGGAATTTTTGGAGTTTTGCCATTTATACATTTGTGCATAAAGCATAGGAACCTCTGGGAAGAGTAATAATAGTGAACAAATACAGTTTTTATCAGGCAAAACATAGTTCGCCGTAGTTGGCAAGATATTTTGAGGTTATTTTTTATAGAATTATAGATAATGAGAAATTACATTTTACAAATGGGTCCCTTGTGTCCCTAAATGTAAAAGGGAGCTCTGGTGCAAAATTTTGAAAATTGGCTACTTGCCAAGAAAGGGTTCAAATTTAAATATTTTCATTCCTGTTATAAGTTATGGAATTTATTTTGGGACAGAAAGGGTTACCGCAATTAGTGTGACCATTGGACCCTATTGGCACCGAGCCAAAAGTTTCAAATCAGATTAACTTTTTATCTGATTTCAGTTTTTGGGTGATATTTTAGGGGAGTCCTCTATTGAGGGAGGGGAACCTCTGGACAGGTTTTTGTTAGATTGGCAGAAGAAAAAAAAATAATAAAAAAGTTTTTTTAGTAAGATTGGCACAGAGCCAAAAAGTTTTAGTTTTATCTGACTGAAGTATGTAGTATGCAAGTGGTATCTGATGTGCCATCTCTACTGATAGCCATACCATCCGATGCTACCCACTTTACAGTGATTGGTTGAAGTAATGCGTTTTTTTTACCGTCCTAGTGGACGAGGAGACACAGCCATCTTTGTTTCTTGTTTTGATAATCAGTCCAGGTAACTGACCTGGTGTAGAAATGCCTCAGGGCTAAATAGACAGTTTTAGTTGTCTGCTCTATAGTTCTCCAGACCACGCAAGAGGGGATGGACACCTGCTCATGAGTCAGTCCCGCTACAATATGTGGATAACATATGTAGTCACTCTGTGGAGGCCAGTCAGAGCGAGTGAGTTCATTGAGAAAAGTACATGTATGTGGACACAAAGGGCCGGATTTAAAGAAACTGCAGCTTCAAACATCTATGACGTGTTTCAGTTTCGCCGCGTTCAAATCAATTAACTGGCGCTGCGGCGAATTGGCGAGTAAAACAGCAATAATGAATTCCGCCGTCAGCGGGATTCACTTACGATCGCGGCTTCGCCAATTCGCAAACTTATGTCTTCCTGCTTATAGCAGTTTCACATAGCGATGTGGGCTAGTGGATTAGTGCACACATCACATGTCTGTAATTCATCTCCCTCTGCTGTAGGTTCGAGGCTTACCATCTCCACCTACTTTTTTTATTTTCTTTTTTTGTTTATATTGCTAAAATGGAACGGATTACATCATATATATTGCTAAATAATGTTACACTCAGAAGCGCTTGCAAGCTTACACCATTTTAAGTGTTTTTTTGATCTTGTCTGTGTGTCGAATCGATCTTATGAAGGAAAGTACCAAAGGCAAGTGACCAAACCCCTACCCTACTTCAGGGCAAGATGAAACCTCACAATTTTACCATGGTCTTCTTCCCACATTCCATACAATGTTTAGTTCTTTAGCTATATGTGCTTTTTAGCCTTAACACACTCCCTTTTTTCCACCATACAGCTTTATTCTGCACAATAGCTAAGTGCTTTGCAACTTCACTGCAGTTCACAACGTCATGGGTTCAAATCACATCACTACACTTGGGATCTCTTTTCACTCTCATTTTTTTAAACAGTTTTTTTAAACTATCTTGAATTTGGGGGGGGAGGGGGGTGTCCTACCCAAATTTCAAGCACATCAATGGAAACAACACAATTTTGATTTTATGAGTGTGGTCCTAGTTTTATCGAGATGCAATTCTTTACATATTTACCATGGTTCTTACAATTTCTTGACCAATAAACATAGGTGTCTGATATTGGACTCTCTCCATATTTCAACAACACAGGCCCTCATAGTCCAACACTACATTTGCCTCACACCTCAACACAACACTGTCACATCCCTACTCTACATTACAACCCCTCACATCACCAGTACAAGCAGCATGCAAAGTGCAAAACTCCGGCCTTGGCAGCTTAATGGGCCATACACTAACAATTTGTCTAGACTTTTTCCTGTAGACTTAACCAAACCATATAATAGAAGCTCAAACCTCAACACTTTCAATTTGGATGCAATCAGGCAGGCCCTTGCACTACATAGAAAATGTCAATCGGAAGGATAAAGTCTTCTCTAAATCTTACAGTGTGGATGGCCCTTTTGTCTGTAGGCACCCACACAAAACAAAAAAACACATGTTCAATTCTAATGTATTTATTTATTTGAGAATGACAGCAGAAGGAGGGATGCAGCAAAAGAATATTGTCACTCTCCAGTCCGTGTGCCTTTACAGCGCCAGACCACGATCTTTGCTCCATGGCTACGGGATTCTGATGTCTTCCACAACTTCCGGCAGAGTTCAGAATCCATTCTGCACCTCTACCAGCTCATAGGGGACAGGCATGGCAAGGTTGCTGGGCAGCTTCCAAGCCACTTTCGAAGTTCCAGGGTGTTCATGTTGGTCATTGGCCATGTGCCTTACCAAATATCCACTGACCACAAAAGAAAATGAGTGGAGTCCATCAAGGTGGGTTTCTACCACCTACACCCGCAAGCAGTACCACTCCTGGAAAAATAAAACAAAGGATAAGACATTTCATTATGAAAATCACATCTTAATGCCTGTTTGCTTCATTCTGAACTTCATTTAATTTCGACATCACGAGTGAAATAACACATTTTATGCCAACTTACACAAACCAGAAATCATTAATGTAAACATTTGAATACACACCTGTGACGCCAGACAGCCCATCACCACAGGCTTCCCATGGTACGTGCCATGATTCCAAGATGTTGATGTTCTGGAAAATTACAACACCATAAGATACCAAGCAGCCGTTCATGTTATCAATAACTACACAGGTGGCATAGACACAAATAAACACCTGCCAGCTCTTCTCAGCCCTTTACACTATTCACAATACCAACATGTTTATGGTTAGAGGTGCATGTTTTTGCTCAAGTAACACAATTTTACCAATGTTGACTACACTTTATCTACAATGGCAAGTGTCATTGGCAGATGATAATCACCCTCTGTCTCCCTGTGAGTGGCACCTCTGCTAACTAGCTAATTAATACACATGCCCTATCTTGACCGGTTACAGTACTTACATGTAAAGTGGCTAGCAACCAGGGTATTCCGGGTGGCCATACCGGCAGCGGTGCTCCGCCGCCTGGGGGCCGCCGGCTGACGGACCTCTGGCTCCCTCTCCTCCGTCAGCTCCCAAGAATCATCCCGGGCAACGCACATGTTGTGCAACACGCAGCACGCCAGGATGATCTTGGAAGCCTTTGTAGGAGAGTACAGGAGTTCACCCCCAGGCCGGGCCAAGCAGAGAAACCGGGACTTGAGAAGACCTATGGTCAACTCAATGATACTCCGGCTTCTCCGCAAGGCCCTGTTGTAATTCCTCTCTGCTGGGCCCTGGGGGTACCTGATTGGAGCCATCAGCCACGTCAGCTGCGGGTAACCAGCATCCCCTGAAAAATAAGAAAAATATACATTAGTTATTCATATCATGTGACTTTAGATGACTCCTCAAAATGGGAGACAATTAGGCATTTTACTAAACAACCTGCTCGTCTGTTTGCAAAAAATCATATGAAACATCTCAACTCTGTCTAACTGCCTAAATCACTAATACAAATGGGAAAAAGGACACACAAAGTGGTGGGTTTCTCTTGCAAGTTACAACTTGGCCCCTATTCTGTTCCTATTACATTAGCCTAGGTCTTACTTCTGGAATATATCTGCAACTAGAGTGAGGAAACCAATATTGACTCACTTATGCAAAGTACTTTGGGGATATGGCAATACCATTGGAATCATTTGTAGGTTTTCTTTGGGTGGCTAGAGGACACCATTTACACATTGGTTAACCACCTTCATTGGACTCAAAGACAACTTTGCAAATCTTTCTTTTGTGAGCTGCTAAGCTGCTGATCTGGTTGTGTGTGAACAGCCTGACAACTAATAACACATCCATTTTAGGTAGGCTTTGCTTAAATCAGGGTGTACACCGATGTAGCTTATTCCTATGTCTATGTAATCTTACAGTTTATGTTGTTAAGACAAAATACTTTACCAATAAGCCACCCTTCGGGCATTTGTCCACTTTCAAACACCTCGTACAGAGTACTTGTTCTTAACATACTGGAATCATGGCACGACCCTGGGTGACCAGTGTTGACACTCATGATGCGCTGTTTGGCGTCACACACTAATTGGACGTTCACAGAGTGGTACTGCTTGCGGTTCCGGTATTCACTTTCGTGGCTCCTTGGGGGCCTAATGGCTATGTGGGTGCCATCGATTGCCCCTAGGATTTGCGGCATGTGTGCCCGCCGGTAGAAACCCAACTTGACTTCATTCCACTCATTTTCATTCTGTGGCCAGTGGATAAAATTGGGCACTATATCCACTATGGCATTAATGACCAACATGAACACCCTTGAAACTGTGGGCTGGCTAATGCCCATGATACTTCCCGAAGTGGCTTGGAAGCTGCCACGCCCTAAAATATACAAAGTGGCCAGCAATCTGGCCATGCCGGGCACCGCATGGCCGCGCTGTGTGTCCGGGTCAATTTTCTCTGCTATGAGCTGGTAGAGGTGTAGAATAGTTCCTCGCTCGAGCCGGAACTTCCTCCTGACATCAGAATCCCGCAGCTTGTCCAAATAGATCCTTGGAGCAAAAATGCGTGGCTGGCGAGGTAAGGGCACACGGACTGGAGGTGCTGCTGCTGAAGGTGCTGCTGCTGCTGCTGCTGCAGCTTCCCCACCTTCTGCTGCCTCCTGTGCCAGGGCCTCCTCAAACAAGGCACCAATAAATGCCAGCATTGCACCATCTAATGCGTCTGGGATATCGTCCTCCATTTTGAACGCGCAAATTCGCGAATGCGCAGATATATATAGAAACGGCCGCTAATTATCACACCTGTGAGCCAGCTATAAAAGGAGCACATGGCCAATATGGCTGCTGGATGTTATAGATCGATGTTTCTTATGTGCTAGCAAGACCCTGTGACCCACAACCTACATTATCTGGAGGTAAGACAATTGTATCTCTCTCTCCCAAAAAAAAGGAAGGAGACAATTTGTACTTATCTTGGGTGTGCTTAAGTTGTCTATGGTGAATCCCCTCCAACCCACAATAGCTTGGGAACCCCTCAAGTGTCTTTTAATCATTGGCAGTTGGCCCCATGTGCATGTGGTTTGGACATGTGTTTTCTCATGTTTGTTAAAGGTGTGCAGTCTAGATTTGGCATCTAAACCTGCCCCCTTACCTTCCCAGCTTCCAAAGACACCATTTTTGCTTTCCTGATAACTGTAATTTATTATGTGCACGTATGTAGGTCATGCGATTTCTCATGTATGTTTAATGTTTGCAGCCTCCTTTTGCCTATAAAGGATTACACCACCACCACCACCACCACCACTGTGTTTGTGACATTAGGTAAGTGTTTGGAGGGCCTCGTGTGATTTGTACCCCTATGCGTTTTCTTATGTGTTTTTTTTTTACATTTCTTTGCAGCCTCTTCTGCTCTTTGCCACCACCACCACCACCACCACCACTGTGTTTGTGCCATTAGGTAAGTGTTTGGAGGGCCTCGTGTGATTTGTACCCCTATGCGTTTTCTTATGTGTTTTTTTTTTACATTTCTTTGCAGCCTCTTCTGCTCTTTGCCACCACCACCACCACCACCACCACTGTGTTTGTGCCATTAGGTAAGTGTTTGGAGGGCCTCGTGTGATTTGTACCCCTATGAGTTTTCTTATGTGTTTTTTTTTTACATTTCTTTGCAGCCTCTTCTGCTCTTTGCCACCACCACCACCACCACCACCACCACCACCACCACCACCACCACTGTGTTTGTGCCATTAGGTAAGTGTTTGGAGGGCCTCGTGTGATTTGTACCCCTATGCGTTTTCTTATGTGTTTTTTTTTTACATTTCTTTGCAGCCTCTTCTGCTCTTTGCCACCACCACCACCACCACCACCACTGTGTTTGTGCCATTAGGTAAGTGTTTGGAGGGCCTCGTGTGATTTGTACCCCTATGAGTTTTCTTATGTGTTTTTTTTTTTACATTTCTTTGCAGCCTCTTCTGCTCTTTGCCACCACCACCACCACCACCACCACTGTGTTTGTGCCATTAGGTAAGTGTTTGGAGGGCCTCGTGTGATTTGTACCCCTATGCGTTTTCTTATGTGTTTTTTTTTTACATTTCTTTGCAGCCTCTTCTGCTCTTTGCCACCACCACCACCACCACCACCACTGTGTTTGTGCCATTAGGTAAGTGTTTGGAGGGCCTCGTGTGATTTGTACCCCTATGCGTTTTCTTATGTGTTTTTTTTGTACATTTCTTTGCAACCTCTTCTGCTTTTTTTGCCACCACCACCACCACCACCGTGTTTGTGCCATTAGGTAAGTGTTTGGAGGGCCTCGTGTGATTTGTACCCATATGCGTTTTCTTATGTGTTTTTTTTTTTTCCTTTTCTTTGCAGCCTCTTCTGCTCTTTGCCCACTACTACCACCACCACCACGACCAAGTCTGTTTGTGCCATTAGGTAAGTGTGTTCTGTAACTGTTCACTAATTATACTGTATATGAAGAGCAATCTGCAAATCCTGTTTTTTCTGTTTTCTCTTTTGTCATTTCAGATTTAGGAGTTTGGGGCTCTTTGCTGCTGCTGGACAGCCAGATTCTCTGCCCACCTCGTGCTCCCATGGCCCCACCCACTGGAAGGATGAGAAGGGCCAGGGGGGCCAGGGGGGCCAGGGGGGCCAGGGGGGGCAGGGTGGGCAGATCGTCTGGCTCTGGTGTGAGGGAGGCTCCAGCTGTATCCATGAGGGAGTCCACCATCCCCATCCCGGAGGAGGAAGCCGGGGGAGGTGTTAACACACCAAGTGGACAAGCTGGCTCTTCTGACAGTAGTCCTGGAGCGGGTCCGTCCACCAGAGTCAGCTTGTCCACATTAACCCGGCTTCCCCGTTTCACCCACAATCAGTGCTGTGCCCTGGTCCACGCCTATATGGCCAGATATCAGGCGATACATGGGACCAGGGCCGCGTCTTACTCAGTAACAGAGAAGAACAGATTGTGGGATGAAATCCGGGATGCTGTAAATGCACTGGGTGAAGCACCTCGCCACCGTGACAGTGTGCGGAAGAAGGTCAACGACATCTGTGGGTCCGTTCGGAAGAAGCTAATTGCATGGGCTGCGGAGGGTCTTTATGACCGTCAAGGTCGGCTGGATGAACGTGCACGAAGTTCTCTCTGGGATTATCAATTACCTTTCTTGAACATCATAGGACCCGATACCATCTTTCCCAGAGAGGACTTAGATTCGGATGCTTTGCACCGAGGTAGGATATTATCTTGGATGTCAATTGTGTGAGTTGTTTGGAAAAGATTAACTACTATCCTATGTGTGACATTAAGAGAATGTGATACTTGCCCTTCCAATTGTCCTTTTTTTGTTTTCCCCAACCTGCAATTTGTTCATCTGTAGCACGGATCTCAGCCCCTCCACAGCCCATGCAGCTTGGCGAACCAGACGGACTCACAGGTGTTGACATCAGTGCTGACCCTCCTCCTGGTAGGTCCAATATCATACTGTGCCAAACAATGTAGATGTTTTTTTTTGGCCAAGATAGCTCATATTGCTATGTCCTTTACAGAAGATCCGCAGCAGGGAACACACCCAGTGCAGCTAGGCCTGGAGGAAGGTGTTGGTATGTCTAGTCAAATAATGTTTTTTTGAATCTTATTAACCCCATTAACACACATGTTTTTTCTTAGGAAAGAGTGTTGCCTTTTAGATGTTTACCCTGCAAAACACAGTTGACAGCATTAATGGGTGCCGTCATTAGTAGGCAGACCAAGCCTTCTTAACCTTTGGGAGGGTTTAGCAAGTGTCCTATGAGCCCAGGAAAGCACTTTTGAATGTTTGGCCTCAATGCTTCATTCATGAAGCTAGGAGGGCAATCTGGCCATAATCATTACTGACTAAGGTTATGTACTAAACATGTTTTTTTTTTTTTTTTTTAAAAGAACATCAGGCCCCTCTTGACGTTGCAGCTGGAGTTGGATCAGGAGCTGGCGACGATTCTGCATCCAGTGCTGTGGTATGTGATATAAGGGAACAAGGTGCACATGTAACATTTCAATGGTAGCATTGATTTTGGACTAGATGTGGCTTACATTGTGTGTGTTAAATTAGTGCTATGACATTCTGACGATGCACCAGCACAACAAGAGTTCTATCTTGAACATCAGGGAATTATGTTATAATTTGGTGTGCCACTAATGTTCCAAAAACATCCAGGATCTTTAAAGTCCGGCCCGTCTTTGATTTTCCAGGTCCAAATTCATGGGTATCGTTTGGTTGGGTTGTCCTCTAGCCGATTGATGGCAAGATTTTAGACAACATACGTAGATGTATAAAGTCATTGGTGTAGTAACAGATTTACCAAAAGCATAAACAACCTACCACACCAGGGTTAATTGGGAACACCTTCATGTTGAATCTTTTTTGCCTTTGTCATATTAGTCCTACCAATATAATATGTACCCATTATCAGAAGTGTTGCTAGCTTGGATAATCTTACAATGAACAAGTACTCATTAGAAGCACATCAAACTTTTCAACGTTCTGCTTGGGGTGTTAAGTTGTCAAACTAATCTGAAATATTTAGTCATGATGTTTGATAATGATTTGGTCTATTTCTTCTGCTTTCAGGTAGCCTTAGATGCAGAGGGATTGTCACCTACCCAACTTCGTCCATCTATGCTGGATGTAGCCGAGAGGCTGCTTGATGAGTATCAGGTCCAAAATGAGTTAAGGAGGCGTACTCAGCAATCTACTGAGGCAGTACGTCTGCTCGGGCTCATACAGGAATCTGTAGCAACAATGGTACAGGTTCACCAGGATATGTTACAGGTTCAACAGGATATGCGTAACAGCTTGGTAAGTTTAGCAGACCAGCATCAACGGGATCGGCAAAGTGTTGACACTCAGGTGCTGGCCACACGCCAATGCCTGTTTGGATCTGAAGATGCCCCATTGGCAGAGCCCTCCCAAACATCTCACTCACCTGCCACTGCAGGTTGTGGTAGTGGGAGGGTAATGCCAGTGTTGGCCACTTGTCAGGCAGCTGGGGATGGGACAATTCCTCCTGTAGCCACTCCTAGCACTTCACACTCCGTTCGGACTCCCACACCCCTCAATGAGCAATCCTCCTGCACAACCTCAATGCGCACTGGTTCCACAGTACCCCTTCCACCTGACTACATTCCCTCCACACCTTTATCACTTCACTCCTCCCCAGGCCGTTCTTCTTTTTTGTCACCAATGCGACATGTCGTTTGCCCCCGCACCGTGGACCACAACAACCAATCAACCACCACTCCCCACACATCTTCACAACCCTTGCACCACCAGCAGCATCAAATAGCCTTGGAGCAGCAACGATCCCATCTCATGGTAATGGCACACGTTACCCAAATTCTTAGGCTGAGCACAGAGCAGATGGGACTATTGGCACAAGATCTTCAGTCTGGGACATTTCCAGGGTTCAACACCCTGCATCAGCAGCAGCCTCAGACACAAGATCTGATTCTAATGGGCCACTTTACCAGAACTCTAAGGCTAACCCCAGAGCAGATGGGACTATTGGCCCACCATTTGATGGCAGGAACCTTTCCATTGCTCACCACACTGCTTCAGTCACCACCACCACCACCAACTTAATTTCTTTTTTTTTTTTTTTTTTGGTTTTGTTAATGATTGTTACATTGGCCAATTTGTGGGGCCATTTTTTTTTTAAATTTGAGGGTGGCACAATATGATTTCTTATAGTGCTTTTTTTGGGGATGAAATAAAATTTTATGCAAAATGATTAGTTTGTGTTTGCTCTTTGGTTTTTTAGGAGTGTTGGTGGCCAAGTAATGGCCCTGGTTAATGTAGGCATTTATACACACGTGCTTCTCGATCTCCAAACATATGATTTCATGTAAATTTAGATAACTCAATGTTCACATAACGACCCAAGAAAAGGTCTCCCTTCAAATGTAGCTTCAAAACAAGTCTCAAGGCTAACATAAACCAAAGCCAACATACTAACAATTACAGACCACACCACTCAAGTAAACAAATACAACACAAAAGACATTCGATGTGTACACCAAAAAGAAAACTTGGGTAATAAAATAAATGTTTTAATAACACATGTGGGTGTCTACCAACTGTAGCGTACAAAAAATATATTACAATATATAATAGAATGAACTAAATTGCCAATGTAACATTTGTGTTGCAAAGAGCAACATACTTAAATTTAATTTAGATAAACATTTTAAACATTTTTTATGTTTTGACATCATTTTTTGGAAGGTTTTCACAAAAACAATTCATTTTTGTAAACATTTTTGGTTTTGTCCGTTGCCATAAAAACAACAAGGCTTTTTTGTAAACATTTTTGGTTTTGTCCGTTGCCATAAAAACAACAAGGCTTATTTGTAAACATTTGTGGTTTTGTCGGTTGCCATAAAAACAACAAGGCTTTTTTGTAAACATTTTTGGTTTTGTCCGTTGCCATAAAAACAACAAGGCTTTTTTGTAAACATTTTTGGTTTTGTCCGTTGCCATAAAAACAACAAGGCTTTTTTGTAAACATTTTTGGTTTTGTCCGTTGCCATAAAAACAACAAGGCTTTTTTGTAAACATTTTTGGTTTTGTCCGTTGCCATAAAAACAACAAGGCTTTTTTGTAAACATTTTTGGTTTTGTCGGTTGCCATAAAAACAACAAGGCTTTTTTGTAAACATTTTTGGTTTAGTTTGTTACCAAAAACAACAAGGCTTTTTTGTAAACATTTTTGGTTTTGTCCGTTGCCATAAAAACAACAAGGCTTTTTTGTAAACATTTTTGGTTTTGTCCGTTGCCATAAAAACAACAAGGCTTATTTGTAAACATTTGTGGTTTTGTCCGTTGCCATAAAAACAACAAGGCTTTTTTGTAAACATTTTTGGTTTAGTTTGTTACCAAAAACAACAAGGCTTTTTTGTAAACATTTTTGGTTTTGTCCGTTGCCATAAAAACAACAAGGCTTTTTTGTAAACATTTTTGGTTTTGTCCGTTGCCATAAAAACAACAAGGCTTTTTTGTAAACATTTGTGGTTTTGTCCGTTGCCATAAAAACAACAAGGCTTTTTTGTAAACATTTTTGGTTTTGTCGGTTGCCATAAAAACAACAAGGCTTTTTTGTAAACATTTTTGGTTTTGTCCGTTGCCATAAAAACAACAAGGCTTTTTTGTAAACATTTTTTTTTTGGTTGCCAAAAACAAGGCTTTTTTTTTTTTTTTTTGGTTTTTTTGGTTCCCAAAAAAAGGGTTTTTTATAAATTTTTATATTTTTTTTGGTTGCCAAAAACAAGGCTTTTTTTGTTTTTTTTTTTTTTTTGGGTCCCCAAAAAAAGGGTTTTTTATAAATTTTTATATTTTTTTTGGTTGCCAAAAACAAGGCTTTTTTTGTTTTTTGTTTTTTTTGGGTCCCCAAAAAAAGGGTTTTTTATAAATTTTTATATTTTTTTTGGTTGCCAAAAACAAGGCTTTTTTTTTTTTTTTTTTTTTGGGTCCCAAAAAAAGGGTTTTTTTTTAAACTGTTTTTGATTTTTTTGTTAGATTTTTGTTTATAATGGGCAACAATTACAAATGTGACATTTCTTTGTGTTGCAACGTGCAACATAAGTAAACAAACCACAAAAAAAAAATACTAGGATCTTTTTAAAGGTGTGACATTCCTAACGAATGGCTCCTTAGGGTCTGGATCCACGCCACAAAGGTGTTCCAAATATAGAATTCGGTCTCCGCACCACCTCATATAATCCAGGAGGACCTCGTAGGTGAGGTGGGTGTGCCCTGGGTAGAAAAAAACATGACAATTAGTTTTAGGCAAAATGATCCAAACAAGGATTGTAATTAATGTGCCTCAACAAATATGCTTAGGAGTCTATTGGTTGGCTTTTATCAACACTCTGAAGCAAATATGCTAAATTGCTGTTGTAAACCTTAAACTCAAACTTTCACAGCAAATTGTTCAAAAGGTTACATAAGATGGCTTGGAATGTTAGTAGCAGTTCCACCAAAGCTAAGTAAAATGCTTTTCTGCATGTAAACACAAGCAATCATTTTGAAGAATGTAAGGTGTTTTGGGTTCAATTGGTCAACACGATACATGTGCACACATTTATCTCTATCACCATTGGAATCTGTGGAGCGTTCTCTCTCCCTCTTACTGTCTATAGATTGAACCTGACACATAGTAGAGACTCACCCTTAGGAATTTTGAGGGCCAGTTCTGGACGGAGCAGATGTGTCTGCTCCCCTGATCTCCTTTCCGCCATCCCAGCTGTGTTAAGAGAGAAGAAAAAGTTTATCAACAAATGGACTCACGCTAACTGTAGGTTACGCAGTCATGAAAACGCTCTAACACCCACTCATTACCCCTCCACATTTCCCTGAAAGTTTTATTTAGACATTGATATGGTGGTGATGCAGATTTGTACAGTGCAAGCGTCATTCTTCTGGGTGAAGCTTGTAGCGTTAAGGATACGTACTCCCTGCTTTTGTGCTGATTGTGTTTTTCTGATGTTTTTGGTGCCTCAGCCCTGCCTGTTCTAAGTGTTGGAAACATATCATTTTGGGAGGGCTGCGGAAAACTAATCAGGTTAGACTTACACTCTCTAGGTTTTTGGGGACAAGAGAAATAACAATCCTCCTTTTTACATGGCCCCTGTACACACCTCTAGGCACCTCCCTCCTGTTGTTTGACCCCACAGCAGGCAGCTTGCTATGGAGGCACATGAGATGAAGCCAAGCACCCTGTGCCTGTTCAGGCACTAGGCTGTGAGCCAGCCTTGCCCCCCTCCCTTCCAATGGTCTCAATGATTAGGAGTGACAGCATCAGGAGGCAATATTGGCATGCTGTCACCTCAGTTAAGGAGGAGGGGGAGTCTGTTCCAGACAAGTATTAGTGCAAAAATTTGGACCGTAAAAAATGGTCCCAGTAAGTCTTAGGGGGAATATGCACACCTATCACTTGGAATACTAATGCATAGAATGCATTCACATAAAGAACCCGCTGCCTTTAGAACAACTTGAAGCCTGAGCGGGGACATACACAGTTAGCATTTCTCCACTTACTAAGTAGACACATTACTGGAAAAGCACACAACTTACCATCATCAGGTTTTTTTGGGGCCCCTGAAGTGGATGGCGTGGCTGGCTCTGGAGAAACTGCACAAAAAGAACACAAATTGTGAACTGGAATGTGGTACATTACCGAGGAAGAGTATTTATGAAAGATTGACAAACACACATTTTCAGTGTTGACTAAATCAGGACATGATTAAATTACAATGTCCCCTAAAAATTTACAAGTACAAAGCACACCATTTCCAATGTAGAGAAACTAACACCAATTTAGAATAGGGTGGCTTGAGATAACTTACAAAAGATAACATGTCCTGTAAAGCTCCCCAAAACCACCTTTCAAACATGAAGGTTAAGCAAGAGTGTTTCATGACCAACCTTCCTGTCACATATAGCAAAACTACACTTGCTTTGACTCCAACTTAGATTATCCTAGATACACATCATCCTAGCACACACAATTCATGTGAGAATCTAATTTTAGGTACTTACAGACTAGTTCAGGGGAGCCTGGAGTGGGGGAGGATGGGGGAGACCCTACATGGGGGGATGGTGTCCCTTCATGGGGGGATGGCGTTGTATCTCCTAGAAACACAAAGACACAAATACAATCCTTGAACAAAAGCTATTTGATAAAGGCACACAGAAAGTAGTCTGGAAACATTGAAGGTAGTAGTTACAGTGGACTGGGTAAGCAGTGGCCCCTCTTCCCCAGTCCTCCACAACAAACATCCTCAATGTCAGCTGCTACAAAACCCCAATGTCAAAATATATATATTACAGCCCTTATATTTACCAGGACACATTGAACACACAAACACATGTAGAATACTTACTTCCCCTTTGAGGAGAGCCCAGGTCCTCATCCGAGTCGGACCAATTGGCCTCTTCTTGGCCAACAGTTTGTTCCTGGCCCGGATCCAGGCGACTCGGCCCTGCCTGAGGCTCCTCTCTTGCTGAAGTTACATCAACCACAAAAGAAAACAAAACAAACAATCATTCCTCCAAGTTCGACCTAATACACAACACACCAGCACATCCACATTACTTACAGGGGGCCTGAGAAGGCTGAGCCGCAACATCCTGATCACTGGTTTCTAAAATAAAAGAAAAACATTATATATTATTTATGGACACAAATAGGCAGTAACCTCTCATCATGCTAGCACCATACTCAATGCCCCTACAATTCAGAACATAGAAGTGCACTTACACCAATGAGATGCATTGACCATGTTTTAAAACAGGAGGGCACCATGCAAATTAAGCGGGCGCCTAAGGCCTCGCACCTACAGGGGCCTTGCGGCCAGTGGCGGAGCACCAACATTTCGAAGGGCGCAGTCAGGGAAATCTCCCAAGTAAAAGATTGCTTTCAATCCTCGGATCAAAAAGTTGCAGCAGTGTGCTGCAGTCCCTTCACTGCGTCTGCCAGGTGTCTGTTGTCCGCTGACACTTACTCCTCCTTCTCTGCCTGGGGATTGGCCGTCTGATCATGTTATCCTAAGATGTGGAGGAATCGGTAGGTGTGTACCTGCACCAGTAGGAAGTGACTGGCCGGTCAACTCACTCTGCTATCATCAGTTGTTGCTCTGGGAGGAGAGCTCCGCCCTGGACCCGGAACATACAGGTAACCAGGCCCAGACTTGATATTTTGCAGGCTGGTCATAGATTTGTTGTGTCCACTATGCAAAGTGGTTGAGTAGCCCCAGGGAAGTTGGAAGAGTCTGAAAATGGTTGGTGGAGGAGGAGGAGAAGAAGGCCCTGGGTGGCTGGGGGACAAGGAGAGGGCCCCTGGGGGTTTTCTAGAGGAGGAAAGATCCACAATGACGCCAGAGTCAATTGCCAAGGAAGAGAGTGGAGCTGAGCAAGTCCTGCCTATCTGACATGAAAGCCAAACATGGTGTAGATGGAGCCCTTTGCCCTACACAATGACAGCACCAGAGGTGGAAGGTGAGTGGTAGCGGGTCTTTGACATTATAGAGCATATGGACTCTGTCCATTATTGGTAGTTTTGTTTGGAGTTGTCCTTTAGATGTTTAACTGTGTTGTTTTTGACCCGAGCTGTGAGGGACTGAGGTATGACAGCCCACTATGCTGAGACTTATAGTGCCCTAGAATGTTGAGGACTGAGGAATCCTTAGTCCCTAACAGAGGGCACTACAAGTCTTAGCATAGCAGGCAGTATTTCCTCATTCCCCTACAGAGAGGATTACAAGTCCAAGCAGGTAGCCTTCTGCAGTGGGACTTGTTGTGCCCTTGACTGTGGTGGACTGAGGAAGGGAAGTGTAAGAGGGTCTCTGTAAGCTCAGATGTATGGGGGAGCTTTGGGGAACACAGAGTTCCCTTTTACACCAGAGTCCCCAGCTTCCCCCCTCAAATAATGGTTCCCAAACTCTCCTTATATCAGAGTCTTCACACTTCCCTCTTACAGTGTAGTAAGTCTGGAGACTCCGATGTAAAGGGGGCTCTGTAAAATGTGATTAGAGATTAGAAATTTCTAACATTTTTATTTTCTACTTACGATCCACAATTTTCAGCTGCTCAAATGGCTCGCTGCCTCTGACTGCATATTGGAGTGTGGCCGTCCTCCTCCTCCCCTTCTTCACCAAAAGCACAAGAGGGTGCCGTCCGTCCGCTTTGGCTAGAAGCAGAAGAAAAAAAAAAACATAAAAAATACGAATGTACATAGTAGTATTAAAGGTTGTGAAGAGACACTTGATGGAGGTAGGAAAGGTAGGAGCGAGAGGGAGGGGGGGGGGGGGGTGTTGGTATTAGTGTTGTTGCATAGCTAAACACATGTCCACCTACCCAAAAAATTGTAACCTATCTGGTCACATGTAATGTATATTTTTACTTACCGGAGATTTGCTCCACAGCCTTTAGCAGGAGCCTGGGTGAGCGCCTTTTGGCATCACTCCAGGCCCGCTGCAGATCCACTATCTCAGGCAGAAACTGAAATCTCCGCTGCAGCCTCATCCGGAGACGACACATCATCTTGTGCTTTTGGTGAAGATGCGTATAAACTTTATCATACCCCCAGAGGAGGAGGAGCTGTGGAAAGAGCAGTGTATGTTTGAGTCCAAGTATGTCCAAAATAGTACAGTCTTCAAATAACATGCTAGGTCGTCTTTGAGATATTGTAGAACAAAGAATTCCATTTCTGGTGATACATATACATCGATGTCCAAATCTACCTCCATGACATAGGTTGCCCCACACTGGTGATTTCCTCTACATGATATAGCCATTTTCTCAATTGGCCTTTCATGACACACCCAGGGCCGCCATCAGGGGGGACAGGCAGTCACTGTATTTACAACCTTATTGCTGTCCATTTAGCAGGGTGCAAGTAACTTTACACACATGTAGCATAGGTATCAACTTTTGTCACCATGTTAAAAGGACAGCAGTATGGGTAGCATTACAGTGACTGTTATTAGTCCAGGCTCACTAAACTAGCCAATGCTTGGAAAAGCAAGCCATGCAGATTGCTTTTCAGGTCCCTTTTAACACGAGCTGTCTGATTGGGTGTGGCTGTTAATTTTTGACGCAGACCTGATAAGCCCCTCAATTCTCCTTTATGGAGTGTTATATGTAAATGGGATTGCTTCATTTGAGATGCAGATTTAAACTGTGTATGGCCAGGCTGAAGGTACCCAAGTTGATTGGTCGATCACCTGGAGGACAACGTACAACCAGTCTGTCAGATTTTACACACACTTATCGCTAGCATCTCTTGTAGCCACTAGCAATAATCACTGTGTTTTCCTGGCAGGGGCAGCACCAGGAGAACACAATGGCTCCGCAGGAGGGTTTCCCCTGTCTGTGTTGATGGTGGAATCAAGGCAAAATGTTTTTCCTGCAAGCCACGGGACAAACAAAGATATTTTTTTAATGAATCCATGATTTTGCCAAAATGGAAAAAAAAAGATGTTTGCTTTGTATATTCTTAAGTTTGCTACATAACTAGAACATGTAACAGTGTTATATCATTGCAGGAGATTTCCCTTCACTTCCTGTCTTGGTGTCACCAGGACAGGAAGTGAGGGAATCTCCCGTGGGGATACAGCCAGCAATTCTTTCCTTTTATATATACTATGGACATTATAAGGCAACAATTGCAAGCTATTTCCCCACAGTGATATTCCCCTCACTTCCTGTCTTGGTGACACTAAGACAGGAAGTGAGGGAAAATCTCATGCAATGATATCACCCTACTAGAAATTGTAGTTCCGTCTAAAAAGTATACATAAAGTAAGCACTTGGTTTCCAAAGTGGCAAAATTATGGAGGAGTTAAAACCCCATAGTGTGATCGGGTAATCTGACGGTGTGTTCCTACACTCCTCAATGTGTCTGTTCATTAAGCTGTGCTGAATTATCCTTGATTCACAATTCCTGCAAGAGTTGCACATGGTATGTGGGAGATGCAAATTTAAGGTGGCATAATTATCCACACAATCACACATAATCCTTTTTAAAGGTCACCAGCAGAATTTGATGGCATAGTGGTTCACAGCAGTGCCATCATATTCCAGTTAGATCTGTCAATTAACAAAGCAATGGGATCTGGGGGTGTATTTAACTTGCAATGGACACCCCCATTCATTATCATATGGCAGTGTGAGATGGGTCTGTTGGGAATGTGATCCATTGAGACAAGTGATTATACACTCATGTGTTTCTTTTAGAGGTGATTTGTTCAAGGCAATCCTTTGAA
>NC_138768.1:890331025-890433525 GCF_965119305.1 Pelophylax lessonae
TGTGTGTATCCTGTGTGTTTTGGAGCATGCTCAGTTGCCAAAACAAGGGAAATATAAATGAGGAATAGAAATGTATGTAGGTGTGTATAGTATATGTGAATTGAAAAAATTCTCTCTTGAAGTTTGCTAGTCATTATTTAGAATGTTTAGATACAGGAATACATACATATATATACAATTACGTGAGAGAGAGAGAAATATATATTTAGGGAAACAATTGAAACACACCTTTTGGGATTTGAGAAGTGAGATTGTGACGATTGACCAGATATGTAAGCCAACAATCTGACTCATCACTCATGAACATCCCTAAATTTGGCGTGGCAATTATATCAGGCGTTCTTATGTGCATTTTGGCTGGCGTTTTCCCAGGCGTTTTGACATGCATTTTTTGGGCAGGCATTGTTATATGAAATCACCTACAAAAGCCCCAAAAACAGACCACAAACACGTACATGTGAACGTAGCCCGTTTGGGGGCGTTTGAGGGGGATTTGTCCAGCTCAAGGATCAGCTCCCAAAACAGGCAAAAAATCCAATCCTATTCAGTTCAATGGCCCCTGTTCCCATGTGAGCATTTTGACGGCATGAGGAAAACACCCAACGCTCACTGAGAAATAGCACAATGATTAGGGAGTCTGCCTTCCTGCTGTAGGTTTGTAAGTTCGAATCCGGAAGGTGCCCTCTGTATGGGCAACACTTGGATATCTCCAATCCTCCAAATGTTGACATCATTAATTTTGTTCATGTTTGAAAAAGGCATGTGTATCAGCAAACTTTTAATCCAAAGACATGAACAAAATACAAAAGATGCCCCATAAAGTCAATATGTAGCAATATTGTGAGCTAAAGCTCTATTTGTTTGTTGGGCATACTTTGCTAATTAGCCAAGTATAAGGGATATATATATATATACCTTCAGTTAAATGTGTAGTAAAATGGTAACACTTGGCCATACCCATATGGAAGAAAAGGTAGTATTTGCAATATATTTCTAAAAACATTCTTTGGAAACACATAAAATATTGTCAAAATTGTGACATTTCCTTGATATGTGTGAAATGCTAATAATCTTTCTTTGAAATATGTTTTACATCTATTTTTTTTCTATCTGACGACCAATTCCCCAATGTAATATTTTGTGGGTTTTTTCAGAGAATGTGGAGGTTCTATATAAACACTGTAGATTTGACTGCTATGATTTCGGAGTTAGCAGGAAAGGTGTATGGAATGTGATGGTGTTTACTAAAGGATCCCTTGTTGGAAGTGTGCATGTTTTTCCAATTCCGCCGGTTTTTGCCATTTTCTATGGGCGAGACAGCGGATTTGCAAGCGGTATTCAAAAAAAAATTGACCCAAAATCGCGCTGGCGAAATTTTTTGAGCCAATTTGACGTTGCGCATGCGCACATTCGCGAGTTCGCAGCTCGCGGCTGGAGGAGCTGTTTAACCTTTCCACACTTTCGCAGATATCTCTCTTTCTAAGTCAGTTTTTGACATTTTTTAAACGCAAGTCATCTCCAAATTGACTTCCACACCTTCCACAGTGATTTGGGATTTTTGGGGGTACAGGGGAAAATTTGGCTAAACTTTAGTCGAGCTTTTAGCTGGCGTGGTTTTAAGTCGCGCTCTGACCATATTGCATCTTAATGAATCTCACACTAGGCGCTATTTTCCGCCCGCCGTTCTTTGAATGCCAATTTCAGACTTAAATAATCGCCGCTTCGCAAAATCACGCCGAAACGCCAATTCGCCGTACTATGAATCAGGCCCAAAGTGTCAAAGGAAAAATGACAATGGTATCAGGAAAGTGTTGTTTACCTTGGTTTTGTTCTCACAGAGGGGGAAAAGGAGAGTCAGTCACGTGGGTCTTGCCAGCCCACAGTGGGTCTTGCCCGCCCACAAAACCAGGATCATTGATTGCAATGGATCCGACTGCTCCTATTTTATGACAACATTTTGAGACAAGCCACAGGTCCAGAAATGTCACAAGTAATGTTGAATGCGTTTATGTATCTGAAAAATGCTATGGTTGTAGCGCCTGCACTGGGCCTCCCAAATTATGGAAAAATGTTTTGTGTTTATGCAAGGGACAATTGTAAGACCATGACAGGTGTACTTGCCCAGGAGTATGGTGATGGATTTTGCCCTATAGTTTTTGTCCAAAGATGGTCGCAGTCCAGGTCTAAGGCATGCCTGAGGTGACTCCAAACATAGCATCTTGTGAGATGGTAATAGGGATGGCCACATCTTTTGCCCTAGGTAGGCCCCAGTTTTAAATGGGTTACTGGGATTAAAGGGTGTGTTACACAACAACATGATTGTATAGACATAATATATCTAGACAGCCATAGAGGGAGAAGAGGATGTTTTTGTAGATGGTTCCTGGTTGTAGAGCTGAAAGTCAGGCCAAAAGATCACACATTATTAGAGCTACAAACGCATGCTACAGAACAGGTTTAAGGAATTAGGTGATGGTTTAGAAAAAGTTGAGAGTGGCCTTTTTCTAAAAGAAGGGGAGATCTTGTATCCCCGCAGCTAGCGCCCCACTGTCTATTGCCTAGTATGATGGAATAGGACACAGGGGGTGGGAAAGAACATATGAAGTATTACTGAAGTTTTTTTTGCATTTACAGGCCTAAATTAGTGAAAGCATATGTTGCTAGGTGCATCACCTGTATTAGGAACAACACAAACAAACACATAAGGCCAAACATGAACATCTAGAATTGGAGGACTGGTGTTATCCTGTTTTGCAAAGGAATCCTGAAACAGGATTGATTTGCAAAGAGGGGAAACCGTGTATACCCCGTAATAGTGTTCCTATTTGCATTGCCCAGAATTCAGGTACAGTGGAAAGGATAAATAGGACAATCAAAGACGAGTTGAGAAAAAGTAAATTGGAATTTTGAATCAAGTGGAACGAAAAAGTTGCTCGCACCTTTCTTTTCTTTTCACAGGTATCAACCCATCACTTGAGGGAAGGAGATGAAGTAGCATCACAAGACCAAGGCTGGATTTCGTTTTGGACCAAAAGACAAAGGTAGTCGCAGTGACCAGAATCGCTGTCCTTGTGGAGAACCAACAAGCCTGGATCCATGCTACTCGAGTGAAATTGGTGAAGGAGGCTCCACCCCCAGAAGCAAGTCCAGATCCAGACCCAAGAGAGGTACTAACGGGGGCGGACGGCCCTGACCTTGAACAGGAAGGTCCAGAAGCAAGAGAGGTACTAACGGGAGTGGACGACTCTGACCTCGAACAGGATAGTCAAGAAAAGGGGGTTTTTCAGAGGCAGGCGGCCCTGACCCTGTAGAAAAATGACATTCCTAATAGCACCAGATTCTGGAAAACTTTGGCTACTTATGGGACTCGTATCATTTTCAGTCTTCTCTGTAGTATGGGTTACCACTAACTGTATTTATTATCCAGAAGACCTGGTAGGGCTACAGGCCATTTGCAGAGCTTCCAACACCCCAACACAGAGTAATGCACATAACAGACAAAAGAGAGATGAAAGCTCAAAAAGTCTTACAGATAAAATGTCATTGTTGCAATTTAAATATGCATATGCCCAGAAGTCCGGATATGAAAAATGTTGGATATGTAGTAAACTCCATCCTAGCACCGCTAGAATCCCCCTAATAGCGATACCTTTAAACTTCACCCCTTTCCTAAATGGTACACCTCCTGTTGTCCTCACCAATGTCACGAGAACACTCTCAAATGATACCCTCACTTTCCAAATTATTGGTAGGAGTCATTCCCCAGACTGGTGTTTTAGGTTGGGAAACTCCACCAAGGGAGCTGAAGTGTGCCAGCAAACTAAGATTAATTTCTCAATGACCTCGATGGACAGCTCCTTCTGGCACACCTCAGAACCAGCCCTAAACGCCACTCTGATGAACTTTCTTAACTCCAGTTCCACTTCCTCTTCCCCAGTAGGACAGTTGTTGTCAAATTTAGCTTGGTCCAGTTATGATGATCAATTAATGGCACTACTTCACAAACGTCCCCTAGCTTTGGGAAACAGTACTTATATTTGTTGTGGAAAGATTTGTCACCCTTGGATCCCCATTGAACCCCAAGGGTGGTGTTACCTCGCATCCCTAGTTCCCATCATGGGTGTAGTGGGAGACAACGAAGGAGGAAATCTCCTCGAAGCTAGTATGTATCCTAGGTACCCCCTCAAACACCGCAATAAAAGGGAATTATTCCTTGAAAAGGATATGGTATGGGCCTGGTTCCCCTCATGGACCGGATGGGGAATAGACATGATGAAAAGGTTGAATAATTACTCTAAAATTCTCGATGACATCCTAGATAAGAACTCAGGGGACATTACCAAATTAAATATAGAAGTGAGGGCAATTAAGAAACAACTTGAGCTCCATGACCTAGCCATAGAAAGCATGAGTGCTGCTCTTACTGGGTTATGTGAAGTTACGGAGGATTATGAATGTTGCACATGGATACACAATACATCTGTTGAGATACCCGATTATTATGATATTATTGCACAGCACCGGAAAGAAGTAGACAAGTTGCAACAGGAAGCCAGGAATATTGCTAAGACATGGAGTCCTTTTAGTAGTGGGAATTTTGAATTTGGAGGAATATCCTCATGGTTGAAAAATATCGCTATGACTGTTGTAATGGTTTTGCTTTTTTTATTATTCCTATATGCATGCTTCAAACTCGTAATGTGTATTATTGCTAGAGTTTCCCGACCAAAGGTGAAAAATGTCTCTATGCTATCCCACCAAGTCCCAGGCTACCAGACCTCCTCGACTAATAACCCTAAAGAATATACTGAGTACATTAAGAGGTATAAACAGAAAGAAAAAAAGAACCTTATTGTTTAAAGGATGATATATGATCTGGTCTTTCAAGCAGCAGGGATATAGAAAATTAATCTGCCAATCGTGGTACTATATTCCTAGGAGGTTTAGGACTCCTGATAATATCCCTAAGAATTATATATTCCAATGATATACAGGGTGACAAGGGAAAATCAATTAAGGGTTAATGATTTTAAGAGGGGATTATGGGAGATGGGGAGATATCAAATTCTATGTGTCCTCCATTTTGTATGTCCCTACCCCATTTTGTATGCATTAATGTCTTATAAGCTGTGTGTTTGTGTGTGTATGTGACCTTAGTTACACAAGATATGAAAAGTGCCTACGTACCATGGAAAATTCCTGCAGTTCGCGATAAGGCTGTGTCAGGTGATTCTAGTCACACGAGATATATGTCTTATATGGTATTACTCCCCAAGGTGACCTTTTGTCTCCTGAAGCTGTTTAACCAATAAGAACGTAACAAGTGCCCTATACCTATGATTATATGCCTTTATCTTTACTATATAAGCCGCAACGAGCCTATAATAAACTGAGAGCTTGGTTTCACTATACATCTGTCTCCGTCTGTGTTATTTCCAGAAACCACTCTCCCAGGCCTGTAGACACAAAACGAGCATAAGAACAGCGGGACCAGGGGTTCCAGACACTAACAAGGGGTAACCAGCTGTGATACAGGCACTTCAACAGATCTAACAGGTTCTGTTGGCGGGCTTTTTCCCAGTATGCTGATAGCTAATCCTTAAAATCTAAGAAGGTAGCTCTTGGATGTTGGGCGGCTAACATTCTTAGTTGGCTCTTTAGATTGTCTGTATTGACACCTTCAATAAATTGTTCTTTCAGGGTTTTGTCCTGATTCTCTGCCTCACGGGGGTCTACTTGGACAACAGCTCTAAGGGCTTCCTGCAAAGATAATGCAAAGTCTCTGAGTGACTCACCAGATTGCTGTTTCTTGCTGAAGAACCTCATCTTGACCTCTGACACGGTTCTGGGTTCAAAGGTGGTGTAGAGACGTTCAAAAATCTGCTCCATGGTCTTTCTCTCTGAGCTCGGCCAAGATTTCACTTCTCTGAGCGCAGCTCCTTCCAATTGCGCAAGAAGAATCTCCATCTGTTGCTCTGAGGATACAGGGTACAATCTGAACACAGCAAGAATTTTTTCTTTAAAGTCCCTTAAAGTATGAATTTCTCCAGAATATCGTGGGAACCAGGGGGCCCCAAAATAATAAGGCATGGTTAAAGGCATTAAGCTTGGTGCTGCAGCGGTTGGTATTGTACTGGGACCGACTGCGGCTGCTGCAGGGGGTCCGCTGAGGTCAGGCTGCACGTCATCTTCATGCACAGACATGGTAACAGCAGGTGAATTCTAGTTAGGTAAGTCAAATGCGTTTTTAGACACTTTTTGTGCGGCGTTGCTATGGGCAACCGCTGTCTTGCGGGTGTATGGCCCTTTATGAATTTAGTGCTAGGTGAATACAATGCTGCAGCAATGTTGATTTTGGGTCTCTGGCAGAGTTCCTGCTATTAGTGCTCCTTATAGTTAGTAGAGGCAGCTGACAGGTTGCGATTACTGCTTGGAGGATGGCAAGCAATGCGATTATTTTCTCTTCTTTTGCTCGCCTGCAAAGTCTCGTGACTTCTGGGGCATGCGCTTGTCACACTCTCCTCCCAGGATTGACACAGCAAAGGTAAGGCGGGCTGGCCGGACAATTTTGCATAAATGGGTGGCACCAAACTTTCCCGCTCTTTAGGGGGTGTCACTAACTTATTCACAGTGATGGCACAGAAATTTTTGAACAAGAAGGTCTCCGGCAGCCATTTTAAGTGCATAGAAACAGTCAATTCAAATACAGCAAGCAGTTTTGTTGACACACAAACGTCAGATTTTCTCACTTTGGATGCTGCGATTTTTTATGCTGATAACTGGGATAACAATTCCATGCGACTTTGAAACAGTTTAAACAGTTCTGTGGCCCCACACAGTGTGCAATAAGTAAACAGTCTCTCAATAAAGCAAAGGGGCTTATTCTGATGCAACAGTCTTTTAGATAAGGCGCAGGGGTTAATATCCTGTTCGTGACGCCAAATTTTTATGCGACGAGCCAGAACCGCAGGGGCGACACGTGAGGTGCACGGTGGGCCGATGAGAGACAGCAATAATACAGTTCATCGGTTTACTCACGGTTAGCAGAAAGCCTCCCTGGGCTGGTCGCACAGTGAAGAGGAAGACAGCACGAAATCCTCCGGGGCACGCTCTGTGATAGGGAAACGCCAGCCAAGATGGTGGTTGAGGTGCCCGTGATGACAGGGGTGTTTAGAGTGCTTGTGGCGGCTGGGTCCCTTGATGGTATTTGTCGTGACGCCAGTACCGTTAATGGTGGTACAACCAGTTGTAATAGCAATAGTGAAGAATGAGGTAGACGGTGGTAGGATACAACTCACAACTTTTACTGTGACTGGTTTTGATTGCAGTACAAACATCCATATAGAATACAGTCTCTGGGTAAATAGAGGAATTCTGCTGATCCACTGTTAATAGGCTTTAGTAATGCTGGACTCAGGCTGTGGTTCAGTATAATGCTTACTTGTTTGTGATCCCTTTTGAATCCAGTGACATTGGTGAGGTTGCCAGTGGCTAAGAAATCCTTCACCTTTATTCTCAAAGGTCTTGCTGCCGTTTGGTGGCTTTTACCCTATGATTTTAGCAGTTCCAATTTGTCCCTCTCTGGACTGACCTTCACTAACCTTCTACATTCTCCTTTCTCTCTGTACACTCACTTCCTGAACTGAACACTGACCACAGATAAACCTGAGCTGGGATAGATATCCCAAAGTGGTGCTATCCCCATCTTGTGGTGGGAAGTATGAAGCACACTTGACCAGCCTATGAACAGGGATTAACAAATGTCAAATGCAAAATGACATGCAATACAGCGATGACAAAGAAATAATACATTTGCAGTTCCCACGTGTCATGAGTGGGACGCTGCAATATCACCCTATTAGAAATTGGAGTTCCGTCTAAAAAGTATACATAAAGTAAGCACTTGGTTTCCAAAGTGGCAAAATTATGGAGTAGTTAAAACCCCATAGTGTGATCGGGGAATCTGACGGTGTGCTCCTACACTCCTCAATGTGTCTGTTCATTAAGCTGTGCTGAATTATCCTTGATTCGCAATTCCTGCAAGAGTTGCACATGGTATGTGGGAGATGCAAATTTAAGGTGGCATAATTATCCACACAATCACACATAATCCTTTTTAAAGGTCCCCAGCAGAATTTGATGGCATAGTGGTTCACAGCAGTGCCATCAGATTCCAGTTAGATCTGTAAATTAACAAAGCAATGGGATCTGGGGGTGTATTTAACTTGCAATGGACACTCATTATCATATGGCAGTGTGAGATGGGTGTGTTGGGAATGTGATCCATTAAGACAAGTGATTATACACTCATGTGTTTCTCCATCTCAGGTGAACCAATTAGCTGCTGTGTGCAGATCCAGCTTATGATGGTAAGAGTGTCAGACAAGACAAGCGGTGCCGAGCTTGCAGTGTGTATGGATGTATGTAAGGCAATAATTTTTGGCATTATGTATTTAGGGAATATAATGTTTCTAATCTTGCATATATGAAAAGGGTCAATACATTTGTCTTTATCTAGACAGATTCCAAAGCGTCAGAGCAATCTGTCACAGATAATTGTGTTTCATTTTGTGTAAAAGTTGAAACTAATCAAATCTATCTATATACAGGCATAGCCCACTTTAAGTACACAATGGGACCAGGGCATGTATGTAAACAGAAAATGTACTTAAAGTGAAGCAATCCCTTTTTTCTTTTCTCGATGCATGAAAATACACCAGCTCCATTGTAAATTTTGGCCACATTGACATGGCCTTACTCCGAAACCATGTGGGAGCATGTTAAGGGGATCCAGGACTATGACATGATAGATTACCTAGGCAAGCTGGCCAGCCACAAAATGGATATGGTGTAGTCCTGGGTACCTGGGTACCCTCTCGTTGCTCCCTAAGTTTGTTATCCCTGTCACTTATGGTTTGTGAGCAGTGTCATGGCAAGCTGAACAAGCTGTGTCCTTACTCATGATTGTATATAAAGTGAGTGTACTTAAAGCAGGGTATGCCTATCTATATCTATATCTATATAGAAAGTTCAGAGATGTGAACCTGTTCCCTATTATATACACTAATATATGGTATATAACATATTCTATAATGTATATATAATGTATATATATTGTATATAATATATACATAGTATATATATATATTGTCTCTAATATATATATTTTCTATAATATATATTTTGTGTGTGTGTGTGTGTGTGTGTATATATATACACACATATATACACATATATATATATATATATATGTGTAGGGAACAGGTTCACATCTAGGAAGTTTCTATAACAGGAAGCTTCTAGATCACGTCTAATAGGCAGAAAGTGCATGCGCAGATCAGCAGACCAAAAGTTTCTTGCACACCCGCTAGATAAGCAACCCACCCAGCCCCCCAGCCACCATCCCCCATTACGCACATTCACACCCCCTCCTTACCTTACACACAAATGCCACAATTTCGGACGTGTAGAGCGCAGGAGCCATGATTGCGAGAGGGCCTGGACAATTTCCGGAAACGTGTGCACGCACCAAAAGTTTCGTTTCCGGTTTCATGTATAAATGTGATAACGCGGGTTTGTATATTCGCGAATTCGCGAATAGTCAACATACACAACCATTAAGCATATTTAACTTAGAAAAAGAAATACAAATACATACATTTGTGGACACCAGAAAACTTTATTTAGACACATGAAGACATTTGAAAAAAAGATTGGAAACATGCTGTTTAATACACAAATACACAGCTCAAACATTTCACATGACATATTTTTGGCACAGTCTCCACAGTATCCCATTGAAGCCACAGATTTGTATTTTTCAAACAAAAACAACCTTTGTACAACATTTAGACCATATACATTGACAAAGAGCCCATAATCAACAGATGCATGTGCAGATTGACAGAATTATGTTAACAGCAATAAATACTTACAGAGAGTCAACACACAACACAGCCAAATCTCACCTCCATAAATAACAAAGGGCCACAAATGTTAACCATAAAGCATGTGACACACAAATATATTGGACCTCTTCGTAGGTCAAATCTTTCCTGATGTCTGAGTGAGCTATATATAATCAAAGCAAACACACACCCAGAATGGTAACGCCCAGTCAAAAAATTAACTGTGTGTGTCCTGTGTGTTTTGGAGCATGCTCAGTTGCCAAAACAAGGGAAATAGAAATGAGGAGGGGAGAGACCTAAACTGCCCAAATCCATGTATGTAGGTGTGTATATATGTGAATTGATAAAATTCTCTCTTCAAGTTTGCTAGTCATTATTTAGAATGTTTAGATACAGGAATACATACATATATATACAATTACATGAGAGAGCGAGAGATAGAGAAATATATATTTAGGGAAACAATTGAAACACACCTTTTGGGATTTGGGAAGTGAGATTGTGACGATTGACCAGATATGTAAGCCAACAATCTGACTCATCACTCATGAACATCCCTAAATTTGGCGTGGCAATTATATCAGGCGTTCTTATGTGCGTTTTGGCTGACGTTTTCACAGGCGTTTTGACATGCATTTTTTGGGCAGGCATTGTTATATGAAATCACCTAAAAAAGCCCCAAAAACAGACCACAAACACGTACATGTGAACGTAGCCCGTTTGGGGGCGTTTGAGGGGGATTTGTCCAGCTCAAGGATCAACTCCCAAAACAGGCAAAAAATCCAATCCTATTCAGTTCAATGGCCCCTGTTCCCATGTGAGCATTTTGACGGCATGAGGAAAACACCCAACGCTCACTGAGAAATAGCACAATGATTAGGGAGTCTGCCTTCCTGCTGTAGGTTTGTAAGTTCGAATCCGGAAGGTGCCCTCTGTATGGGCAACAATTGGATATCTCCAATCCTCCAAATGTTGACATCATTAATTTTGTTCATGTTTGAAAAAGGCATGTGTATCAGCAAACTTTTAATCTAAAGACATGAACAAAATACAAAAAAAGCCAGTCAATATGTAGCAATATTGTGAGCTAAAGCTCTATTTGTTTGTTGGGCATACTTTGCTAATTAGCCAAGTATAAGGGATATATATATATATATATACCTTCAGTTAAATGTGTAGTAAAATGGTAACACTTGGCCATACCCATATGGAAGAAAAGGTAGTATTTGCAATATATTTCGAAAAACATTCTTTTGAAACACATAAAATATTGTCAAAATTGTGACATTTCCTTGATATGTGTGAAATGCTAATAATCTTTCTTTGAAATATGTTTTACATCTATTTTTGTTCTATCTGACGACCCATTCCCCAATGTAATATTTTGTGGGTTTTTTCAGATAATGTGGAGGTTCTATATAAACACTGTAGATTTGACTGTTATGATTTCTGAGTTAGCAGGAAAGGTGTATGGAATGTCATGGTGTTTACTAAGGGATCCCTTGTTGGAAGTGTGCATGTTTTTCCATTTCCGCCGGTTTTTGCCATTTTCTATGGGCGAGACAGCGGATTTCCAAGCGGTATTCAAAAAAAAAATGACCCAAAATCGCGCTGGCGAAATTTTTTGAGCCTATTTGGCGTTGCGCATGCGCACATTCGCGCGTTCGCAGCTCGGGGCTGGAGGAGCTGTTTAACCTTTCTACACTTTCGCAGATATCTCTCTTTCTAAGTCAGTTTTTGAGATTTTTTAAACGCAAGTCATCTCCAAATTGACTTCCACACCTTCCACAGTGATTTGGGATTTTTGGGGGTACAGGGGAAAATTTGGCTAAACTTTAGTTGAGCTTTTAGCTGGCGTGGTTTTAAGTCGCGCTCTGACCATATTGCATCTTAATGAATCTCACACTAGGCGCTATTTTCCGCCCGCCGTTCTTTGAATACCAATTTCAGACTTAAATAATCGCCGGTTCGCAAAATCCCGCCGAAACGCCAATTCGCCGTACTATGAATCAGCCCCATTATGTCTATACAATCATGTTGTTGTGTAACACACCCTTTAATCCCAGTAACCCATTTAAAACTGGGGCCTACCTAGGGCAAAAGATGTGGCCATCTCTATTACCATCTCACAAGATGCTATGTTTGGAGTCACCTCAGGCATGCCTT
Source organism: Pelophylax lessonae (assembly GCF_965119305.1). NCBI lineage: Eukaryota > Metazoa > Chordata > Amphibia > Anura > Ranidae > Pelophylax > Pelophylax lessonae. The sequence continues at coordinate 890,343,100 of NC_138768.1, forward strand.
AGACCTGGACTGCGACCATCTTTGGACAAAAACTATAGGGCAAAGTCCACCACCATACTCCTGGGCAAGTACACCTGTCATGGTCTTACAATTGTCCCTTGCATAAACACAAAACATTTTTCCATAATTTGGGAGGCCCAGTGCAGGCGCTACAACCATAGCATTTTTCAGATACATAAACGCATTCAACATTACTTGTGACATTTCTGGACCTGTGGCTTGTCTCAAAATGTCGTCATAAAATAGGAGCAGTCGGATCCATTGCAATCAATGATCCTGGTTTTGTGGGCGGGCAAGACCCACTGTGGGCTGGCAAGACCCACGTGACTGACTCTCCTTTTCCCCCTCTGTGAGAACAAAACCAAGGTAAACAACACTTTCCTGACACCATTGTCATTATTCCTGTGACACTTTGTGTCCACATACATGTACATTTCTCAATGAACTCACTCGCTCTGACTGGCCTCCACAGAGTGACTACATATGTTATCCACATATTGTAGCGGGACTGACTCATGAGCAGGTGTCCATCCCCTCTTGCGTGGTCTGGAGAACTATAGAGCAGACAACTAAAACTGTCTACTTGGCCCTGAGGCATTTCTACACCAGGTCAGTTACCTGGACTGATTAACAAAACAAGAAACAAAGATGGCTGTGTCTCCTCGTCCACTAGGGCGGTAAAAAAAACGCATTACTTCAACCAATCACTGTAAAGTGGGTAGCATCGGATGGTATGGCTATCAGTAGAGATGGCACATCAGATACCACTTGCATACTACATACTACAGTCAGATAAAACTAAAACTTTTTGGCTCTGTGCCAATCTTACTAAAAAAAACTTTTTGGCCTTCTGCCAATTTAACAAAAACCTGTCCAGAGGTTCCCCTCCCTCAATAGAGGACTCCCCTAAAATATCACCCAAAAACTGAAATCAGATAAAAAGTTAATCTGATTTGAAACTTTTGGCTCGGTGCCAATAGGGTCCAATGGTCACACTAATTGCGGTAACCCTTTCTGTCCCAAAATAAATTCCATAACTTATAACAGGAATGAAAATATTTAAGTTTGAACCCTTTCTTGGCAAGTAGCCAATTTTCAAAATTTTGCACCAGAGCTCCCTTTTACATTTAGGGACACAAGGGACCCATTTGTAAAATGCAATTTCTCATTATCTATAATTCTATAAAAAATAACCTCAAAATATCTTGCCGACTACGGCGAACTATGTTTTGCCTGATAAAAACTGTATTTTTTCACTATTATTACTCTTCCCAGAGGTTCCTATGCTTTATGCACAAATGTATAAATGGCAAAACTCCAAAAATTCCATAAAAAGATAATTGCATATGTTTGGCAATGCTGGGACCCATAGTCCCACAAGCTGGGACCCATAGTCCCACGAGCTGGAACACGTAGTCCTATCAGGCTCCGTGCAAGAATTGACCCCCTCCCTAGGAATGTGCAAAAATAATCACTGGTGGCCGTGAGAAAACCAGGTGCTGCTGTACTGTCTAATGTTTGCCTGACTCCATACATTTTTAAACCTTGTTCAAATCTTCCAGGACAGTTTCACCTTCTGCTTACAAGCAATTGGACTTACTCTTAAAAGCCCTAGTTAACTCTTTATTATTCTTATTACTTTTCAGCCTTCTAGTCTTTTCAACTGTTTTATTATTCTACAAGGGGGCATAAGTTAACCATTTTTCATCTCCCCTTATCCCATTGTGGATTACCCGGGAAATATGGGAAAGCTTGTCTATCTTCTAAGCATAATCCTTTAATCATAATACACTTAAAATCTTCAGTATAACTCACATATACAATATACATTAATTCTTAACACTTTAACTTTAGGTAGACAGTTCTTCTACCTTAATTTACTTCCAGGAATATTACTCACCAAATATTCCCGGCCATTTACATAACAAGACAATAAACAAATACCAATATTCTCTCACTCAATAAGACATGTCTCTATGATTTACACATTCACATAATCACTTGTTACCATGGTAACCCTTTATGGTTTCAAAACCCTCCTTCAAGCCACTGATGTATATAAATTAAACCCATATACTTTTGGACTCGGGTGTCCCTTTTAGGACAAAAAGGAAAAAAAACCCTTTCCGAGTCTTGACCAATACCTCCCAGGTACAGTGGCTATCAAGAAAGTTTTCCTACCATTATAGACAAACAATACAAATTATCTTATACTTCTATGCGACAGAGAAGGAAAGCTTAAAGATTTTTCAGACACAACACGAGCAAATTTATATCACTTCTTAAGTCTCCCTGAGACTAAATATTTCCCTGAAATATTTCAATTATAGGTATGTTGCGTGTGTTCCCGGAACACACCAACCCCTGTGGTTCAATTGGATATGAGTTTAATCAGGGTCCCCCGGAGCCTCACTACAATCGGTTACATAGAAAAGGATTTTTCTACTTACCGAGTGAGTGGGTGTCCGCGGGGAGTGATTCTCATATCCCGGACAATACCATATAGGGCATGCAGCCCGTGACTAGAAACACCTGACATGAGTTCATCAGAAACAACAGAAACGTGCCATATCTATAACACGTACACACTTAGACCTTGACACGTACACTTACATAGCTTGTATAACTAAGATGAATAGAAAAATGGAGTAGGAACATACAAAATGGAGGACACATAGAATTTGATATCTCCCCATCTCCCACAAGTCATATGCTAAACAATGGGCTCATCCGGGATTTGAACCCGGGACCTCTCCCACGCTAAGCGAGAATCATACCCCTAGACCAGGCATCACTAAATGGCAGCTTGCGGTCCGAGTCTGGCCCCCATCACTCGCCCTCCCAGACCGCACCGGTCATGCCATTTATCAGCCTGTTTTCCTTTCAGCTGTCGTGCTTTCTTTTTTTGCAGAGCCGACAGCGTGAGGCGGGACAGTTCTGGAGGGAGGGCGGGAACTGCCAGAGGTAAGCAAGCCAGTGATTGGTTGCCAAGATGAATGGCAATGTAAACAACCAATCACCAGCTTGCAGCTTCCTTCTTCCAGACCTGCTATGCCTCGAGTCCTCCTGTCTGTGTAAAGTAGGGGAGACGTACTGTAGGAAGGGGGAGAGACACGGAGTACAGCAAAGAAGAGAACTGTGATGTGTGTGTGGGGGCTGAGGACTCTGATGTGTGTGGGGGCTGAGGGCTCTGATGTGTGTGGGGGCTGAGGGCTCTGATGTATGTGTGGGGGCTGAGGGCTCTGATGTGTGTGGGGGCTGAGGGCTCTGATGTGTGTGGGGGCTGAGGACTCTGATGTGTGTGGGAGCTGAGGACTCTGATGTGGGGGGAATGGGGGTTAAGGCTGAGTACTGTAATGTCAGGGGGGGGGGCTGAGTACTGTAAAGAGGGGAACTGAATACTGTAATGGGGGGGCCTGAGGACTGTAATGGGGGGGGGGGCTGAGGACAGTAATGTGGGGGAACTGAATACCGTATTGGGGGGCTGAGGACAATGTGGGGGAGCTGAGTACTGTATTTGGTGGGCTGAGTACTGTGATGGGGGGCTGAGGACAGTAATGTAGGGGAGTTGGGTACTGTGATTGAGGAGGCTGAGGACAGGAATGTGGGGACTAAGGACTGTAATGGGGGGGGCTAAGAAGGGTGTTGATGTTAAGGGGGTATGAGAACACGGGGGGGGATCTTGGTGAAGGGAAGGGAACTGTGATGTGCAGTGGACACTGTGGAACTGATGTAAGGATGGGATTGTGATATTGGGCTCAGTGTCACAGGTGGGTCAGCCCATTCATTTTAATGGGCTGCACTACCCATGTGAAATGCAGGAAAACAAGTCCCTGGCCCTTTTTTTTTAAATTGCGCAGCACCAAGCTGTGCTGAAGTGTGGCGTGTTCCTCTGCGGGCCGGGGACATGTGCAATTTCACCTGCGTTCCCCAGCTGCAGAGATGGGAATGCCTAGGAGAGGGTGCTGTAATGTAAAGGATCCGAATGAAATCACAAATGTGATTCGGACCTCTGCTGAAAGAAGATTTTACTAAGCGGACCTCCGTGAATTCAAATTCAGTACCCCTGCCCTAGACCAACGAGCCTTGAATGCACATAAAGATTTTTTTTTTTTAAGTCCAACAAGTGCCTTTTGATAGCCCAAGCCAAGTGCCTCCAACAATGCCATCTGCATATTTTGCTAAAAAAATATATTTTCTAGGGTCAAGTACACTGGGAAACTTGGAGACAAGGTCCAAATCCTTTTTTCCTAGGGATTGAATTGTACGCTGATCAAACTTTTCCCACTATGCTGAAAAGTGGCAGCAGTGAACGGGGGCTAGTCAGCACCTGTTGCAGTTGATGTGGAAATTGAACAGGGTATCACTAAAGGCCCGTACACACGTACCGATCGTCGGCATACAAACGTCGGCGGACGAAAGATCTGCCGATTGTACGCTTGTTAGTATGGTGCCTCCGACAGCCGTCAGCACACATTCTGCCGACAAGAATCTGTCTTGCAAGCATTTAAATTTTTGTATGCCGACACCAGAGCGGCCGATTGTTCGCCAGTCAGTACAGAATTCGGCCGACAGACAGCAGATTTGCAAGACTGGGCATGCTCAGAAAAGAAAAAACACAGGGAAAGTTAACCATCACATGACATCACTTCTGCAGTCGGCTGTAGTCGGCGGACAAAATTCTTGTGCTGTCTTTGCACTTTTCAACAGACACCGACAGCCCGGGGACAAAAGATGGCCGATCGTTCGCCGACGATCGGTACGTGTGTACGGGGCTTAAGAGTGCTAAGCTTTGGATGCAATTTCAACTTTATACAAATGGGAAGGCGGAGCCTGGAGTTGTGGGAGGGGAGGAGCTGCCTATTTAAGGTCGGGCCCCCCGCCTCTTCTGGGCTGGTGCAGGGATCGCTTATTTTTGGGTCACGCCCACTACCAGGAGTCTGCCGTACGCCGCCATTCACCAGCAGCAGCACCACCTAGGAGGACGCTTCTGGGTCAGCCAGCAGGCACCCGGCTTCCCGTGAGCACAGGGGAGAGGCTGGGGCTCAGTCTCCCCCACCTCCGTTCCCCCTCCACCAGCCGCACAGCCTCCCTGCTCCCTCTTTCACTCACATAGCGTGGACTGCAGCTTCCCTCCCCGGATCTCCCCACTGTCCTAAGCTGCTGCAGGCGGGGATCTCGTTTCAGCTGGTCCCGCCCTTTCTGTGTGGTCATATCCGCACTCCCTCTCTCCTCCCTGTCATCCATTCGTCTTTACCAAGTCAGTTCTGTGCTGCAACTGCCGAACACTGTGTCACATGTTCCCACTGTTCACATGCACATTCCTATATTCATTCATCCTCTGTCTCTGCCATGGTTGTCCATCCCAGTCTGTCCCCTAAAGGCCCGTACACACGTACCGATCGTCGGCATACAAACGTCGGCGGACGAAAGATCTGCCGATTGTACGCTTGTTAGTATGGTGCCTCCGACAGCTGTCAGCGCACATTCTGCCGACAAGAATCTTTCATGCAAACATTACAATTTTTGTATGCCGACACCAGAGCGGCCGATTGTTCGCCAGTCAGTACAGAATTCGGCCGACAGACCGCAGATTTGCAAGACTGGGCATGCTCAGAAAAGAAAAAACACAGGGAAAGTTAACCATCACATGACATCACTTCTGCAGTCGGCCGTAGTCGGTGGACAAAATTCTTGTGCTGTCTTTGCCCTTTTCAACCGACACCGACAGCCCGGGGACAAAAAACGGCCGATCGGTCGGCCGACGATCGGTACGTGTGTACGGGCCTTTACTCTCTTCTCTCTGTACAGGCTGTGTGACAGCCTTCACATCACCGCTGCAACAGGATCATCCTCCGGGTCAAGTTTCACTAAACTTCCATACGAACGAACGTTCACAGCAGTTCCCCTCTCGTTATAACAGACTGTGTTTTTTCCGGGTACTGGTGACACCTAGTGTTCTTGTAAAAAATTACACCATGCTGCAGCCTGTTTACTTGTCATTATTTTGCAAGCCTGTTTTAGGAACCTGTTTTTTTTTTTTTGCAATTTGTTTTCTTCCTTTGTGTCATATTTCCGATAACCTTATTTCCTGGAACAGGTCACATACACATGTTTTGATGGGTAGGGTTCAGGAACTCTACTTTCACAAGTACTTGGGGGGCAAGTTCTCCAGTTACATTACCTAGATACAAAATTTCCAAATCAGCAGTCCTTTCAAATTCCTCCGCCATTCTGCCTGCCCCCCCCCCAGTTTTGCACATCTCAAATGCCATCCCTGATTGCCATCCAGATGGTTGGTTGCTGCATCAAAAAAAAAAAAAAATTATAAATATCTCATGGGAAGCAACTTTTCTTTGCCACTTAATCGCACCTTGGTTGCACCAGCTCTCATCCTGTACAGGCAGCCCCCTGGCCGTATCACCCTCCCACCATCCAGTCTCACTCTGGCATCCACCTTGGGGGGGGGGGGGGGGGTTACCAGCACAGACTTTCATGCAAATACTTCATTTTGTTTTCTTTGCTATCATGTTGAGCTACATGGCCATTTTGTTTGTAACATATGTCTTGTTTTGACGTTTCCAGCAGATACCACATCTCAAAAAAGGAAAAAATGTTTTTCTCAGTCGCAACTCTCGGGCGATTTGGCCATAGCTCCCGCCCCCCTCGCCTGGCTTCCTGCCTATCGCCCGGGCCTTGACACGCAAGGACACGCTCCGACCACGCTCCTTGTTCACATCCTAGCAAATACATTCTTTTGGGGGTGGGCCTAGTCCAACTCTCCCCCCCCCCCCTCAGTCGCAGGTTCTGGTGGGCATTTCAGTACAGCCCCTCTCGACACGCATAGGGTTGGCGTTCACAGGGCACGTCAGTTGTTGAGTCAGGCGCTTATGTCATCTCACTTCAGGCGCCAACCGTTCTTGTTTCACCCATACAGGCGGAACGCATGAGCATTATCGGACATACAGCCAAGTCTTTTCAGACCCCTCACAGGTTATTGCAGGCATGCTGTCTCACTTGGTCATACTCTTCCATGGTTACCTGGGTTTGGGGGGGGGGGGTAGTTAGGTAGGTCAATTACAGTTAGCCCAAGACCAACACCCATCCTCACGCGGAGGTTTTCGCCCATCGGTCCAAATCATAGCTAGTGTCTCGGTAACCCCACTAGTGTAGAGAGGGCGTCACCTTCCCAGAGGCCTACACCCCGCCATTTCATTACTTGGCATAGCGCAGGCCCAACTCATAGACAGCGCCTCTACCTGCCGCTGGGTTAGTTAGGGCCTCACGTCCCGCTCGCTAGTACTGGTCTATTCCCAGGAAACCTTGGGGGGGGACACGGCAGTTAAACATGTTCATCCGCTCATGTTTCATGACCTTTGCCTTCATGTTTTCCAGGTTGTCTCACGCGTCAGATATAGGGGATCGCTCCTCCCTACCTAGTACGCCAGCCAGGCCTCCTAAGCCGGTTCCGGTCCCCACCACAGGAGGAAGCCAAGGCTTGACAGGGAGGAATTCCGTTTCCGGCCACCGTCAGGAAGGCTGAACTTTTCAGGTTTTGTCGACCTATACAGTTCCGCAGTCGGGGTCCGGCTCGCAGGACAATGTGCATGATACCTTAGTCAGGATCCAGGCCACTATGGCATCCGTCTTATCCTCCATCAACAGCCTGATTCAAAGGATGGAGAAATCTAGAAACCCCGGCTCCCGCCCCTTCATCCCGGGGTTTCCCACACTCCCAGGTTGCTGCCCCAACAGTTTTCAGCATGTCATTGCAGGTACTCCAACCTCCCCGGCCGCTATTGCTCATATCACGCCAGCTCACATGGTCCCTCCCAGCATCAAGAAAGACATCCGGGAGGGCAAAGACGTTTACCTCATGTCCCTGTTGTTAGCATCTTAGGATGTCATAGGAAGTAAGACCCATAACCACGGCGATCCTGTCTGGGGTGCTCAAGGTCAAGAAGCCCAGGTTGAACAAGGATTTGTCCATCCCTGAGTTTGTGTTGGCTTTGGTCTGGCTAGGGATTGTGATGTGCTTTAATTTCCCAAACCGCAGGGGGGGATTTGGATTTGTACTTGCACAGGGTGGTTGATTTGGGGTACAAGTACGGGGGCTCAGCATTCCACGTTACCATTGTTTTTCGGCCAAGGCGGCCGCTGCCTCAGCCCAGTTTAACTTTCAGGGCAGACTGGGGCTAGTTGGATATGGACTTGTTCTGCCACCACTTCGCCGAGCTCACTCCTCCAGCCTGCGCCAACTGTGCCTTCCCATTCCACCAACTTGTGTTCCTCCAATCCAATTCCACCGTCATCAGCGACGTCAACCCCAGTACCAGCAGAGTCGATCACAGAGCTTCCACAGACAGGCTAGACAGGTATCGTGTTCCCGGGCAAGACGCAGGTTGCAACAACTTCAATGCAGGAGGTTGTAGGTTCAATACCGCAAGTTGTTGCATGTCTGCTCTACCTGCTCTTGGGCGCACGCTAAGACCATGCGCCCCAACCGACTCTTTCCGAAGGAATTGCTGACCAAATGACACGTTGACACCCGGGCTTTCTTCCTGGAGTTCCACCCTTCTCAAAGATTTAGTCAAGTTTCTTACAGGGCTTCCCAGAAGGGTTTCAGTCGGGGCCAGTCGCTCTACCGGTGGAGGGTAACAATTTACAGTCGGCCTTATCAGACCCCTCCGCAGTCAACACGGTTGTCAGTCAGAGGTTGACAAGGTTTTATGTTTGGGCCTTTTGGCACGCCGTCTTTTTGGTTTTTCTTGTTGGCGTACCAACCCATTGGGCTCACCACCGGCAAGTACAACAAAAAATGCTTGATTATTGACCTTTCAGTGGCTCATTCGGTTATCACGCCTAGCCTCAATTTTCTCCTCCCCGCTGAGGAATTTTTTCTCTACAGTACGCCTCTGTGGACAATGCCATCCAGGCGATCTTGCAGGCCAGTGATGCTGCCTGGCTCAACTGAACGGACATATCCGATGCCATCAAACTACGGCCCATTCACCAGTCGTTGTGGCACCTGCATGGTGTCAGGTGGGAAGGGTCTTACTTTTCGCTGTCCGCTTGACCTTTGGGGCCAAGAACAGCCCATTAATGTTTGACATGTTAGCAGAAACGCTGTGCTGGCTCTTTTGAACGTCAGCCGCCGTCCAGTGATAATTCATTACCTAGATGATTTCCTGACCATGGAAGTCGCACCTTCAACATCAACTTTCAAGCGCTTTTGTGTACCGACTTCTCAGTCTTCCCCCGGGTCTTCAGCGTGGCGGCAGCTTTATCTCACAGAACGGTCAGGCCAGGATGGACTTGTCCATGTGGGATGAGTTCTTGGCCCAATGGTAAGGCATGAACTTGGTCATTGCCGTAGTTCAGACTGCTCTCCAGTGTTATGGACTGACGCGGCGGGCCATGCCGGGTTTGTGGCCATTGTTGGGACAACAGGTGGTTCAGGTACAGTTGTCCTAGAAACGCTAAATCTGCAATCTTTCAATTCCACCTTGGCCCTTTTCTAATATTACCCCTCAATGGCTGCTGCTAGAAAGGGGGGGGGGCTCCTTTGGGCGGGCCAAACTACAAGTGCTTCACCGGCAACGGGGCAGCAGGCGACTTCATCAACGGGGGCGGTCCTCCTCCCTCGCCATCAGGAGGTTAGTCAGAAGACTTACTTGGTTGGCCGACACATTGCACTTCCACCTGGTTTGCGAGCATGTGCCAGGCGTTCTTAATTCAGCAGCTGATGCCCTTTCTCGCTCCAAACTTACAGGTCTTCCTCTGGGCACATCCCACGGAAGAGGAAATCCAGGACGAACCACCACCGTTCCAGGAACTCATCCTGGATTAGCTGTTTTCATGGCCCATGGGTTTATGCTAGCCCAGTCAGCACTGTCACCCAACACCAGACGCTCCTACGTGCGAGCTCTGATCATCTTCACGTTCAGCACAGAGTTCAATATTTCTGTTTGGACCCGTTGTCGTTAGAACCATCGGGGCATTTTCTTCCTTTTGCCATTTTAACTTAGAACTGGTGCACAGTATAATTAAACCATACCTCTCCGGAGTTCAGTTTCACATCAACACGTACCCCAGTCGCGGTACCTTCATGGCATCAAGGCCCATCAAGAACATTCCAAAAGGCATCCTTCGGTTGGAAGGCTGCAAGCCTAAGTTTTGTCAACCAATCAACGGCTGCTGGTTCTGGGCTTTGGCCTACTTGTCGGACACTAAGCCGTTGAGGCAGAGTCCTATGATGCCATCAAGATAGCCATGTACCTGGCCTTCTACAGGTTCCTGCTGCCAAACAAGTTCACCGCGGGAACTCGCTCAGTACCACCACATGTCGAGGGCAGACCTAGTTAGGGTGGACGTTCATTGTCCTGACACTCCAACAGTCCAAGACCAATCAACTGGGGCCACCAGTCGACCTGCCGCTGTATGCTTCTTTCAACAGATGGTGCCCTGTGCAATTGCTGAATCGACTTATCCGGGTGGGACAGGTTAGTGATGCTCTCCTGCTGAGCCTCTATGGCAGGCCTTTCGCCACGCCCAGGTTCGTCAAGTACTTGAGAACCCTGCTGGGTAAGTTAGGGTGCGATCCTGTCGCCCTCTCCGGTCAATCCTTTCGCTTAGGGACAGCAATGGCGGCCTCCAGCCTTAGCATTCCTGTGCATATCTTCAAGAGACCAGGGCAGTGGGAATCCCCCGCCTACTGCAGTTGCATACCCCAATGTGAAGGCAAGCTCAGACAAGAGTTACCGAGTTAGCCAATGAGTTTTGTTTTGCATACAATGCACTTGTATTAAAAGTTACTCGCATGCTCTCCTTTTTGCCCTCTTTATTTTACAGGCCTGCCCGAACAACGGTTTTGGCACGCTACTACCGTAGTTATTTAATTATTGTCATGTTCTCTATCTCGGCTCATTTCCCTGACCACGAATGGGAAGGCGGAGCCTGGAGTTGTGGGAGGGGAGGAGTCGCCTATTTAAGGTCGGGGCCCCCCGCCTCTTCTGGGCTGGTGCAGGGATCGCTTATCCCTCCCACCACTGCCCCTTTTCTACAACATTCCCTTCTTCTTCCTTCCTTCTTGGCGGGCCCTCTTTATTTTACAGGCCTGCCCGAACGACGGTTTTGGCATGCTACTACCGTAGTTATTTAATTATTGTCATGTTCTCTATCTCGGCTCATTTCCCTGACCACAACTTACATTGTCGGCAGCATGTTCAAAGAGGGCTGCAGGCTCCTTTTGAAACTCTTTGTCAAATAAAGGTGAAAACCATCTGGATGTAGGTCTCAACTGACTGCCGTGAGAAAGGGTTTGGTGATGACTGATACCTGCAAGTGACGGTAAAATCATCTCTGTGCTGATGGCTTCCTCAGAGGTGAAAATTAATTCCACATGGGCTTGTCTGTGATTTGAACCCAGGACCTCTCGCACCCAAAGCAAGAATCATACCCCTAGACCAACGAGCTGAAAGCTGGCTGCCTTTATTGGCCTGCTTCCCGGACTAGGCTGAGTAGTAGACAAGGGCACTGCAAAAGTTCAAGCATAGCATAAAAGCGCCTTGACTGGGACCAAGAAGACGATGTGAAATCAGGCCTTTAGCCTACAGCTTGGGCTCATCCGGGATTTGAACCCGGGACCTCTCACACCCAAAGCGAGAATCATACCCATAAACCAACGAGCTAAGAATGTCACCTTAGCTGTAGAATTTTTTTTTTTCTCAAGAAATAGTCTTCTCCTCTACAAAATTTGTTCTTCCTTGGATGAAAGAAATTTAAAATCTTTGCGTTTTTCGAAAATATGGAAAGCCAAGGAGAAATTTGGTCAGGGCAAAATCACTCCCTTTCTACCAGTAAGGTCTGGAACCAAACTCATGGTCTTGCAGCTTGGACCTCCTGTACCCAAAGGTGGATAATTACCCCTTGACTGAAGGAGGCAGAACCCAAGCGTCACCTATCGGCAATTTCTCAGAAGTGGCTTTTCCCACACTTTGGAGATGCAAGAGCCATTAAGCACTTTTGCCTGCGCAGATTCAGCCATGGTATAATCAAAGCTGCAAGTTAGGGTTTTGGGATTTGAACCCAGGACCTCACGCACCCTAAGCGAGAATCCTACCCCTAGACCAACGAGCCTTTAATACACATAGAGATGATTTTTTTTTTTTTAAGTCCAACAAGTGCCTTTTGATGTAGGGGTTTTTTTGGTGCCTCAGGCCAAGTTGTGGGACTTTGCGGGCAAGTGATTGATACACAATTAAATATGTATATATAAAATCTTGGGTAATTTATTGTAAAGACATGTGTTCAATTAAAATATAACAAGCAGTCATAATGTGCATAGGTGTTGGGTTATAGACCCAAGGTGCATAGAGGAAAGATTAGTTCGGAAATAGTTTCCGTGACATAAGTGAAAATAAGGTGACTTTTTTTTGGATGAGATTCTCTGTTTTTCCAGGCTTGCTTGCTTGGAACTGTGTTCACAGAGGTCATCCAGTATTTATCCTACACGTTTCGGCTAACGATGTAGCCTTTATCAAGGATATTTTGTATCATCAAACTCATGATTTTGCAGCTTGGACCTCCTGTACCCAAAGGTGGATTATTACCCCTCGACTGAAGAAGGCAGAACCCAAGCGCCACCTATCGCCAAATTCTCAGAAGTGGCTTTTCCCACACTTTGGAGATGCAAGAGCCATTAAGCACTTTTGCCTGCACAGAATTAGCCATGGTCTAATAAAAGCAGCAAGATAGAATGCTAAGTCGTATGCTAAACAAGGGGCTGATCTGGGATTTGAACCCAGGACCCTTCATACCCTAAGCAAGAATCATTCCCCTAGACCAGGGGTATTGATTTAAAATTTTTCGAGGTCCAGTCAGTAAAATTTTCTTGTAGCAGAGGTCCGCATATCATGTCAGAACCCATGGCGTCTTTTCGCATGTGCCAAACAGCATGTTGCCTCAGCACCATGCAGCTTGGTTCTGCGCGATTTTGGAAAAAAAAGGTCAAGGACTTCTTTCTCTATGTTTCTCGCGGGTAGTTCAGCCCGCGATGTGTGCACCACATGCACAGATCTGAATCCCTCAGTCCCCACTGCTCATCACAGTCCCCTCCGCCTTCACATCAAGATCCCCTCTTGATGAGTGTCCTCAGGTTCCCCTTTACATCACCCCCCTCCACTCCTTTCACAGTAATGTTCTCACGCTTCCTTGTCATCGACCCCCTCCCCCCCCTGACAGTACTATCCTCTGCCCCTATTTACATCACCCACCCCCCATATTACTGTTCTCTGTCCCCACAATCCCCCCCCCCCCACAATACAATCCTGAGCTACCCCGCATTACTGTCCTCAGCCCCTTTCACATTACTGTGCTTATTGTCCCCCACATTACATTTCTTAGCCCACCCACATTACAGTCCTCAGCCTCCCCCAATTTAATGACACACACACCCACATTACAGTCCTCAGTCCCCCACTTTATTGTCCTCAGCTCTCTCCACATTACAATCATCAGTCCCCCCCACATTACAGTCCTCAGCCTCCCCCAATTTAATGTCCCCCCTACACACACACACACATTACTGTCCTCAGCCTCCCCCAATTTCCCAATTTAATGCCCCCCCCCCCCCCACACACACACACACACACATTACAGTCCTCAGTCCCCCACTTTATTTTCCTCAGCTCTCTCCACATTACAATCATCAGTCCCCCCCCCCCACATTACAGTCCTCAGCCTCCCCCAATTTAATGTCCTCAGGGCCCACCGAACATCACAGTCGTCAGGGCTCCACTTTAATGTCCTTAGCCCCCCCCCCACTATGATGTCCTCAGCCCACCACATCACAGTCCTCAGCCTCCCCACTTGAATGTCCTAACCTCCCCCCAACACCCCACATTACAATCCTCTGTCCTCCACTGTAATGTCCTCAACATACACACACACACCACAGCTCTTCCACTTCGATGTCCTCAAATACACACACACACATCACTGTCCTCAGCACACACATTCCTCATTTTCAGCTTTTCAAACTAGTGTCCTCACTCCCTGGGACTTCACACCCTCCCTTACTGTCTTACCTTGCTTACACAGATCGAAGGTTGGAGGGAGGCACAGGCACAGCATATTTGGATGGAGGGGGGTGTTGCAAGATCGTTATTGGTTGCTAGGACTGCCCTTCATCCTAGCAGCCAATCCCTGCTTGTTAAACTCGGGCAGCTCTGCCCAGCTCCGCCCTCCATCCAGAACTGTCCTCCCTTCTGCTGTCTGCTCTGTGAGGAATGGATTACAGAGCGACGGCAGGGGAAGAAAAGGCTGCTAAATAGCGGTACCGCGGCGGTCCGAATGGAAACATGACGCGGCCACGTGTGGCCCGCGGTCCGCCATTTAGTGATCACCGCCCTAGACCAACGACTCTTGAATGCACTTAGATATTTTGTTTTATTTTAAGTCCAACAAGTGCCTTTTGATAGCCCAAGCCAAGTGCCTCCTACAATGCCATCTGCATATTTTGCTAAAAAAATATATTTTCTAGGGTCAAGTACACTGGGAAACTTGGAGACGAGGTCAGCATGCATTTCTAAAGCCAAGAGCAAACAAATCCTTTTTCCTAGGGATTGAATTGTAAGCTGATCAAAATTTTCCCACTGTGCTGAAAAGTGGCAGCAGTGAACGGGGGCTCGTCAGCACCTGTTGCAGTTGATGTGGAAGTTGAATACGGTATCACTAAGGGCGCTAAGCTTTGGATGCAATTTCAACTTTTTACAACTTACATTGTCGGCAGTATGTTCAAAGAGGGCCGCAGGCTCCTTTTGAAACTCTTTGTCAAATAAAGGTGAAAACCATCTAGATGTAGGTCTCAACTGACTGCCGTGAGAAAGGGTTAGGCGATCACTGATACCTGCAAGTGACGGTAAAATCATCTCTGTGCTGACGGCTTCCTCAGAGGTGAAAATTAACTCCACATGGGCTCCCCCCCTGCGATTTGAAGTGTGGGAAAAGCCTCTTCTGAGAAATTGCCGATAGGTGACGCTTGGGTTCTGCCTCTTTCAGTCAAGGGGTAATTATCCACCTTTGGGTGCAGGAAGTCCAAGCTGCAAGACCATGAGTTTGTTTCCAGACCCTACTGGTAGAAAGGGGGGGGGAATTTGCCCTGACCAAATTTCTCCTTGGCTTTCGATATTTTCGAATTAGGCAAAGATTGTAAACTTCTTTCATCCAAGCAAGAAGATTTCTGCAGAGGAGAAGGCTATTTCTTGCAAAAAAAAAATAAAATAAATAAATTCTGCAGCTAAGGTGGCATTCTTGGCTCGTTGGTCTAGTGGTATGATTCTCGCTTTGGGTGCGTGAGGTCCTGGGTTTAAATCCCGGACGAGCCCAAGCTTTAGGCAAAAGGCCTGATTTCACATCGTCTTCTTGGTCCCCGTCAAGGCGCCTTTTAGAGATGGCCTTTGCGGTTTGTCTGGAGGTCGGTTTGTGGTGAACTTTGCTAGTCCGCTGTCCGCCGATCATGCGAACAAATGGCAATGTTCGCTGCGGCCATATTCTTTCACATTGTAAAGAACTTTGACCTATGACACATCCATCAGGTGGTACAGTACAGCCAATTGAGACATTTCAGCACATGGACATACCCCATACCTTATAAATAGACCTGATCTGGCTGCCATTTTACATTCTGCTTTTTGTCAGTGTAGGGAGAGGTTTGCTGTGTGGAGCAGGGATAGATTGTCAGTGACACAAATCGCTCGGTAATAGGGCCACAAAAGTCCTTTTAAGGACTGATTTTTGGTATAGGTGTACTATCCATATTCTGTCTTTTGTCAGGGTAGGGAGAGGTTGCTGTGGGGAGCAGGGACAGATTGTCAGTGACACAGATCGCTCGGTAATAGGTCCACAAAAGTCCTTTTAAGGACTGGTATAGGTGTACTATTGTTTGCTGTGCAGTATATAAGGGTGTAATACACTTATAATATACTTTCTAATATAGAAAGCATATTATAGTGAATTTGGGCACTGCAGAAATTTTGCCTCTTTCGCTGTGTTAACTCTGCTAGACACAGTGACAAATGTTACTAGAAAAAATTTTTCATAACTGGTGTGATAAACTAGTGGCCCCGCATTTGCGATGCGCAGCCATTGTTGGCATCAGATCAGGAAGAGGAGGTAGCAACAGCCGCCACCCAGCAGTCTGACGACAGTGCCCAAATCAGCCCAAGGAGGATGGTCCCCGCTGTTGCTGCCTACTCCGAGATCTCAAATCTTAGTGGCGGGGAAGGTGACGTCGATGATGACGTGTCTATGGACGTCACATGGGTGCCCACAAGAGAAGAAGAGGAGGGGAGTTTAGAGGGAGAGATGGACCAACAGATAGGGAGGAAAAGCAGGCTGAACTTACATTGCACACAAGGGACAAAGCAGACTGGTAATGTATCAGGAGCAAGCCATCAACCATGTACGGTCACATCTGGCGCTCCCAGGACACTGGCACATGGCTCCGCAGTGTGGGCTTTTTTTAACCTGTCCGCTGCTGACAATAGTGTTGCCATCTGCAGCCTTTGCAGTCAACGCATAATTCGCGGTAAGCACAACACTCACCTAGGGACGACCGCCTTAAGAAGGCACCTAGACTCCCATCACCGAGCCCAGTGGGAGCAATGCCGTCAGAACCCACAAGGCCTGAAAGTTGTGCCTCATGCACACGTGCAGATTGTCGGCCAACGACCGAT
This sequence comes from Pelophylax lessonae, assembly GCF_965119305.1. NCBI lineage: Eukaryota > Metazoa > Chordata > Amphibia > Anura > Ranidae > Pelophylax > Pelophylax lessonae. Next base: position 890,359,836 of record NC_138768.1, read on the forward strand.
CGGCCGATTTTCGGCTTGTTAGTATGATGCTTCCGACAGCCGACAGCGCACTTTCGGCCGAACAGAATCTGTCGTGCAAGCATTAAAATTTTTGTATGCCGACACCAGAACGGCCGATTGTTCGCCAGTCAGTACAGAATTCAGCCGACAGACAGCAGATTTGCAAGACTGGGCATGCTTAGAAAATAAAAAAGACACGGAAAGTTAACCATCACATGACATCACTTCTGCAGTCGGCTGTTGTTGGCCGACAAAATTCGTGTGCAGTCTTTTGCACTTTTCAACAGACACGACAGCCCTCGGACAAAAGACGGCCGATCGTTCGGCCGACGATCGGTACGTGTGTACGGGGCATAAAAAAAAAAAAAGAACCCACAAAGCCACACTCCAGGCTCTCACGTCCAGCCTCTTCTCCTTCTCCTTCACCTCTCTGCTCACAATTGTCCTCCACTCCACCTTCCATCATGCCGTCCTCAAGTTTTTCTGGAAAAAGACAGGCTTCCGTGGCCCAAATGTTGGAGCGTAAAAAAATGATGACGCCGGATAACCCTCTTGCCCAACGGTTGACCGCTGCCTTGTCGGAACTGATAGCCCACCAACTACTGCCATATAAACTGGTGGACTCGGAGGCCTTTAGAAAATTTGTGGCCATTGGAACATCACAATGGAAGGTCCCAGGAAGGAAATATTTCTCACAGAAGGGCATCCCAGAGCTATATGGCCATGTTCAGCGGCAAGTGAATGTTTCTCTGGCACACAGTGTCGGTGCCAAGATACATCTGACCACAGACACGTGGTCTAGCAAACACGGGCAGGGAAGGTATATCACTTTTACTGCCCACTGGGTGAACCTTCTAACGGCCGTCAAGCATGTAACCCGTGGCACCCATTTAGATTTGATTTTACCGCCACGGATTGCATGCAGGCCTGCATCTTCTTCTCCTCATCCATCTTCCCTCTCCTCCTTGGCTGACTCCTCCTATTCCACTGCTACCTTCTCTTCCGCTGCGCTGCCCAAGATCCCCAGAACATATTCGGCATGCCAGGTGAGACGTTGCCATGCTGTGCTGCGTCTGTTGTGCCTGGAAGCCAAGAGCCACACTGCTCCTGCACTCCTTTCAGCTTTGCATTCACAGGCAGATCAGTGGCTGACACCGCTCAATTTGACAGTTGGTAAAGTGGTGTGCAACAATGGTGTCAATCTCCTGAGCGCACTGAAACAGTGCAAAATTACACATGTGCCATGCATGGCACATGTCCTGAACTTGGTCGTGCAGCGATTCGTTGTCAAACACCCTGGGGTCCAGGACGTCTTGCGGCAGGCCAGGAAAATCTTGGCCCATTTCAGAAGATCTTACACAGCCATGGCTCGCCTTGCTGACATTCAGCGGTGACACAACCTGCCCGTCAGATGTCTTTATTTGTGACTGCCAAACGTGATGAAACTCAACCTTCTATATGCTCCAGCAGAAACGTGCAGTTAACGACTACCTGTACGAACTCTGCGGCAGAACAGGTTCTGGGGAGCTTGGGTTTTTTTCACCGCGCCAGTGGCTTCTCATGCGCAATGCATGCAGACTTCTGTGGCCATTTGATGAGATTACCAAACTGGTCAGTCGCAGCCAGTGCGCCATCAGTGACATCGTACCTTACGCCTTCTTTCTGGAGCGTGCATTGCGTCGTGTCATTGATCAAGCCGTCGAGGAGCAGGAGCAGGAAGATGAGGAAGTAGCAATGCTGGATGAATTCCCAGGGGGGGCTACTCCATCTGAGACAAGTCAACAACAGGAGTCTGAAGAGGAGTCAGAGGAGGATGGTACAGGGGCGGATGAGGAGGAGCAAGAAGAGAATGCTTTAAACCTTTCTGGGATCCCTAGTGTTGTCCGTGGATGGGGGGAGGAGAACGAGGACGACATTATCCTGGATGATGAGCAGGAGCCAGGCCACTACACCGCTTCCAGTTTAGTGCAAATGGGGGCCTTCATGCTCCAGTGTTTTAAGAGGACCTGTACTGGGTGGCAATGTACTTAGACCCCCGGTACAAACAAAAAATTATTGAAATGTTACCACCATCACAGAGGGCGGTCAGAATGCAGCACTTCCAGGCCTTGCTTCGGGAAATGCTGCATTCTGCTTTTGCGTGCGCTGGCAGAGGAATTTCCACTCACAGAGAAACAGTTGCGGGTAGCAATCCAACAGCGCCTGCAAGAAGAGGGCAGTTTAAAGATGTGTTGGTCACTTCTGATATGAGATCATTCTTTCAGCCGACCCATCCACAGATGTCCTCCGGATCCAGCATCAGGGAACGCCTAGACAGGTGTCCGACTACATCGGGTTAACAGCCGATGTGGACGCTCTGAAAAGTGATGAACCCCTGGACTACTGGGTGGGCTGACTTGACCTCTGGCCAGAGCTTGCAGAATTTGCAATGGAACTGTTGGCTTGCCCCCCGTCCAGTGTCCTGTCCGAAAGGACGTTCAGCACAGCAGGGGGGATCGTGACCGATAAGCGCACTCGCCTAGCTCACAACAGTGTTGACTACCTCACATTTATAGAAATGAATGAAGCATGGGTCTTGGAGGAATTCAACACAGGTGACCAGTAGACCATGTTTGATTCAAATTCCTCATGACAAGCCACAATTATCCGCCACCACCCATAACAATTCATGGTCCTTGTCTTAGGTAAATACAGCGGCATAAAAGGCCTTTTATGTCCATTGAATGCCTAATAATTTTTGGGGCCTGTAATGACCGACACTTATTTATCCTGTGAATGCCTAATGTATCTCCAGCCACAGAATACCAAGTTCTTTGCTATCAGGTGAACGCCTGTTGGCTAATTTTTATGGCCTGAACTGGCCGACACTTACTTCTGTATCCTGTGTATGCCTAATGTACCTCCAGCCACAGAAAATCAAGTTCTTTGCTGTCAGGTGAACGCATGTGGGCTAATTTTTGGGGCCTGTACTGGCCGACACTTACTTCTTTATCCTGTGAATTCCTAATGTACCTCTAGCCACAGAATACATTGTTCTTTGCTGTCAGGTAAAAGCCTGTTGGCTAATTTTTGGGGCCTGGAATGGCCGACACTTACTTCTGTATCCTGTGAATGCCTATTTTTTCAGATTGCCATTGAAAATCAATGGGTCTGTAAACGTTCCGCTAAATTGTAGAATGGATGCGGACCCATTTTACAGACATGTGAATGGACTCTATATGTATTTGACATGTATTTACCGGCTGCTGTCAGTCCTGGCTGATTTAGAAAAAAAATAAAAAAATTTTTTTGGCTGAATAAAACAAAGTAAATGTTTATGGCAACTTTCCCAATAGCAATACTTCAGGTATGTCAGTGTCCATGTTGTGGGACTATGTGTGCACAGCTAGTAAGTATTTTGTGGCTGCAAATATGACCTGGAGGTTTTTAATGTTCGCCTGCCATTAAAGTGAATGGGGTCAGCCGCAAACTTGCGTTTCGCGAACATTTGAGAAAGTTTGCGGATGGCCTTCGCGAACCGCCCCATCCAATGTTCCGTCCATCACTAGCGCCTTTATGCTATGCTTAAACTTCTGCAGTGCCCTTGTCGACTACTCAGCCTAGCCCGGGAAGCCAGTCAAGAACTTGTTGGTCTAGGGGTACGATTCTTGCTTTAGGGTGCGAGAGGTCTGGGTTCAAATCCCAGAGGCGCCCACATTTTAGGCAAAAGGCCTGATTTTCCATCTTCTTCCTGGTCCCAGTCAAGGCACCTTTATGCTATGCTTGAACTTTTGCAGTGCCCTTGTCTACTGCTCAGCCTATCCCGAGAAGAAAGCCAACAAGAGCAACCAGCTTTCGGCTCATTGGTCTAGGGGTATGATTCTTGCTTTGGGTGCGAGAGGTCCCAGACGAGCCCAACCTTTTGGCAAAAGGCCTGATTTCACATTGTCTTCCTGGTCCCAGTAAAGGCGTCTTTATGCTATGCTTAAACTTTTGCAGTGCCCTTGCTTACAACTCAGCCTAGCCCGGGAAGCCAGCCAAATAGGGCTACCAGCTTTTTGCTTGTTTGTCTAGGTGTTTGTTTCCAGGCCCTACTGGTAGAAAGGGGGTGATTTTGCCCTGACAAAATTTCTATTCTATTTTATAGCCTTATTGAAAGCCAAGGAGAAATTTAGTCAGGGCAAAATCACCCCCTTTCTACCAGTAGGGTCTGGAAACAAACTCATGGTCTGGCAGCTTGGACCTCCTGTACCCAAAGGTGGATAATTACCCCTTGACTAAAGGAGGCAGAAACCAAGCGCCACCTATCGCCAAATTCTCAGAAGTGGCTTTTCCCACACTTTGGAGATGCAAGAGCCATTAAGCACTTTTGCCTGCACAGAATTAACCATGGTCTAATAAAAGCAGCAAGATAGAATGCTAAGTCGTATGCTAAACAAGGGGCTCATCTGGGATTTGAACCCGGGACCTTTCATAGCCTAGACGAGAATCATTCCCCTAGATCAATGACTCTTGAATGCACTTAGATATTTTGTTTTATTTTAAGTCCAACAAGTGCCTTTTGATAGCCCAAGCCAAGTGCCTCCAACAATGCCATCTGCATATTTTGCTAAAAAAATATATTTTCTAGGGTCAAGTACACTGGGAAACTCGGAGACAAGGTCCAAATCCTTTGTTCCTAGGGATTGAATTGTAAGCTGATCAAACTTTTCCCACTGTGCTGAAAAGTTGCATCAGTGAACGGGGGCTAGTCAGCACTTGTTGCAGTTGATGTGGAAATTGAACACGGTATCACTAAGGGTGCTAAGCTTTGGATGCAATTTCAACTTTATACAACTTACATTGTCGGCAACATGTTCAAAGAGGGCCGCAGGCTCCTTTTGAAGCGCTTTGTCAAATAAACTTGAAAACTTAATGCCCACTATGTCCCCTCTTTAACCCTCATGTCCCCTGCTCCTGCCCACACTACACAGTCCATTATGCTCCTTCCCTAATTCCTCTGGCCTCTCCCCATGACCATTGTTCTTTTCTCCTCTTAATTTCCTCCCCATGACCTTACTACACTGCCCACTATGCTCCCCCTTAACCCTTCAAGTCCTCAACCCCGACAACAGCACACTGACCACTATTCTCCCCCCGGATCCTTCAAGTCCCCACCCCCTGACCACAATACACTGCCCACTATGCTCCTCCTTAAACCCTCAAGTCCTCACCCCCTGACCAGAGTATACTTTTCTCTATGCTCCCCCATCACCCTTCAAGTCCCCATCCCCTGACCACAATACACTGCCCACTATGCTCCTCCTTAAACCCTCAAGTCCTCACCCCCTGACCAGAGTATACTTTTCTCTATGCTCCCCCATCACCCTTCAAGTCCCCTCCCCCTGACCACAATACACTGCCCACTATGCTCCCCCTTAACCCTTCAAGTCCTCACCCCCGACAACAGCACACTGACCACTATTCTCCCCCCGGATCCTTCAAGTCCCCACCCCCTGACCACAATACACTGCCCACTATGCTCCCCCTTAACCCTTCAAGTCCTCACCCCCGACAACAGCACACTGACCACTATTCTCCCCCCGGATCCTTCAAGTCCCCACCCCCTGACCACAATACACTGCCCACTATGCTCCCCCTTAACCCTTCAAGTCCTCACCCCCGACAACAGCACACTGACCACTATTCTCCCCCCGGATCCTTCAAGTCCCCACCCCCTGACCACAATACACTGCCCACTATGCTCCTCCTTAAACCCTCAAGTCCCAACACCTTGACCACACTCACCTGTGTAACCTACTTTGTCCCCATCTATCAGCACTAGAATTATCACAGAGCAGGAGTTCTCCATTACTATAGTTTTTTTTTACTTCCTTTTATTGATTATAACAGTACACTGACATTTCTTGATTATTATAATTACAATTGTAATTTTTTTTTTATTTATTTTTTAACTCTTTTTACTGTTCAATGAACACAGATACTGTACATATCTTTGGTGGTGGATTCGAGGTGCATTGTTTCCAACAAGAATCAGCACTTGTGTGTGAGACTTTTACGGACATTTACTTCAAGGACATATTTTTAATTGATTTTTGTTATATATTTATTTGTTGAAGGGTTTGTTTGCGTTACTGTGAATATTATTAGTGTGTTACTGATGATTAATTTCACCTTTTTTTTGTATATCGCTATAAATAAGAACAATGATCATATTATAGATAATATTCATCATTATTGATAGGAGGACAAGGTGTCCTGCACGCATACAAAGCCCAACCAATGAAGGATAATAAGAGTGAATAGACAGTAAAAATGTCACTAAAAAAACATTGAAACTGACAATTCTCCAAAGTACAAAAGAGAGGGAGTGAGAGAAAAGTGGGGGAAAATAGTGGAAGGAGGAGACAAAGAGGTGTATGCAATTTTTATATATTTATAGGCAGCAAAAAACACGTTTCTTTAAAAAAATATAAATTTTATTACAAATAATCCTAAAACATAAACAGATATATAAAATCTTACTGTGATCCTGCTAACCAAAGTGCACTATTATCATCACCAACTACAACACCAAGAGGTCCCAGCCAACCTCATGAAAATAAAGCACCAGTAACGAATCTACTGCTAACCAGACAGGTTTGGTGTAAGCTGATGTAGCTCTACATGTTTCGAGCTGTTGCGCTTCCTCAGGAGCTTAACCGCTTGCCGACCGCCGCAAGTACATATACTGCGGCGGTCAGCCCCGGCCAGGCAAAGTGACGTACCGGTATGTCACTAGCCTGTTAGCCAATAGGGGGCGAGCGCGCGCCGCCGGAGGAGCGCTCCCGCCCCCCGCTCGTTCACGGACACCTCCGCACGAGTGAAGGGAGAAAGGCAGGCGGCTAATGTAAACAAAGCCGCCTGTCATTCTTCCCTGTGTAACAGCAGAGATCTTTATGGTCCTGCTATGTAGGACCGTTGATCTCTGCTGTTACATGTAAAGCCACATCCCTGCACAGTTAGGCGGCTAATGTAAACCAAGCCGCCTGTCATTCTTCTATGTGTAATAGCAGAGATCTAACGGTCCTGCTATGTAGGACCGTTGATCTCTGCTGTTACATGTAAAGCCACATCCCTGCACAGTTAGAAACACGCCCCTAGGGACACACTTAACCCCTCCTTCTCTAATAAAGTTAACCCCTTCCCTGACATTTTTACAGTAACAGTGCATATGTATAGCACTGATTACTGCAGTAATGTCACTGGTACCCCCAAAAGTGTCAAAAATGTCAGTCAAGGGCCCAATCTGTCTGCCGCGATGTCGCAGTCCCGCAAAAAAAAAATCGCAGATCGCCGCCATTACTCGTTAAAAAAAAAAACAACAAAAATGACAAAAATCTTTCCCTTAGTTAGTAAACGCGATAACTTTTGCGCAAACCAATCAAAATATGCTTATTGCGATTTTTTTTTACCAAACATATGTAGCAGAAAACAAATTGGCCAAAAATGTTAAAAAAAATTTGATTTTTACATTTTTTGGGGGGGAATTTCATATAAAAAAAAGTGAAAAATATTGTTATTTTTGCAAAATTTTCGCTTTTTTTTTTGTTTATAGCGCATGATCAAAAAATCGCACAGGTGATCAAATACCACCAAAAGAAAGCTCTGTTTGTGGGAAAAAAAAGGACGTCAAATTTGTTTAGGTACAGCGTCGCACGTCCGCACAATTGTCCATTAAAGTCACGCTGTGCCGAATCGCAAAATAGGGCCTGGTCAGGAAGGGGGTAAAATCTTCCGGGGGTTAAGTGGTTAAGCGGGTATTACATTTTAGAAGGGGGTTGACGAACTACAATAATGGATAAAAAGCCATTAGGGGAAGAATACGGGAGCCACCATCCATCAGTCTCAAGGGTAAGTATGCCAAGAGGATTGGATGTTGTGAGTGGGGGGATATTAACTTGGCTTTGATATGGACTAGGAACCCCTTAGGACAATACACGGATAAATATTTGTAACAATATTAGAGTATAGAATATCCAGTCATAATAGGAGTCTCTTCAAAACCACATAGGCCAAGTTCTTCAATAGATTAGTGTCCTCAGTATGGGTCCATAGGGCCTTAAATACCCATGGTTGTGGTCTCCACATTGCTCATCTGTGTCCTCTCAGAGCACCCACCAGTACTGCTCCCCTGATGGCTTTTTATCCATTATCGTTCTTCCTCAACCTGCTACTATAAACTAATACCTGCTTAAGCTCCCGAGGAAGCGCAACAGCACAAAACATGTAGAGTTACATCATCTTACACCAAGCCCACCTGGTTACTGGTAGATGAATTACTGGCGCTTTATTTTCATGGAGTTGGCTAAGGCATTTTGGTGTTGTAGTTGGTGATAGTAGTGCAGGTTAGCATGTTCACTGTGAGATTTTATATATCTGTTTATGTTTTAGGATTATTTGTAATTACATTTTTTTTTTATTTTCTTTTTATTGGAGCCTATAAAGTCCATCGCTTTGTCCAAATTGTATATAAATTTATAAGACAAGGCACTATGCTATCAATATTGGCATCTGAAGTACCACCCTGTGAAGATGCTAGCAATTATAATCAAAATAAAGTGGATTGGGGCAGATAGAGGGGGCAGATAGAGGGTTGGGGAAGTGGAAGATCAAAGGGTTAGAAGGGGCAAATTGAGAGATGAGGGGGATGGGGAAGATAGAGGGGTTAGAGGGGGCAGAAAAAAAAGTAAGGAAGGGGCAGATAGAGGGGTATGGGGGGGGGGGCAGATAGAGGCATTAGAGGGGACAGATAGAGAGGTGGGAAATGTAGAAGGGTGGGGGGGGGGGGGCAGTTAAAGAAACATAGAAAGAGTGGGGAGGTATAGGGTGAGGAGTAGGGGGAGAATAAGGGGCAGACAGAAAATACAGAGCAGAGAGGAGTACAGAGTGTGATGGATAAGGATAATAGATAAGGATGACTATAGACATGAAAAGGAAGGTTCATAAAAAGTTCATCTGAACAGACGTATGACTATATACACATACTCAGCATTGCATGTCCTCACGCTTACAAATAAATAAAGACAAGAAATGGTAGTATTCATGGTGGGGAGTCGGGAGACATTACTGATGGCGATGACGTTGAAAAGCCTGGAAAAGTTCATCAAGAGCCGACTTGAGGTCATACTCCTCTTCATAATTCAACGTACAATTCACCTTCAATTAGAAGAAAACAGAAGAAGGTCATGATGGAGAGAAGTAGGAGAAGAGTGGAACTGAGACAGGTGAGATGGGCAGTAAGAAGGGTACTGTCAGGATCAGTGTCATTACGTGGGTCACCTGCTGGTGGCACTGTTGTTCCTGGGCGCAGTTCCAGGGCCCACCAGCGGGTGTCTCCCAGCAGCTGGACTGTTCTTTTAATTCAGCTGCACCTGAGGAGGACTGCTGAGGGAATATAAGCCCGCTGTTCCGTGAAAAAAACATACCCGTAAAAAATCCATACCCTCATCACTTCCGGTGCACCTACGTCAGCACCTATGTCATTGAACAGCTGAGGAGCTGACTAGTGCACATGCTCGGAGGGTATGGATTTTTCACGGCAGTGTGTGTAACGTTACACCGCCTCAGCTGTTGCTGTGTTCACAGTAAAACAGCTCGGCTGCAACATGAGTCATCTCCGCTCCTTTCCCTGTCACTTCCCTGATCTGGGCTAGTAAATATAAAAGCGGCGGCGGGTGTATGAAAATATAAATCACGGAGCCGAGATCTCCGTCATACACCCGCCGCCGCTTTTATATTTACTAGCCAAGATCAGTGAAGTGACAGCGAAAGGAGCGGAGATGACTCACATTGCAACCGAGCTGTTTTTATGTAACCGCCGCAACAGCTGATGCGGTGTAACGTTACACACACTGCCGTGATAATTTCATACCCTCCGCGCATGCGCACTAGTCAGCTCCTCAGCTGTTCAATTACGTATCTGGGGCTGTGAGCATGCGCACTGCTACGCTGCTCAGCTGTTCCTCACCGGAAGTGACGTGGGTATGGATTTCTTACGGGGTATGCTTTTCTAACGTTACACCGACCTTCACTGAGGCTCAGTGCTTCAGTATTTTCTCTGCTAGCCGTGTCCCTGTCTGAGCCTGATCCTGTAACCTGTATTCTGATCCTGGCTCCCTGCTTTCCTTGTCTCCTGTCCTGCTATTGTTTGCTCCATCCTTTTGTATATAGGTTGTTAGGTTCTATTGGGGTTTTGTACTTTTATCATTTACAGTGCCTTGCAAAAGTATTCGGCCCCCTTGAACTTTGCGACCTTTTGCCACATTTCAGGCTTCAAACATAAAGATATAAAACTGTAATTTTTTTGTGAAGAATCAACAACAAGTGGGACGAAATTTATTGGATATTTCAAACTTTGTTAACAAATAAAAAATTGAAAAATTGGGCGTGCAAAATTATTCAGCCCCTTTACTTTCAGTGCAGCAAACTCTCTCCAGAAGTTCAGTGAGGATCTCTGAATGATCCAATGTTGACCTAAATGACTAATGATGATAAATAGAATCCACCTGTGTGTAATCAAGTCTCCGTATAAATGCACCTGCACTGTGATAGTCTCAGAGGTCCGTTTAAAGCGCAGAGAGCATCATGAAGAACAAGGAACACACCAGGCAGGTCCGAGATACTGTTGTGCAGAAGTTTAAAGCTGGATTTGGATACAAAAAGATTTCCCAAGCTTTAAACATCCCAAGGAGCACTGTGCAAGAGATAATATTGAAATGGAAGGAGTATCAGACCACTGCAAATCTACGAAGACCTGGCCGTCCCTCTAAACTTTCAGCTCATACAAGGAGAAGACTGATCAGAGATGCAGCCAAGAGGCCCATGATCACTCTGGATGAACTGCAGAGATCTACAGCTGAGGTGGGAGACTCTGTCCATAGGACAACAATCAGTCGTATACTGCACAAATCTGCCCTTTATGGAAGAGTGGCAAGAAGAAAGCCATTTCTTAAAGATATCCATAAAAAGTGTCGTTTAAAGTTTGTTACAAGCCACCTGGGAGTAGGGTTGCCACCTCATCCCTTTAAACCAGGACACACGTTAAATACACAGGTTCTGAGGCTAATATAATGCACATAAGGCACCAAGTGAGTTTAATTACCACCTTAATCAGCCACAGAACCTGTGTAAGTAATATGTGTCCTGGTTTAAAGCGATGAGGTGGCAACACTACCTAGGAGACACCAAACATGTGGAAGAAGGAGCTCTGCTCAGATGAAACCAAAATCAAACTTTTTGGCAACAATGCAAAAGATTATGTTTGGCGTAAAAGCAACACAGCTCATCACCCTGAACACACCATCCCCCACTGTCAAACATGGTGGTGGCAGTATCATGGTTTGGGCCTGCTTTTCTTCAGCAGGGACAGGGAAGATGGTTAAAATTGATGGGAAGATGGATGGAGCCAAATACAGGACCATTCTGGAAGAAAACCTGATGGAGTCTGCAAAAGACCTGAGACTGGGACGGAGATTTGTCTTCCAACAAGACAATGATCCAAAACATAAAGCAAAATCTACAATGGAATGGTTCACAAATAAACATATCCAGGTGTTAGAATGGCCAAGTCAAAGTCCAGACCTGAATCCAATCGAGAATCTGTGGAAAGAACTGAAAACTGCTGTTCACAAACGCTCTCCATCCAACCTCACTGAGCTCGAGCTGTTTTGCAAGGAGGAATGGGCAAAAATTTCAGTCTCTCGATGTGCAAAACTGATAGAGACATACCCCAAGCGACTTACAGCTGTAATCACAGCAAAGGTGGCGCTACAAAGTATTAACTTAAGGGGGCTGAATAATTTTGCACTCCCAATTTTTCAGTTTTTTATTTGTTAAAAAAGTTTGAAATATCCAATAAATTTCGTTCCACTTCATGATTGTGTCCCACTTGTTGTTGATTCTTCACAAAAAATTACACAGTTTTATATCTTTATGTTTGAAGCCTGAAATGTGGCAAAAGGTCGCAAAGTTCAAGGGGGCCGAATACTTTTGCAAGGCACTGTTTATTTTGTTTAATTGTTTATGGTAACTGGTGTTGGTATTGGAGTGTCATTTTGCTTAATAAACTTTTTTACATCTTTATCCATCTGGGTCCTGATTCCTTGGTGCAGCCAACTGATCTGATCACCCTTGCTGGATGCCTGCATGTGGTATCCCTGACACAATACTGAATCCACTAACGATCAGATCGGTTGCACCTGGGAATTAGGAATTTTCTGGTTGTTGCAAGATGCAGTCAGAGGAGGCCTTTTATTTTTCTTTGCTTGTAACAGAAGACAGGGAAAACTTAAGGCCCGTACACACGTGCAGATTGTCGGCCGAAAAGATTCGGCCGACGACCGATCGGCCGATTGTATGCTTGTTAGTATGATGCTTCCGACAGCCGACAGCGCACTTTCGGCCGAACAGAATCTGTCGTGCAAGCATTAAAATTTTTGTATGCGGACACCAGAACGGCCGATTGTTCACCAGTCAGTACAGATTTCGGCCGACAGACAGCAGATTTGCAAGACTGGGCATGCTCAGAAAAGAAAAAAGACAAGGAAAGTGAACCATCACATGACATCACTTCTGCAGTCGGCTGTTGTTGGCCGACAAAATTAGTGTGCAGTCTTTTGCAGTTTTCAACAGACACGACAGCCCTGGACAAAAGACGGCCGATCGTTCGGCCGACGATCGGTACGTGTGTACGGGGCTTTTCACTAGCGAGCAGTTGTTGGAATGCATCCGTCTGGCCCACTCGTTTGTTGACCAAGGCAGAGTTTTGTTCAAAGAGATTCAGCCACTTATTCAGCTCTGTGCAGAGTTGGCTTTATCTAGTACCCCTAAGGGTGGTGATGATTATTCTCCTCCTTTTAGTGTCTCTCAGGTGGTATCTCTTGTGTGGCTCTTGGAAGATGATAAACCCTATTTTATTGAACATTATTCAGTGTATTCTCCAGAGGCCCTGTTGGATTGTATGAATGCTGTATATTCTCTAATCAGACAAGGGGGTTGTAAATTGAGTTTTGTTCAGCCCTTACTGCAAACCTGGTCAGATCTTTCCAATTTAGCATCAGCTAACTCACACCAATCCACTTCTGCCTCTGGACACCAGTTTTCTCAAAGTTTCTCCTCTCCGTTACCCGTAGCAACCACAGCTGCAGTTAGGTATGGCTTGCTTTCTACTGCTTGTTCATATCCTGGCTTAACGAGTTGCACTTTTCCTGCATTTAACCCTGTGAAAACTTCCTCTACTACTCTGTTGCCCCTAGCAACCTCTCAGAAATTCTCCTCTGTAACTGTTTCTCCTTTTCCACCATCTCCCAATACTGTCATTTCGCTTCCATCTACTTCACAATCTATTCATAGCCCTGCAATCACTAGCAAGATTCCTGTATCTAAACCTAAAAAGAAAAGGAGATTTTTCCCAACACATATAATTATACCTGTTACCCAACCTGCTGATCCGGTGCCTGTTTCTCAGCCTGCTGTCCCAGTGCCCGCTGTTCCGGTGCCCGCTGTTCTGATGCCTGATGTTCTGGTGCCTCCTACTGAGCCTGCTGATCCAGTGCCCGCTGTTCTGATGCCTGCTGTTCCAGTGCTCGCTGATCTGGTGCCTTCTACTGAGCCTGCTGATCCAGTGCCCACTGATCCGGTGCCTCCTACTGAGCCTGCTGATCCAGTGCCGCTGTTCTGATGCCTGCTGTTCCAGTGCCCGCTGATTTGGTGCCTCCTACTGAGCCTGCTGATCCAGTGCCCGCTGATCTAATGCCTCCTACTGAGCCTGCTGATCCAGTGCCCGCTGATCCGGTGCCTCCTACTGAGCCCGCTGACCCAGTGCTTGCTGTTCCGGTGCCTGCTGTACCGGTGCCCGCTAATCCAGTGCCCGTTGTTCCGGTGACCACTACCCAGCCTGCTGATCCGGTGCCTGTTTCTCAGCCTGCTGTCCCAGTGCCCACTGTTCCGGTGCCCGCTGCTCCAGTGCCCGTTGATCTGGTGCCTCCTACTGAGCCTTCTGATCCAGTGCACACTGATCCGGTGCCTCCTACTGAGCCTGCTGATCCAGTGCCCGCTGATCTGGTGCCTCCTGCTGATCCAGTGCCCGCTGTTCCGGTGCCCGCTGATCCGGTGCCTCCTACTGAGCCTGCTGTTCCAGTGCCCGCTGTTCTGGTGCCTCCTACTGAGCCTGCTGGTCCAGTGCCCACTGTTCTGGTGCCCGCTGATCCGGTGCCTCCTACTGAGCCTGCTGATCTAGTGCCCGCTGTTCTGGTGCCCGCAGTTCTGGTGCCTGCTGATCCGGTGTCTCTTACTCAGCCCGCTGATCTGGTGCCAGCTGATCCTGTGCCCGCTGTTCCGGTGACCACTACCCAGCCTGCTGACCCAGTGTTTGCTGTTCCAGTGCCTGCTGACCCAGTGCTTGCTGTTCCAGTGCCCGCTGACCCAGTGCTTGCTGTTCCGGTGCCTGCTGACCCAGTGCTTGCTGATCCAGTGCCTGCTGAGCCACGGTCTGCCGCCCTGTTTGATGTGTCACTGTCTGTTGCCCAGCCTGGTGTGCCACTGCCGGATATCCTGCATGCCGCTGGCACTCCCCTGCTTGATGTCCAGCTTGCCTTCAGTCCCAGTGTTGGGACATGTGTTTCAATGAGGGCAGGTGTATCCCTAATGTTACGCCTCTTCAGAAACTTGACCTGTGGGGTGCCTAGACGGCTTCCAGATCCTGGTGGTGGGGCGCATGATCATTTGCTGGACTCTGGTGGCAGGCCTTCTGGCAAGTTAAAGGACTTTGGCCTAGAGAGTGCTAGAAGACCCACAGACATGGAGGGGAGACCTTTTTGGACTTTCGGGGTAAAAGCACAATGGAGCGTCTGGAGGGGGGGGAACTGTCAGGATCAGTGTCATTACGTAGGTCACCTGCTGGTGGCACTGTTGTTCCTGGAACTGAGGGGCACAGTTCCAGGGCCCACCAGCGGGTGTCTCCCAGTAGCTGGACTGTTCTTTTAATTAAGCTGCACCTGAGGAGGACTGCTGAGGGAATATAAGCCCGCCCTTCACTGAGGCTCAGTGCTTCAGTATTTTCTCTGCTAGCCGTGTCCCTGTCTAAACCTGCATCCTGAAACCTGTATCCTGATCCTGAGCCTGATCCTGAAACCTGTATTCTGATCCTGAGTCTGATCCTGAGTCTGATCCTGAAACCTGTATTCTGATCCTGAGCCTGATCCTGAAACCTGTATTCTGATCCTGAGCCTGATCCTGAAACCTGTATTCTGATCCTGAGCCTGATCCTGAAACCTGTATTCTGATCCTGAGTCCTGCTTTCTGTACCTGGCTCCCTGCTTTCCTTGTCTCCTGTCCCTGTCCTGCTATTGTTTGCTCCATCCTTTTGTATATAGGTTGTTAGGTTCTATTGGGGTTTTGTACTGTTATCATTTATATTTAGTTTACTTGTTTATGGTCACTGGTGTTGGTATTGGAGTGTCATTTTGCTTAATAAACGTATTTACATCTTTATCCATCTGGGTCCTGATTCCTTGGTGCAGCCAACTGATTTGATCACCCTTGCTGGATGCCTGCATGTGGTATCCCTGACAGGTACTGGGAATGGTACTGAGACAGGTCTTGAGAGGAGTACTGGGAGAAGTACTGAGGCAGGTACAGGGAGGAGTAATAAGAAGGG
The DNA here is from genome assembly GCF_965119305.1 of Pelophylax lessonae. Taxonomy (NCBI): domain Eukaryota; kingdom Metazoa; phylum Chordata; class Amphibia; order Anura; family Ranidae; genus Pelophylax; species Pelophylax lessonae. The sequence goes on from NC_138768.1 coordinate 890,375,512, forward strand.
TACTGGAAGGTGTACTGGGAGGAAAACTATGAGGATTACTGAAACAGGTACTGAGCGGGGTACTGGTACTGGTACTGAGATGGGCATTGATGCATGTACTAAGAGGGGTACTGAGACGGGTATTGAGAGAGGTACTGGTACTGAGATGGGCATTGATGCATGTACTAAGAGGGGTACTGAGACGGGTATTGAGAGAGGTACTGGTACTGAGATGGGCATTGATGCATGTACTAAGAGGGGTACTGAGACAGGTATTGAGAGGTACAGGGAGGAGTAATGAGAAGGGTTCTAGGAGGAATAGTGAGAGGGGTACTGGGAGGGAAATTATAAGGGTTACTGAGACAGGCACTGAGAGGGGTACTGGGACTGGTACTGAGATGGGCATTGATGCATGTACTGAGAGGGGTACTGAGACAGGCATTGAGAGAGGTACTGGGACAGGTATAGGGAGGAGAAATGAGAAGGGTACTAGGAGGGGGTGATGAGAGAGGAATACTGAAAGGAGTACTGGGAGGGAAACCAAGAGGGGCATGGAGACAGGTACTGAGAGGGGTACTGGAATGGGTACTGAGACAGGCCCTGATATATGTACTGAGAGGCGTACTAAGAGGTTACTGAGATGGGTATTGAGACGGGCACTGAGACAGGTATTTAGAGAAGTACTGAGAGGGATATTGTGATGAGATGAGTTCTGAGAAGGGTACTGAGAGAGATATTGAGATGAGTTCCGAGATGGGTACTAAGAGGGATACCGGGAGAAAGAGGTCAGAGAGGGGTACTGAGATGGGTACCAGAAAGGGTACTGGGAGAGAGGTATTGAGATGGGTTCTGGGATGGGTAGTAAGAGGGTTACTGGGGGGGATACTGAGGGGGTGCTGAGAAGTGGACTGGGATGGATACTGGGGGGAAACTGAGATGGATATTGGGAGGGGTACTGAGACAGGTACTGAGATGGGTATAGGGAATGGCACTAAGAGGCACTGAGAGGGGTACTGAGAGGGATACTAAGAGGGCTATTGACAGTGAAAGGTAATGATGGGGGAAAGTGTATGAGAGGGGTACTACGACAGGTACTAAGAGGGGTACTGAGACAGGTATTGATAGGTTACTGGGAGGGGACTGTGAGGGGTAATGGGAGGGGTTATTCTTTAACCCCTTAATGCTGCCTCCCATGGGACCTTTAAGTGGCCTTTAATGTCCAGGAGGTAGAAGGGATTCCCACTGGATCCCATCCCACTGGATCCTGATCAGAAGCCATGACCAAAAGTTGTTAACAACATCGGAGTGCTGGGAAGGCACAGTGAAAGCACTCTTGGCACACAACCCTCTGCCGCCATGGACACATATGTGCAGAATTATTTTCACTGTATGCATCCATTATGCGGTCAGGAAGAGATTAATATAGCAACTGAGGCATGACGCAAGGCTTGGATACAAATGTATACAGGGTGTACTTACTTTGTTTGAGAGTTGGATGAGAGAGGATTGCAGTTCAGCATATTCCCTCCCTTGGTTGAAGATGGCCACCAAAGATTTGAGGCCTCTGCAGGCGAGCTCTTCCACTGTTAGGTTCTGTAAAATATAGAGATATTGGGAGATATTGAGAGCGTTCAAAAGCTTTGTGTGCACAGATAACAGCAATACTGAAAATCCAATCTCCAGCTTCCTCTGGGTGCCTTCCACCATTGGTTGGCTGGAAAGGGATGACATAACTCCTATGCCTGCTCCCAGGGGTATTTTCATTATGGCACCAAGGAGTGCTAAGAATATACACTGAACTGGGGGTGGGGGTGCAGGTGTACGGACCAAACACAGACAGTGTGCATTTGGGGGGCGCTCACCTGCACACCTGTCCAATTAGAGCCTGCGGCTGTGTTCATACAGGCGCTGCATCCCCATAGAATGACAGGCAAGAAAAGAAGAAAGGTGCCTCTGAGTGCAGCTGGCTAAACTTTATTGCACACACAACAAGCAGACTTACAGGATGGATGACATGTAACGTAACGTCACAGCTCGGGGGCTCTTCCTGGTCCCGCGACTCATCCTATCCTCTAGCTGTCCAGCAGGCAGAGAGATGACACAGGTAGGTGAGTCCAATCAGGAACGGTGGATCAATCAGAGGCTGCGGTGGAACGCATGCCTCGCTAATGGACCGCACCGACCGTAATGACGTCAAAGGGACGGTAACGCATTTCGGAGCATGCACAGTAGTGCTCCTTCATCAGACCAAGTTAGAGGATAGGACGAGTCACAGAACCAGAAAGAGAACCCGAGCTGTGACGTCACATGTCATCCATCCTCTAAGTCTGCTTGTTATGTGTGCAATAAAGTGTTGCTAGCTGCACTTAGAGGCGCCTTTCTTCTTTTCTTGCCTGCTAGTTGGGACTGCTTCTGCCATTCCTAAGAGCTGCCCTCAGTGTTAACGGGGTGCACTTGCACGACATTGGAAGTCCACCCACCTCCCTTTTCATCCTCCGCCTATCAAGATCAAGCTGGAGGACTCCTCCTTCACACAGCCAAAGTACCTGGAGGAATGAGCCCCTAATTATATTTTTCTAACCTAAAAAACAGATCTCTCCAGCGGTGTGCTGTCACTACTAAGAGGGATTCCATCTTCATCTGGTCTTTTCTCTGGGTTCTTGGGCTCCAGTCATTGGCCAAACTGCGATGATGTAACTCACACGCATGCGCATGGGCAGTGCTGTATTTTGGCCTAGGCCGACAAGGCCCAGGCCTAGGGCAGCACTTTGCAGGGGGGCAGCAAAAAAGCTGCCCCCCTCCACCTGAGACTCTATTGGCCACTGATTGCAAGAGCCGCCTCTCTCACCCCCCCTCTCTCTCTCTCTCTCTCTCACCCCCCTCGCTCTCTCATCCCCCCCGTTCTCTCTCTCTCTCATCCCCCCTCTCTCTCATCTCCCCCTCTCTCTCTCTCTCTCTCTCTCTCTCTCTCTCATCCCCCCTCTCTCTCTCTATCATCCCCCCTATCTCTCTCATCCCCCCCCGTTCTCTCTCTCTCTCATCCCCCCTCTCTCTCATCTCCCCCTCTCTCTCTCTCTCTCTCTCTCTCTCATCCCCCCTCTCTCTCTCTATCATCCCCCCTATCTCTCTCATCCCCCCTCTCTCTCTCATCTCCCCCCCTCTCTCTCTCTATCTCTCTCACCCCCCCTCCTCTCTCGCGCAGGATTGACGAGAAACCACCCGCTGCAGGTAAGTGCATGCTGCTCTCTCTGCACACTGTGGGCACTCTGCAATGTAAGGGGGCACGCTGTGAGCGCTCTGCATTGATAGGGGGCACACTGTGGGCACTCTGCAATGTAAGGGGGCACGCTGTGAGCGCTCTGCAGTGAAAGGGGGCACGCTGTGAGCGCTCTGCAATGTAAGGGGGCACGCTGTGAGCGCTCTGCATTGAAAGGGGGCACGCTGTAAGCGCTCTGCATTGAAAGGGGGCATGCTGTGGGCGCTCTGCAATGTAAGGGGGCACGCTGTGAGCGCTCTGCAGTGAAAGGGGGCACGCTGTGAGCGCTCTGCAATGTAAGGGGGCACGCTGTGAGCGCTCTGCATTGAAAGGGGGCACGCTGTGAGCACTCTGCATTGAAAGGGGGCACGCTGTGGGCGCTCTGCAATGTAAGGGGGCACGCTGTAAGCACTCTGCATTGAAAGGGGGCATGCTGTGGGCGCTCTGCAATGAAAGGGGGCACGCTGTGGGCGCTCTGCAATGTAAGGGGGCACGCTGTAAGCACTCTGCATTGAAAGGGGGCACGCTGTGAGCGCTCTGCAATGAAAGGGGGCACGCTGTGGGCGCTCTGCACTGAAAGGGGGCACGCTGTGTGCGCTCTGCATTGAAAGGGGGCACGCTGTGAGCGCTTTGCATTGAAAGGGGGCACGCTGTAGGCGCTCTGCATTGAAAGGGGGCACGCTGTGGGCGCTCTGCAATGTAAGGGGGCACGCTGTGAGCGCTCTGCATTGAAAGGGGACAAGCTGTGAGCACTCTGCATTGAAAGGGGGCACGCTGTGGGCGCTCGGCATTGAAAGGGGGCCCGCTGTGGGAGCTCTGCAATGTAAGGGGGCACTCTGTAGGCGCTCTGCATTGAAAGGGGGCACGCTGTGAGCGCTCTGCATTGAAAGGGGGCACGCTGTGGGCGCTCTGCATTGAAAGGGGGCACGCTGTGAGTGCTCTGCATTGAAAGGGGGCACGCTGTGGGCGCTCTGCAATGTAAGGGGGCACGCTGTAGGCCCTCTGCATTGAAAGGGGGCACGCTGTGAGCTCTCTGCATTGAAAGGGGGCACGCTGTGGGCGCTCTGCACTGAAAGGGGGCACGCTGTGTGCGCTCTGCATTGAAAGGGGGCACGCTGTGAGCGCTTTGCATTGAAAGGGGGCACGCTGTAGGCGCTCTGCATTGAAAGGGGGCACGCTTTGGGCGCTCTGCAATGTAAGGGGGCACGCTGTGAGCGCTCTGCATTGAAAGGGGACAAGCTGTGAGCACTCTGCATTGAAAGGGGGCACGCTGTGGGCGCTCGGCATTGAAAGGGGGCCCGCTGTGGGAGCTCTGCAATGTAAGGGGGCACTCTGTAGGCGCTCTGCATTGAAAGGGGGCACGCTGTGAGCGCTCTGCATTGAAAGGAGGCACTCTGTGAGCGCTCTGCATTGAAAGGGGGCACGCTGTGGGCGCTCTGCATTGAAAGGGGGCACGCTGTGAGTGCTCTGCATTGAAAGGGGGCACGCTGTGGGCGCTCTGCAATGTAAGGGGGCACGCTGTAGGCCCTCTGCATTGAAAGGGGGCACGCTGTGAGCTCTCTGCATTGAAAGGGGGCACGCTGTGAGCGCTCTGCATTGAAAGGGGGCACGCTGTGAGCGCTCTGCATTGAAAGGGGGCACGCTGTGAGCGCTCTGCAATGAAAGGGGGCACGCTGTGAGCGCTCTGCATTGAAAGGGGGCACGCGGTGGGCGCTCTGCATTGAAAGGGGGCACGCTGTGAGCGCTCTGCATTAAAAGGGGGAACGCTGTGAGCGCTCTGCATTGAAAGGGGGCACGCTGTGGGCGCTCTGCATTGAAAGGGGACACGCTGTGGGCGCTCTGCATTGAAAGGGGGCACGCTGCGAGCGCTCTGCATTGAAAGGGGGCACGCTGTGGTCACTCTGCATTTAAGGGGGCACGCTGTGGGGACTCTAAAGGTGTTGTTAAAATTTTTTTGTAACTTAATTCTGAATAAAACATTTAACAGTGTAATTTTATGAGATATTTTACGAGGGCGTGTTTAGGGGCGGAGCAGGGTAGGGTTTGGGTGGGGCAACATGTGGCGAGTAACTCTTAAGGCCTGGCTAGTAGCTCATGACTTGAAATTTTGAGCCCTGATATAGGGTATATGGCATATAGTGTATGTTATATAGGGTATAGGGCATACAGGATATGACATGTAGGATGTGGGACATATAGAATGTAGGGCACTTAGAGTATGACATATAAGATATAGGGCATATAACTATGGCATATAGGATGCAGAACATATAGGGTATAACATATAGGATATAGGGTGTGGCATACATGTTTGACATATAGGTTATAGGGCAGGGATCCTCAAACAATGGCCCTCCAGCTGTTATGGAACTACACGTCCCATGAGGCATTGTAAAACTCTGACATTCACAGACATGACTAGGCATGATGGGAATTGTAGTTCTGAAGGGCCATAGTTTTGAGACACCTGGTATAGGGCATATGGGGTGTGATATAATGGTTAAAAGGTATATTGGGTATTACATATAGGACATAGGGCATATAGGTATTACATATAGGATATAGGGCATATAGGTATGACATAAAGGATGCAGGACAAATAGGGTATACCATATAGAATTTAGGGCATTTAGCGTGTAACACAGGTTATAGGGCATATAGGCTATGACATATAAGGAATATGGCAGATAGGGCATGACATATAGGATATAGGACATATAGTTATAGCATATAGGGCATATAGGTATGACATATAGGATGTAGGACATATATGATTTTAACAAATAGGATATATGGCATATAGGTTTGACTTACAGGATGTAGGATATATAGGGTATGACATATAGGGTATAAGGAATGTAGGGTGTGACATATAGGGCAAATGCATAATGATATGACATATAGGATGTAGGACATATAGGGTATGACATATAGGGTCCAGGGAATATAGGGTAGGACATATAGGGCATATAGGTATAACATATAGGATGTTGGACAAAAAGGGTATGACATACAGGATATAGGGCATATAGGAATGAGATGTAGGATGTAGGACATATAGGGGAGTAAATATAGGATATGAAATATAGGATATAGGGCATAGAGTGGATGACATTTAGGTATAGGGCATATAGGATATGAATATCATGGTATTCCAGGGTTATTGGTTTTTGGTTCAGCTACCATAGATGAATTCACACAATGATAGCCAAGTTTTCCAAGCACTGGAGTGTGGTTTTGAAGCTCCAATAACATTGAAAAGAGAAGGACTTTAAAGCCAAATTCCAGGTATGGACATTTTTACATAGTTACATTGTTCAGCTTGTATGTACAGTAAGGTCCATAAATATTGGGACATGGACACAATTCTAATCTTTTTGGCTCTATACACCACCACAATGGATTTGAAATGAAACAAACAAGATGTGCTTTAACTGCAGACATTCAGCTTTAATTTGAGGGTATTTACATCCAAATCAGGTGAAAGGTATAGGAATTACAAACAGTTTGTATATGTCCCTTCCACTTTTTAAGGGACCAAAAGTAACGGGACAATTGGCTGCTCAGCTGTTCCATGGCCAGGTGTGTGTTATTCCCTCATTATCCCATTTACAAGGAGCAGATAAAAGGTCCAGAGTTCATTTCAATGTGCTATTTGCATTTGGAATCTGTTGCTGTCAACTCTCAATATGAGATCCAAAGAGCTGTCACTATCAGTGAAGCAAGCCATCATTAGGCTGACAAAAAAAAAACCATCAGAGTGATAGCAAAAACATTAGGTGTGGCCAAATCAACTATTTGAGCAACTCAGCAACACCAGAATACCCAGAAGACCAAGGAAAACAACTGTGGTGGATGACCGAAGAATTCTTTCCCTGGTGAAGAAAACACCCTTCACAACAGTTGGCCAGATCAGGAAAGCTCTCCAGGAGGTAGGTGTATGGGTGTCAGATCAGGATCACTCTCCAGGAGGTAGGTGTATGTGTGTCAGATCAGGAACGCTCTCCAGGAGGTAGGTGTATGTGTGCCAGATCAGGAACACTCTCCAGGAGGTAGGTGTATGTGTGCAGGGGAGGGCTGGCAGCCTTAGGCCTGGGGGGCAAGTCCAGTCAAGTGGCCCACTGAACCACCGAATGAGCTCACCATCCATCTGCTCCACATTGCCTGCACAGAGAGAGAGAGAGACCACTCAACATTGTGCAGGCTATGTGGAGCGGTCTCTCTCTCTCTGTGCGGGCAGCGGTAACTCTCTGTGCGGGCAGCGTGAAAGTGGTCACTCTCTGTGGGGGCTACTCTCTGTTTGGGCAATCATGTGGAGCAGTCTCTCAGAGACTGCTCCACATGATTGTCCCAGAGAGAATGAGACAGAGAGCCTGCCCCTTCCCCACACTCAGTACACAGACCAAAGAGACTGCAGGAAGATGAAGACTAAAGTCTTGGCAGTCACTGCTGCCACACTAAAGTCCCGTACACATGCAACGATTGTTGGCCGTATATTTTCGGCCAACGTCTGATCGGCTGATTGTCGGCTTGTTAGTATGATGCTTCCGACAACCGACTCAGACTTTTCGGCCGAACAAAATCTGGTGTGCATGCTATAAAATTTTTGTTGGCCGTCAACACAACGGCCGATTTTCGTGCAGTCAGTACCGATTTCGGCAGACAAAATTCAGATGAGCAAGACTGGGCATGCTCAGAGAGGAAAAAACACACGGAAAGTTAACCATCACATGACATCACTTCTGAAGTAGATTTTTGTTGGCCGAGAAAATTTGTGTGCAGTCTAGAGCACATTCCAACCAACAAAACACCACTCTGGACAAAAGATGGCCGATAATCATTGCGTGTGTACGAGGCTTAAAGCTACTTGTGGAGTTTGGATCTTCTCTGGTGAGTGAGCACCACACCACTGGGCAAGCCAAGCAAGCAGTGTAGCCGAGAGTCACAGTTAGGCTCCGTTCACATGTAGGCGTTTTGGGGCGTTTTTGGGGAGTTTTTCTGCTCTAGGATCAGCTCTCAAAACGCCCAACAAGACAAATCCTATTTATTTCAATGGCCCCTGTTCACATCTGAGCGTTTTGATGCTGTGAGCAAAACGCCCAACGCTCAAAAAAGTACATGAGCTTCTTTTTGGGCAGATTACAGGCGTTTTCCATTGGTCTCTATTAGGGCTGCCACGGCTCGTCGACTACAAAAATTCGTCGACGTGCGTGAAAGGCGTTGACGCATCACGTCACACGCCCCCTGCTTGCATTGCCAGCCGGGCCGCTACATTGATTGGGGTCACTGCAGGCTGCACTGCCCCGCCCCCGGCTGCGCTCCAGTCCAGAGTGTCTGTGATCGGCATGGTGTCCCGAAGGCGAGCGACGCTCTACACACTGAGGCAGTGATGTGGTTGCAATGCTCTGCAGGTGATTGTTGTCACATTTTTTACATTTGTTATAAGGGCGGACAATGACTTTACCATACAGAGAAGTCTCAGTCTTTGTTCTATGAAGTGTAATAGAACACCATGTGACCCTCATTTTCATCTCTCATTGGACTCAGCTGAGAGTGATTGCCTTAGACTGGTCTTTATTACTTGTCAATGGACTATGTATGGTGGATTTCCTGCGCATTTCTAGCGATTTCAGTATTTCAAACACAACTCCTGGGTAGGCAGTACCCCCCTCCCCCCCTCAGTCACATGGTCCCCCCAACATGATTATATATATATATATATATATATATATATATATATATATTTTTTTTTTAATATACAAAATGTTATCGTCTCTTTAAAGCAAACCTATCCATAGAGATGCATGGAGACTGTCATCCCCAATCCACTCCTGAAGATGCAGGTTGTCTGGCTGTCACAATGCTAAGATGATGTATATGTTTCCTATGTATATCCTGTCCCACATAAAGGATACCATGTATTAAAGCAGGAGGATAAACATGACAGCCAAGTAACCAGCATAACTGGATCACTTTTCAGAGGAGTGTAAGTGCCTGCTGTAAGTGCATACAAGCCTTTGGGCTCACACGGTGTGCTGTGCTTTGGCTGCAGTGCTGGCACTTTTCCTTAGCCGCAGGCCCTTAGACTCTTTTAGGTTGTGCGTTTTTGCTGCATTTTCTGAAATTCCACCAAGGAAGCAGCATGCAGGATTTTTTGTGCACTTTCAGAACATGCAGTAAAAATGTGCAGTCTAATAGGAGGTCTATGGGACTGGGGGTGACATGCAGGAAGGCTGCCAGTACACCAGCATTGCAGCCAAACCCCAGCATGCCAGTGTGACCCCAGTACATAGCATAGGGCAAGGTACTGTAACAGGCTGAAAGAAAAATCTTTCTCTGCAGTGAAGGGGAGGGGGAGGGAGAGAAAGGGAGGGAGGAGAGGTTACACTCACTTACTTGGACGTTCACTCACTGGAGCTCTCTATCTGTTGAGCTGACAGCTTAGTTTGAACTTTCCCGCCCGCCCCACACATTCTCCACATTCTCTTCACCGACTGCACTCGGCTGATCGGAATGTGGGCGGGCAAAGAGAGAGAGAGAGGTTCCAGCCTCGAGTCTAGCAGCTGTTCCTGTGGAGGAGGGAGGGGCTGGGTAGCTCCTTCGGTAATGCAGTCACTCAGCCCTGTGACAGAACACATCGCTGCCTCTGCCTGCCTCGCAGTCCTGGATGGAGTTACTTGTGTACAGCCGCACTCGGCCAACTCCGGAACTGCGCGTGCGCAGTTCTGAGCTGGGGACACAGCGGCCTTTTTTACAAAGCATCAGAGCAGCCCAGGGGGAAAATGCATCCCTTCCCCCCGGCCCAGTCCGCCCCTGTATGTGTGTCAGATCAAGAACACTCTCCAGGAGGTAGGTGTATCTGTGCCAGATCAAGAACACTCTCCAGGAGGTAGGTGTATGTGTGTCAGATCAGGAACACTCTCCAGGAGGTAGGTGTATGTGTGTCAGATGAAGAACACTCTCCAGGAGGTAGGTGTATGTGTGCCAGATCAAGAAGACTCTCCAGGAGGTAGGTGTATGTGTGTCAGATCAAGAAGACTCTCCAGGAGGTAGGTGTATGTGTGTCAGATCAAGAACACTCTCCAGGAGGTAGGTGTATGTGTGTCAGATCAAGAACACTCTCCAGGAGGTAGGTGTATGTGTGCCAGATCAAGAAGACTCTCCAGGAGGTAGGTGTATGTGTGTCAGATCAAGAACACTCTCCAGGAGGTAGGTGTATGTGTGTCAGATCAAGAACACTCTCCAGGAGGTAGGTGTATGTGTGTCAGATGAAGAACACTCTCCAGGAGGTAGGTGTATGTGTGTCAGATGAAGAACACTCTCCAGGAGGTAGGTGTATGTGTGTCAGATCAAGAACACTCTCCAGGAGGTAGGTGTATGTGTGTCAGATCAGGAACACTCTCCAGGAGGTAGGTGTATGTGTGCCAGATCAAGAAGACTCTCCAGGAGGTAGGTGTATGTGTGTCAGATCAAGAAGACTCTCCAGGAGGTAGGTGTATGTGTGTCAAAGTCTACAATCAGGAGAAGACTTCACCAGAGTGAATACAGAGGGTTCACCACAAGATATAAACCATTGGTGAGCCTCAAAAACAGGAAGGCCAGATTAGAGTTTGCCAAACAAAATCTAAAAAAGCCTTCACAGTTCTGGAACATCCTATGGACAGATGAGACCAAGATCAACTTGTAGCAGAGTGATGGGAAGAGAAGAGTATGGAGAAGGAAAGGAACTGCTCATCATCCAAAGCATACCACCTCATCAGTGAAGCATGGTGGTGGTAGTGTCATGGCGTGGGCATGTATGGCTGCCAATGAAACTGGTTCTCTTGTATTTATTGATGATGTGACTGCTGACAAAAGCAGCAGGATGAATGCTGAAGTGTTTCGGGGAATATTATCTGCTCATATTCAGCCAAATGCTTCAGAACTCATTGGACGGCGCTTCACAGTGCAGATGGACAATGACCCGAAGCATGCTGCGAAAGCAACAAAAGAGTTTTTTAAGGGAAAGAAGTTGAATGTTATGCAATGGCCAAATCAATCACCTGACCTGAATCCGATTGAGCATGCATTTCACTTGCTGAAGACAAAACTGAAGGGAAAATGCCCCAAGAACAAGCAGGAACTGAAGACAGTTGCAGTAGAGGCCTGGCAGAGCATCACTAGGGATGAAACCCAGCGTCTGGTGATGTCTATGCGTTCCGGACTTCAGGCTGTAATTGACTGTAAAGGATTTGCAACCAAGTATTAAAAAGTAAAAGTTTGATTTATGATTGTTAATCTGTCCCATTACTTTTGGTCCCTTAAAAAGTGAGGCCCGGAGCAGGAGCGAAGAGATAGTGGAGGGCCAGCAAGACTAGATGGACAGCGGAGTGGTAGGGGTTAAAATTAGGAAGCAAGTTCAGACAGTGGTGTCATGGGGGGGAGCCTAAGTTGTCTAGGTTAGCTTCAGGGGGAAGTGGGGCTGGCAGGCAGGAAGAGGTGGGATCTGCTGGGGGGCGCCAAAACCCCCTCACTCGGCAGTAGAAGCGTCCCTCCCTCCCTATTGTTTAAAATCTATTTGTTGGTTCCTTCGTGGGGTTTGTTCTTTTGCTTTGTTTTGACAGGTTTGCCTGGGATGTCGCGGCAGCTGTGGCGTCTTTTTGTTGGTCTTTGATGGCAGGTGCAAGAACCTTTAAGTCAAGGTAATGGTTCAGGACCCACTGGTGGTAGGTTCCCTCTGGTGCGTTCCAGTTGAGGTCAGTTGACTGGAAGGAAACATGGGTACACTGGGGGTAGAGTGTTGTCTCAGAGCTGGAGTTTTGCGGCTGGAGGCCTATTATGTTTAAGTGGGCCCGCAGTGTAGTATTTATCTGAACATTAAAATGGGGGACCTCAAAGACCAACAAAAGCTTTAACTGTTTTTTGACGTTTCTGTTTTAAGGAATGGTTTTTCCTTTATGTTAATTTATGTTCATTTAATTTGAAAATGGTTAATAAAAGGGCTGCTATGGCCAATTTTATTCCACTCACGGTGTCGTCTCAATTATTGGGATAAGGTAAAGGTGAAAGGGTGCAAGTGGGTGGTGGGTTGGCCTTTCAGCCAGGTTTATAGTGACATCTGTTCTACGCTAGTCAAGTGGGAGGCACATATACAAACTGTTGTAATCCCTACACCATTCACCTGATTTGGATGTAAATCCCCTCAAATTAAAGCTGAAAGTCTGCAGGTAAAGCACATCTTGTTTGTTTCATTTCACATCCATTGTGGTGGTGTATAGAGCCAAAAAGATTAGAATTGTGTCGATGTCCCAATATTTATGGACCTGACTGTATGTCTGTCCTATACCTCTGGGATCCCTGTGGAAACTGGAAATCACTGAAGGAAGAACTACTAATATAAAACTACTACACCACTACTCCGGTGATTGCCACTAGCTTCGGGGTCCCATGCTGGGCACTATTCAGCGAGCATTTCACATCTTCTCAATGAATACAAAGCATTCTCTGATTGGATGATGTGATGAGGTGTAATGGTGACATCATAATTTCCACCTCACTCAATCAGAGAACGCACTTCATTTATTGAGAAGAACGCAAGGCATTATATGAATGGTTCCTGTGCCGAGTGGGCAGCCTCCAGTGTTCACTACGCAGCAGGGCAGCCACACGTCACGGGATCTGGAAGATAGTGGAGATCACTGTAGTAGCGGTGTAGTAGCGGCATCTATACACTGATTTCCAGTTTCCACAGGGATCGGCCAGGTGTGGCACATATATACTGCTATTGGTCCAAGCTGGAACCTGTAACCATACCTCCCAACTTTTTGAGATGGGAGCGAGGGACACCTATTAGCAAAAGCATGTAGGCATAGGACACACCCCCTGCCACGCCCTCTTAAAGGAGAATTATACAAAAAAGATGATGGTTAAACACAAGTGCTTTCTTTTTACCACTACAATTCCTTTATACTGGCCTTTATTTACAAATGCAGCTATTTAGAAATTGGATTGAAGGTTTTGCACTGGGAAACACTTTTTAAAAGATAAACAGAGCATTTTATATACAACCATATAGATCAGACCACAATGAAGGACAAATGAGGAGGAAAGAGGGACAAGGGGACTTTATTCCAAATCAGGGACAGCCCCTTAAAATCAGGCAAAGTCCCTCGAAATCAGGCAAAGTCCCTCAAAATCAGGCAAAGTCCCTCAAGATCAGGGACAGTCCCTCAAGATCAGGGACAGTCCCTCGAAATCAGGGACAGTCCCTCGAAATCAGGAAATGTCCCTCAAAATCAGGGACATTTGGGAGCTATGTGTAACTATGTACAACCTCCCATACGAGGAATTCAGCTTTAAATCCACATACATTGCAGTATTGAAGGATCTCTAAAAACAGTTCTGAAAAGAGTGTGGAGGGGTTACAATATTAAATTACGAGAAACAACCACAACACCCAAGGTTACCTCAGTGTTTCACTGGGGTCATCACAGAAGGTCCAGATACAACGTGTAAAGAAGGAATATGTCCACTGACTTATCCCATGCACAGAGGACATCTGTCCCTCACCGTGGAAAAGGGTTCCAGAAACATCAATGTAATTATTCCCTCTTTGCCCTGACATTTATCCTTTGGTAAAACATTGGGGTACCTTTGGTATGCCGGCTATTTCTTATCATGACTTACACAGTATCACCCCCTTTGTGGCTTTAAAGCAGGGGTGGGGAACCTTTTTTCTGCCAAGGGCCATTTGGGTATTTATAAAATCATATGGGGGCCGTACAAAATTATCACCTTAAAAATGTGCCTGTTATATTTGGTCAAACATTTAACTCACCCCTAATGTGATGGCTGCAACTGCTTCTCTTTGGTGAGGTGTGTGATGTTAGCTGGTATTGATGATGTTGCTACTCGCAACTGGTTTTCCAGGTTTGCGTCGGTCAGTCTGGAGCACAGTCGACTCTTTGCGGTGGTAAGTTTTGAAAAGAACTTCTGGCGGGTACAGCTGGTGGGTATAGCTGGCTGGTACTGCTGGTGGGTATAGCTGGCTGGAACTGCTGGTGGGTATAGCTGGCTGGTACTGCTGGTGGGTATAGCTGGCTGGGACTGCTGGTGGGTATAGCTGGCTGGTACTGCTGATGGGTACAGCTGACTGGTACAGCTGTAGGTACTGCTGGCTCAGGCTGGTACTCATGGCTTGTACTGTGCTGTGTACAAGCCAGGAGTAACAGCTCTGGCTGGTACTGCTGGCTCTGGCTGGTACTGCTGTGTGTGCTGCTGGCAGAAAATGCTGGCTAGCAGCGGCGCTGCACTGGAGGAAGAGGCGATGTTTCCTGTATTGGTCACAGGCGGAGTGCATTTGATATCACTCCGCCTTTGACTCACTCAGACTGTCAGAATTGAGCCGGAACTATACAGGAAGCATAGGCTCTGTTCTGACAGATCAGCTGAGAGACACAGACTCGGCTGCACAGGGGGCCGGACCAAATGACTTTGAGGGCCGCATACGGCCCCCGGGCCATAGGTTCCCCACCCCTGCTTTAAAGGGTACGGCATGGTGTGGATTGTTTCTCTACAGGTTTCTAATGAAGGAGATCTGTTTGTCCTGGTGTCACCAAAGCAGAAAGTGTTGGGTAGATCAACATGTTACCAAGTTCCAATGACAACCGTCTAAGTCAGGAATTAAGATTTATGAAAGAGAAAAGGAGGCGCAAACACCTAGTTCATTACCCATGGACACCTTTAAAAAGTGTATTAAAAAGCCAAAGTTATACTCACAGACATGAAGAGTAAAAATCGCATATAGAGAGTCCACCACATGTGGAAATGAACATGTCCCTGTAATTGGACCACTGACACGTTTCGGGAGTCACGCTCCCTTCCTCAGAGCTCTTCTCTGTCTAGGAGTATGTCTTTGGCTTTTTAACCATTTGCCGCCCGTCGTATAGCAAAATGATGGCGGCAAAGTGGTTGCACTATCCTGACTGGCCGTCATATGACATCCAGCAGGATAGACCGCTCTGCGTGCCCCCGATCACTCTGACACACCGCATCTCCGATCCTGGTAAAGAGCCTATGACATAGGCTCTTTACCATGTGACCAGCTGTGCCCAATCACAGCTGGTCACATAGTAGATAGGAAGTGTTGTTGATCGGTTTTCCTCAGCTCGCGCCTGACAGGCGTGAGTAGAGGAGAGCCGATCGGTGGCTCTCCTGACGGGGGGGGGTCTGTGCTGGTGATCAGAGCATTGATTACCAGTGCAGACCCTTTGGGGATGCCACTAGAGCCACCAGGGATTGCCCACCCATGGCCACCAGGGATCCCCACCCATGGCCTTCAGGGATGCCAATCAGTGCTCAGGGAGCCTGCCAGTGCCCTCCTCATCAGTGCTGCCCATCATTGCCATCTATCAGTGCTGCCCACCAGTACCCATCTTTGCCATCTATCAGTGCCGCCCACCTACGCCCATCAGTGCTGCCTATCAGTGCCTATCAGTGCTGCCTATCAGTGCCGCCTATTAGTGCCATCAGTGCTGCCTATCAGTGCCCATCAGTGCTGCCTATTAGTGCCCATCAGTGACCTTCAGTGTCAACCAATTCTGCATATTAGTGCTACCTATCAGTGCCCATCAGTGCCGCCTATCAGTGCCCATCAGTGCTGAATATTAGTGCCTCATCATCAGTGCCACCCCATCAGTGCCACCCCATCAGTGCCTGTCAGTGCACCCTCTTCAGTGCTCATCAGTGCAGGAAAAAACATATTTATTTACAAAATTTTATAACATAAACAAAAAAACGTTTTTTTCTTTTAAAACTTTTCGGGTTTTTTTGTTTAGCAAAAAAGAAAAAACCTTGTGGTGATCAAATACCACCAAAAGAAAGCTCTATTCGTGGGGAAAAAAATGTCATACATTTGGTTTAGGTACAGTGTTGCATGACTGGGCAATTGTCATTCAAAATGCAACAGCGCTAAAAGCTGAAAATTGGCCTGGGCAGAAAGGGGGTGAAAGTGCCCGGTATTGAAGTGGTTAATAAACTTTTTAAAGGTGACCACGGGTAATGCACTAGGTGTTGGCGCCTCCTTTTCTCTTTCATGTTTGGAGTTCCCTGCCTGAGGAGAGCGGCACGCCTGTCATCCCCATCGGAGTGATTCGGTTGTTCGGGATTAGGATTACCGTCACATGGAGACGTTTGTATTAGACATGTGCAGTTTATTTTGTTCTAAATTGATGACATTTTTCTAATTCAGAGATTCGGTTGTATCTGAATTCCCAAATTACAATAGTAACACATTTAAATGAATCTGAAATAATGAAACAAAATGTCATCCGAAATTCAAATCAAATTCAAAAAATAAAATTGAATTTGAAAACAAATTTGAAATATAAACATATTGCTAACTATTGCTGATTTCCTTCAAAGACCGCGTGTATTCGTGTTTGAATGAAATGTATGTGGGGGGTTATGAGTTGGAACTAAATGTACATGGGGGGGGCTCTGAGGAGGCAAATGTATGTGGGGGATCTGAGGGGGATACAAATGTATGTGGGGGCTCTGAGGGGGACACAAATGTATGTGGGGGCTCTGAGGGGGATATAAATGTACGTGGGGGCTCTGAGGGGGGATACAAATGTATGTGGGGGCTCTGAGGGGGAAATAAATGTATGTGGGGGCTCTGAGGGGGATATAAATGTATGTGGGGGCTCTGAGGGGGACACAAATGTACGTGGGGGCTCTGAGGGGGAAATAAATGTATGTGGGGGCTCTGAGGGGGATATAAATGTATGTGGGGGCTCTGAGGAGGACACAAAGGTATGTGGGGGCTCTGAGGGGGATATAAATGTATGTGGGGGCTCTGAGGGGGACACAAATGTACGTGGGGGCTCTGAGGGGGACACAAATGTATGTGGGGGCTCTGAGGGGGACAAAAATGTATGTGGGGGCTCTGAGGAGGACACAAAGGTATGTGGGGGCTCTGAGGGGGATATAAATGTATGTGGGGGCTCTGAGGGGGATATTAATGTATGTGGGGCTCTGGGGGATAGAAATGTATGTGGGGGGCTCTGAGGTGAACACAAATGTATGTGGGGGGCTCTGAGGAGGACACAAATGTATGTGGGGGCTCTGAGGGGGATATAAATGTATGTGGGGGCTCTGAGGGGGATATAAATGTACGTGGGGGCTCTGAGGGGGATATAAATGTATGTGGGGGCTCTGAGGGGGATATAATTGTATGTGGGGGCTCTGAGGGGGATTTAAATGTACGTGGGGGCTCTGAGGGGGATTTAAATGTACGTGGGGGCTCTGAGGGGGATATAAATGTATGTGGGGGCTCTGAGGGGGATATTATTGTATGTGGGGGGCTCTGAGGTGAACACAAATGTATGTGGGGGCTCTGAGGGGGATATAAATGTATGTGGGGGCTCTGAGGGGGATATAAATGTATGTGGGGGCTCTGAGGGGGATATAAATGTATGTGGGGGATCTGAGGGGGACACAAATGTATGTGGGGGCTCTGAGGAGGACACAAATGTATGTGGGGGCTCTGAGGGGGACACAAATGTATGTGGGGGCTCTGAGGAGGACACAAATGTATGTGGGGGCTCTGAGGGGGATATAAATGTACATGGGGGGCTCTGAGGGGGATATAAATGTATGTGGGGGCTCTGAGGGGGATATAAATGTATGTGGGGGCTCTGAGGGGGATATAAATGTATGTGGGGGCTCTGAGGGGGATATATATGTATGTGGGGGATCTGAGGGGGACACAAATGTATGTGGGGGCTCTGAGGAGGACACAAATGTATGTGGGGGCTCTGAGGGGGACACAAATGTATGTGGGGGCTCTGAGGAGGACACAAATGTATGTGGGGGCTCTGAGGGGGATATAAATGTACATGGGGGGCTCTGAGGGGGATATAAATGTATGTGGGGGCTCTGAGGGGGATATAAATGTATGTGGGGGATCTGAGGGGGGACACAAATGTATGTGGGGGCTCTGAGGGGGAAACAAATGTATGTGGGGGCTCTGAAGGGGACACAAATGTATGTGGGGGCTCTGAGGGGGATATAAATGTACGTGGGGGCTCTGAGGGGGATATAAATGTATGTGGGGGCTCTGAGGGGGATATAAATGTATGTGGGGGCTCTGAGGGGGATTTAAATGTACGTGGGGGCTCTGAGGGGGATATAAATGTATGTGGGGGGCTCTGAGGGGGATATAAATGTATGTGGGGGCTCTGAGGGATATATAAATGTATGTGGGGGCTCTGAGGGGGATATTAATGTATATGGGGGGCTCTGAGGTGAACACAAATGTATGTGGGGGCTCTGAGGGGGATATAAATGTATGTGGGGGCTCTGAGGGGGATATAAATGTATGTGGGGGGCTCTGAGGTGAACACAAATGTATGTGGGGGCTCTGAGGGGGATATAAATGTATGTGGGGGGCTCTGAGGAGGACACAAATGTATGTGGGGGCTCTGAGGGGGATATAAATGTATGTGGGGGCTCTGAGGGGGATATAAATGTATGTGGGGGGCTCTGAGGTGAACACAAATGTATGTGGGGGCTCTGAGGGGGATATAAATGTATGTGGGGGCTCTGAGGAAGACACAAATGTATGTGGGGGGCTCTGAGGAGGACACAAATGTATGTGGGGGCTCTGAGGGGGATATAAATGTATGTGGGGGCTCTGAGGGGGATTTAAATGTATATGGGGGCTCTGAGGGGGATATTAATGTATGTGGGGGGCTCTGAGGTGAACACAAATGTATGTGGGGGGCTCTGAGGAGGACACAAATGTATGTGGGGGCTCTGAGGGGGATATAAATGTATGTGGGGGCTCTGAGGAGGACACAAATGTATGTGGGGGCTCTGAGGGGGATATAAATGTATGTGGGGGATCTGAGGGGGATATAAATGTATGTGGGGGATCTGAGGGGGATATAAATGTATGTGGGGGATCTGAGGGGGATTTAAATGTATATGGGGGCTCTGAGGGGGATATTAATGTATGTGGGGGGCTCTGAGGTGAACACAAATGTATGTGGGGGGCTCTGAGGAGGACACAAATGTATGTGGGGGCTCTGAGGGGGATATAAATGTACGTGGGGGCTCTGAGGAGGACACAAATGTATGTGGGGGCTCTGAGGGGGATATAAATGTATGTGGGGGATCTGAGGGGGATATAAATGTATGTGGGGGATCTGAGGGGGATATAAATGTATGTGGGGGATCTGAGGGGGACACAAATGTATGTGGGGGGCTCTGAGGGTTGACAAAAATGTATGTGGGGGGGCTCTGAGGGAGACATAATTGTGTGCAAGGGGGGCTGTGATGGGGACACAAATGTGCATTGGGTGCTCAGAGGGGGACACAAAAAAGTGAGGAGCTCTGAGGGGGAACTAAATGTACATGGGGAGCTCTGAGGGGGACATATATGTACATGTGGGGTTTTGAGAGAGACATAAATGCACGTGGGGGCTCGGAGGGAGACATAAATGTACAATGGGCTTTAAGGGGGACATTAATATATGTAAGTGGTTATGAAGGGGACATGAATGTACATGGGGGCTCTGAGGGGGACATAAATGTACGTGGGGGGTTTTGAGGGAGACATAAATGTAAGTGGGGGCTCTGAGGGAGACATAAATGTACATAGGGGGCTCTAAGGGGGACATTAATGTATGTAAGGGATTATAAAGGGGACATAAATGTACATGGGGGGCTCTGAGGGGGACATATTTGTGTGTGAGGGGGCTGTGATGGGGACATAAATGTACAGAGGAGGCTCTGAGGGGGACATAAATGTACAAGGGGGGCTCTTGGGGGGACATGAATGTGTGTGGGGGGTTATGAGGAGGACATAAATGTATGTAGGGGGGCTCTGAGGGGGACATATTTGTGTGTGAGGGGGCTGTGATGGGGACATAAATGTACAGAGGGGGCTCTGAGGGGGACACAATGAGATTAGAGAAGAAGCGGTTAAACCTCAAGCTGCGTAAGGGGTTTTTCACTGTCAGGGCGGTAAGAATGTGGAACTCTCTTCCACAATTGGTGGTCTCAACGGGGAGTATCAATACTTTTTAAAGACTATTGGACGTGCATCTCAAAGAACACAACATTCAGGAATATGGGAAATGAATATCGGCACTGACATGGGTTGAACTGGATGGACTGTTGTCTTTATTCAGCCTCAACTACTATGTAACTATGTAACATGAAAGTGTGCAAGGGGGGCTGTGATGGGGACACAAATGTACATGGGGGGCTCTGAGGGGGACATAAATGTATGTAGGGGGCTCTGAGGAGGACATATTTGTGTGTGAGGGGGCTGTGATGGGGACATAAATCTACAGAGGGGGCTCTGAGGGGGACAAAAAAATGTACAAGGGGGGCTCTGAGGGGGACATGAACGTGTGCAAGGGGGGCTGTGATGGGGACACAAATGTGCATGGGGGGCTTTGAGGGAGACATAAATGTACATGGGGGGTTCTGATGGAGACATAAATGTACATGGGGGGTTCTGATGGAGACATAAATGTACATGGGGGGTTCTGATGGAGACATAAATGTGCATGGGGGGTTCTGATGGAGACATAAATGTACATGGGGGGTTCTGATGGAGACATAAATGTACACGGGGGTTCTGAGGGAGACATAAATGTACATGGGGGGTTCTGATGGAGACATAAATGTGCATGGGGGGTTCTGATGGAGACATAAATGTACATGGGGGGCTTTGAGGGAGACATAAATGTACATGGGGGGTTCTGAGGGAGACATAAATGTACATGGGGGGTTCTGAGGGAGACATAAATGTACATGGGGGGTTCTGAGGGAGACATAAATGTACATGGGGGGTTCTGATGGAGACATAAATGTACATGGGGGGTTCTGAGGGAGACATAAATGTACATGGGGGGCTTTGAGGAAGACATAAATGTACATGGGGGGTTCTGATGGAGACATAAATGTACATGGGGGGTTCTGATGGAGACATAAATGTGCATGGGGGGTTCTGATGGAGACATAAATGTACATGGGGGGCTTTGAGGGAGACATAAATGTACATGGGGGGTTCTGATGGAGACATAAATGTACATGGGGGGTTCTGATGGAGACATAAATGTACATGGGGGGTTCTGAGGGAGACATAAATGTACATGGGGGGGTTCTGAGGGAGACATAAATGTACATGGGGGGTTCTGAGGGAGACATAAATGTACATGGGGGGTTCTGAGGGAGACATAAATGTACATGGGGGGTTCTGAGGGAGACATAAATGTACATGGGGGGTTCTGAGGGAGACATAAATGTACATGGGGGGTTCTGAGGGAGATGGACATGTACATGGGGGGTTTTGAGGGAGACATAAATATACATGGGGGGTGCTGATGGAGACATAAATGTATGTGGGGGCTCTGAGGGTGACATAATTGTTTGCAGGGGGGGGCTGTGATGGGGACACAAATGAGCATGTGGCTGTGATGGTGACACAACTTTTTTCTGCCCGCAGATTTGTGTAAAATATACAATGTGGCCCTTGAAGTGAAATGTTTGGAGCCCCCCCCCCCCCCCCGGAATAGACAATAAAATAATACAACAGAATAGAAAAGAATAAAATAAAATGGAAAACAATTAGAATAGAATAGAAAGTATATAAAGGTCTTCCGAAATTAGACTTTTGAATGGAATTCTTCACAATGAATTCAGATTATTTTGATATTTTCAATTCGAATTTGACTTAAATTTGATTTGAATACTTTGAATCCATTGGACAAATGTAAATCAGTCCGGGGCCATTCACATCACAGGGGTGCCCTAATTCACCATAAAAGGTGAATTTACCATTTCGGGTAGGACACCACACCCCAATGCACACAGGTACATTGCCACCTGTTGAAACAACAAGAAGTTTGGGTGCCACCACAGATGGACAAATGAAGGTATGGCCACCAGTAGTGTGAATGACCCCTGAGGAAAAGGAGTGACCTGGCTGAAGTACATTTGTAGAGGTATCTCCGCCATTCAGCTACAATGACATCATCTCCATGTCTTATGGCTTTCTTACCTCTTCAGCGTCCATCCTTGCAAAAAATGGTGGAATACTTGGGGGAATAGTCTAGGAAGAGAGAACGAGAGTTATGGATTCGAAATTTGAAATATCCCACAATGCTTTGCATTCAATCTTACGAGACTTTTCTAGATCAGCCAACCATTCCTAACACAGCTGATCACATGGTAAAGGGCCGTTGTGATTGGTTCTTTACCTCAATCTGTGATTAGCTATGTCTGAAGGGGGCACACGGGGGGGGGCGTTTCTCTGGGAGAATGTCAATAGAAGCCCTCCTAAAACTGGACGACCATGCTATAACTGTCTTTTGGCTATAGCGCGATCGGCAAGTGGTTAATGGAACTGCGTTTTAATGAAAAATGCAGAATTTACCAACAACGACCATCTACATAAACCCTAAAAAAAAAGAGTCCCACTAATCTGACCTCCGGCCCTGGAAACCCTTTTGAATCTTTGAAACGGCATGAAATAATATTCTGTAATATGGGGCATAGGGGTGGGTCAATGGTTCTGTCGAAACCTAGGTTCGGACCAAACGTTTGGACCTTTGTCCCCCTGTTCATCGGAGAGCTGAGCTTCATATATAGAAATGGTTGTTCTACTGCTATCGATGGTTCCTCAGGAAGCAGCAGGTGCTTGTCCCCGCCACAACAGCAAAGGGTTAGGGACAGCGGTGACATCACCATCCAAATATGGCCACTGGCTATTTAGGCAATGGTGTCACCAGCCCCATCCCTTATATAGCCGATGACAGCTCAGGCTAGTGGTGCCCCAAGGATCAGTCGTGTGCACTGGGTCATCAAGATTTTTTCCACGGTAACTCAGCTGTAAATGACTTGTCAAACATTTGGGTTTCTTTATTTTTAGGTATTATTGGATAAAGGGGGCTTCCATGTTCTGATAAGCCCCCTGCTGGCAGACCCCCACAACCACTGGCCAGGGTTGTAGGGAAGAGGCCCCTGTCCTCATCAACATGGGTACAAGGTGCTTTGCCAGGCCCCCCCCCCCCCCACCCCGGCAAGGTATACCCTCATGTTGAGGGCATGGAACCTGGTATGCTTCTCCTTCCCTGTTGGCCAGGCTGCATGCTCAAAATTAAAAGTCTGATATTGATATTGGGTTTCTTTATTTTTAGGTTACATATTTTTTTTGAGAATGTGAAGGTGTACCATGTACCCCATACTCATTCACAAAGGGGGACCACTAATCCTCTTATTGGATAAAGGGGGCTTCCACGTTCTGATAAGCCACCTGCTGGCAGACCCCCACAACCACTGGCCAGGGTTGTAGGGAAGAGGCCCCTGTCCTCATCAACATGGGTACTAGATGCTTTGACAAGGGAAGGGGGTGAAAGTGCCCGGTAGGCAACTGGTTAACACCCCCTTGCTCATTAGCCCAGAAAATGGGAATTTTTAATTTCACAGATTTGTCTCCCATTGATTTCAGTGTGGTTTGGGCACCTGAACGTCTTTGAAGTTCGCCAAAGAAGGCTCAGACCAAACCCAGGGCAGTTTGGCTCATTCCTACCAGGAGGTAGCGCGGTCTTACCTTATTTCTCAGATCTTGCAGTCTGAACATGATTTGTTCTAGGGTGGTTCGGTTTACTTTGGCACGTTGGTGGGGAACAGCGGCAATGCCACCCAGCAGACAGAAGAGAACGGTGCAGGAAATACTCAGGGAGGTCATCATGGTCTTCTATAAGTCTTCTGTCCCGTGATGTGGGTAGGAATTGTGTGTACTGCCATCTTGCTGCGAGTTTTATATGCGAGTTTGAAGCCTCAGCCGGAAATTATCAGCTTTACACTAGAATTCAGATTCAGCTATTTGTGCTTCATATCTAATCACCAATCGCTGATTATAAAATCCCACTTTGTATAAATGTAGCATGAAGCTTATCTTATGTCTCGTATGACAAAGAAAGAAATTAGATGGAGGTGGTGGAAAAATGACCAAAAAATAAATTCGGGGACCTATTTTGATATTTATTTATACACTTAACAACTGAAAAAAAAAGCTGAACAAGTGTGTGTATATATATATATATGTATATGTATATATATATATATATAAAAATATAAATATATATATATATACACTGCTCAACAAAATGAAAGGAACACTTTGAAAACACATCAGATCTCAATGGGGAAAAATATCATGCTGTATATCTATACTGGTATGGACTGGGTAATGTGTTAGGATCGATACTGGTATGGACTGGGTAATGTGTTAGGATCTATACTGGTATGGCCTGGGTAATGTGTTAGGATCTATACTGGTACAGACTGGGTAATGTGTTAGGATCTATACTGGTATGGACTGGGTAATGTGTAAGGATCTATACTGGTATGGACTGGGTAATGTGTTAAGATCTATACTGGTATGGACTGGGTAATGTGTTAGGATCTATACTGGTATGGACTGGGTAATGTGTTAGGATCTATACTGGTATGGACTGGGTAATGTGTAAGGATCTATACTGGTATGGACTGGGTAATGTGTTAGGATCTATACTGATATGGACTGGGTAATGTGTTAGGATCTATACTGGTATGGACTGGGTAATGTGTTAGGATCTATACTGGCATGGACTGGGTAATGTGTTAAGATATATACTGGTATGGACTGTGTAATGTGTTAGGATCTATACTGGTATGGACAGGGTAATGTGGTGGGATCTATACTGGTATGGACTGGGTAATGTGTTAGGATCTGTACTGGTATGGACTGGGTAATGTGTTAGGATCTGTACTGGTATGGACTGGGTAATGTGTTAGGATCTATACTGGTATGGACTGGGTAATGTGTTAGTATCTATACTGGTATGGACTGTTTAATGTGTTAGGATCTATACTGGTATGGACTGGGTAACAGTGGCGGCTGGTGCTCAAAATTTTTGGGGGGGCGCAAAAAGAAAAATGTAATAGGTATTGCTTCGCGTCAAAAAACGCAGTAAAAAATTGCGTGACTTTGAAGTCATGGTACAGGCATGGCACAGGTGATGGTACAGGCATGGCACAGGTGATGGTACAGGAGATGGTATAGGCATGGCACAGATATGGTACAGGCATGTCACAGGTCGTGGTACAGGAGATGGTATATGCCCCCTTCAATGCAGAGTTCAGCGTGCGTGCCCCTTCAATGCAATAAACACTGTGCTGTGCCCCCACAATGCAGAGTTCAGCGTGCATGCCCCCTTCAATGCAACTGTGCTGTGCCCCCTTCAATGCAATGAACAATGTGCTGTGCCCCCTTCAATGCAATGAACACTGTGCTATGCCCCCTTCAATGCAATGAACACTGTGCTATGCCCCCTTCAATGCAATAAACACTGTGCTGTGCCCCCTTCAATGCAATGAACACTGTGCTATGCCCCCTTCAATGCAATGAACACTGTGCTGTGCCCCAACAATGCAGAGTTCAGCGTGCATGCCCCCTTCAATGCAACTGTGCTATGCCCCCTTCAATGCAATAAACACTGTTCTGTGCCCCCTTCAATGCAATGAACACTGTGCTATGCCCCCTTCAATGCAATGAACACTGTGCTGTGCCCCAACAATGCAGAGTTCAGCGTGCATGCCCCCTTCAATGCAACTGTGCTGTGCCCCCTTCAATGCAATAAACACTGTGCAGAGTTCAGCGTGCGTGCCCCCTTCAATGCAACTGTTCCATGCCCCCATCAATGCAGAGTTCAGCGTGCGAGCCCCTTTCAATGCAGAGCGCCACAGCATTGTCTCCAATCACTGCAGAGCGCCACAGCATTGTCCCCAATCACTGCAGAGCGCCACAGCATTGTCCCCAATGATTGCAGAGTGCCACAGCATTGTATCCCAATCACTGCAGAGTGCCACAGCATTGTCCCCCAATGATTGCAGAGCGCCACAGCATTGTCCCCCAATGATTGCAGAGCGCCACAGCATTGTCCCCCAATGATTGCAGAGCGCCACAGCATTGTCCCCCAATAATTGCAGAGCGCCACAGCATTGTCCCCCAATGATTGCAGAGCGCCACAGCATTGTCCCCCAATGATTGCAGAGCGCCACAGCATTGTCCCCCAATGATTGCAGAGCGCCACAGTATTGTACCCCAATGATTGCAGAGTGCCCACAGCATTGTACCGCAATGATTGCAGAGTGCCACAGCATTGTACCCCAATGATTGCAGAGCGCCACAGCATTGTCCCCCAATGATTGCAGAGCGCCACAGCATTGTCCCCCAATGATTGCAGAGCGCCACAGCATTGTCCCCCAATTATTGCAGAGTGCCAGCATTGTACCCCAATTATTGCAGAGTGCCAGCATTGTACCCCAATTATTGCAGAGTGCCACAGCATTGTCCCCCAATGATTGCAGAGTGCCACAGCATTGTCCCCCAATGATTGCAGAGCGCCACAGCATTGTCCCCCAATGATTGCAGAGCGCCACAGTATTGTACCCCAATGATTGCAGAATGCCCACAGCATTGTACCCCAATGATTGCAGAGCGCCACAGCATTGTCCCCCAATGATTGCAGAGCGCCACAGCATTGTCCCCCAATTATTGCAGAGTGCCACAGCATTGTCCCCCAATGATTGCAGAGCGCCACAGCATTGTCCCCCAATGATTGCAGAGCGCCACAGCATTGTCCCCCAATGATTGCAGAGCGCCACAGCATTGTCCCCCAATGATTGCAGAGCGCCACAGCATTGTCCCCCAATTATTGCAGAGTGCCAGCATTGTACCCCAATTATTGCAGAGTGCCAGCATTGTACCCCAATTATTGCAGAGTGCCACAGCATTGTACCCCAATGATTGCAGAGCGCCACAGCATTGTCCCCCAATGATTGCAGAGAGCCACAGCATTGTCCCCCAATGATTGCAGAGCGCCACAGCATTGTTCCCCAATGATTGCAGAGCGCCACAGCATTGTCCCCCAATTATTGCAGAGTGCCAGCATTGTACCCCAATTATTGCAGAGTGCCAGCATTGTACCCCAATTATTGCAGAGTGCCACAGCATTGTCCCCCAATGATTGCAGAGCGCCACAGCATTGTCCCCCAATGATTGCAGAGAGCCACAGCATTGTCCCCCAATGATTGCAGAGCGCCACAGCATTGTTCCCCAATTATTGCAGAGTGCCAGCTTTGTCCCCCAATGATTGCAGAGCGCCACAGCTTTGTCCCCCAATTATTGCAGAGTGCCAGCATTGTCCCCCAATGATTGCAGAGTGCCACAACATTGTCCCCCAATGATTGCAGAGTGCCAGCATTGTACCCCAATCGATGCAGAGACCAGCGTGCGTGCTCCCTTCAAACTTACCTGGCGGCGGCGCGGCTCAGCTTCTTCCTCCTCTTCTGCGGCGGGTCCTTCTTCCTCGTCTCGGCAGCGGGAACCGGCGGGCGGCCTCTCCTCTTCTCTGAGCGGCGGTGACGGTGAGTGACTGACGCACGCACCGGCACCGCCCCCATTGCGACGTCAGCGAAATCCTGGATGATGATTGGTCCAGGCTGTAGACTGGACCAATCACAGCCAGGATATCAGAAAGTGGGGGTGTCCAATCGCAAAGACTTGCGCCCAGGTTACCCCCCAGAAGGCAGCCAATCGGCGCCTCTTCTGGGACGTAACCCCAACCCCCCCCCTAGCCACCAGTTCCTTCAGGCGTGGCCGGCGAACCCAATTTTTTTTTGTACAACTTTATTTGTTCATTTTGGTTTTTTTTTTTTTTTGGTTTTTTTTTTAGGGGTAGGGGGGCGGCGCCCTGGCGCCCCCTATGCACGGGCCGCCACTGCTGGGTAATGTTTTAGGATATATACTGGTATGGACTGGGTAATGTGTTAGGATCTATAATGGTTTGGACTGGGTAATGTGTTAGGATCTATACTGGTATGGACTGGGTAATGTGTTAGGATCTATACTGGTATGGACTGGGTAATGTGTTAGGATCTATACCGGTATGGACTGGGGAATGTGTTAAGATCTATACTGGTATGAACTGGGTAATGTGTTAGGATCTATACCGGTATGAACTGTTTAATGTGTTAGGATCTATACTGGTATGGACTGGGTAATGTGTTAGGATCTATACTGGTATGGACTGGGTAATGTGTTAGGATCTATACTGGTATGGACTGGGTAATGTGTTAGGATCTATACTGGTATGCACTGGAGAATGTGTTAGGATCTATACTGGTATGAACTGGGTAATGTTTTAGGATCTATATTGGTATGGACTGGGTAATGTGTTAGGATATATACTGGTATGGACTGGGTAATGTGTTAGGATCTATACTGGTATGGACTGTTTAATGTGTTAGGATCTATAGTAGAGGTCTGTGCGTCTCTCCATGGATTTGCCTCCCCAGACCATCACTGACCCACCACCAATCTGGTCATGTTGAACGATGTTACAGGCAGCATAACATTCTTCATGGCTTCTCCAGATCCTTTCACGTCTGTCAAATGTGCTCAGGGTGACCCTGCTCTCATCAAAAAAAAACACAGGTGGACCTGCCCATTCTGGTGTTCAATGACAAAGGCCAATCAAGCTCCACAGTGCTGGGCAGTGAGCACAGGGCCCACTAGAGGACGTCGGGCCCTCAGGCCACCCTCATGAAGTCTGTTTCTGATTGTTTGGTCAGAGACATTCACACCAGTGTCCTGCTGGAGGTCATTTTGTAGGGCTCTGGCAGTCCTCATCCTGTTCCTCCTTGCACAAAGGAGCAGATATCGGTCCTGCTGATGGGTTAAGGACCTTCTACGACCCTGTCCAGCTCTCCTAGAGTAACTGCCTGTCTCCTGGAATCTCCTCCATGCTCCTGAGACTGTGCTGGGAGACACAGCAAACCTTCTGGCAATGGGAGGTATTGATGACACTGGCAGGGAAGGGGTTAACAGCAGGGGCGATCAAAGGGTTAAATGTGTGCCTAGGGGGGTGCTTTCTAACCGTGTGGGGAGGAGCTTGCTGGGTGAGCACAGAGACCTGTGTTCCCAAATAGGAGGATCCCTGTGTTCATAACTGACAGAACAGCGGCTCGCTGTCTTTACAACAGCAGACGGTTGTTCTGTCTCCACGAGGAGCGATCGCGGGTGCCCGGTGTCCACCCCCCCGTGACCAATTGGCACGTGCGCGCGCCCCACGAGCTGTCCCGCGAACTTTGTTTCGCGGGACAGAGCCGACCTGCTGCTGTATAAGCACGGCGGCTGGTCGGCAAGAGGTTAACTGATCAGATCAATATCCCAAGAGTGTTTAATTTTTATGAGCAGTGTATGAATATATATATATATAATCAAATGAAAAGGCTTATAATATCTATATTAATAAAAGCCATGTGTCTCTGTGTCCACTTTCCCTGTGTCCGGCTACTGCGCATGTGCCGCACGGACAGCCATTGGGACGCAGAGCCTGGTGCTGGGTGGGCGTGTATATGAGCGGATCCCCGCCCACCTTTCAACATCCGCCTCAGTATTGGAAGGAAACGTACCTATGTGGTGGAGAAGACCGCGGCTTCTGTCTGATGTCTGGGGATCTGGATAGAGCCGCTAGAGGCCATGACCGGCCACACACACAATCCGCACACCGACCGACCAAACTCACTGACAGCTCCGAGTCCGGGCAAAGAGCAGCAAGACTACAACTACGGAGAGCGGCCGGAGACAAATCATCTCCACCGCCATCTACTGGCCAACTGTGAGTATTACAACTGGGAATTCACCTCACAGGGCTGAGGACAGAAATCACCTCATCATATATTGTGATATCCTACATACTATACACCCCAATATAATCACCTCATCATATACTATACACCCCAGTATCATCAGGATATCTGATGAGGTGATGATAGTGGGGTGTATAGTATATGATGAGGTGATTATATTGGGGTGTATAGTATATGATGAGGTGAATATATTGGGGTGTATAGTATATGATGAGGTGATAATACTGGGGTGTATGTAGGATATCACAAGATGGCGGTGGTTTCCTCAGGCGGAGATGATTTGTCTCCGGCCGCTCTCCGTAGTTGTAGTCTTGCTGCTCTTCGCCCGGACTCAGAGCTGTCAGTGAGTTTGATTGGTCGGTGTGCGGATTGTGTGTGTGGCCGGTCATGGCCTCTAGCGGCTCTATCCAGATCCTCCGGCGCCTGCCTCTTCTCCTGACCCATGACGGGGTGCTCCTGCCCGGCTCCAGCATGCGGGTGAGTGTAGACTCTCCGGGGAATATGGATCTGGTCCGGAGCCGCCTGCTCAGAGGAACTTCCCTGAAGAGCACCATTATCGGGGTGACCCCCAACACCCGGGACCCGGCCTCCGACACCGAGGAGCTCCCCATCCTACACAGGTCAGTGTGACTTACTTCTGGGGCCCCTGACATGGTGCCCGCCCCCCAGTCCCAACGGCTGTCAGTGGGGCACATGCGCAGTAGCGCAATCCCACAGACACAGGGAAAGCGGATGCAGAGACACTTGCATATTATTAATATAGATCGATATCCTACATACACCCCAGTCGGGCAGCCGACCAAAACTCTTGAAGCGGCGGGTGTGCGCGGGTGCGCACTAGCATGCGAGAGCCGCTCGGTCAGCTCTGCGCGTGTCTCTGTTGCTAGGGCAACAGGGACGCTATGCGCAGAGCTGGCTACGTCATGCGGCTCTCGCATTTTTAGAAAAAAAAAGAGATAAGCGAGAGCCGCTCAGTCAGCCATATGTTCTAGCGCCCGTTAATTTAACGGGCTTAATGTCTAGTATACAATAAGATGAGAAAAAAAAAAATGCAGAAACAATAAATTTAAATTTATAACAACGTATAGTTTTGCTGTCCATTTACAGTATTTATTTCTACACTTAAAGCGGAGTTCCGGGCACAAAATCGATATTTCTTTTTTGTGCCCGTCCGCTAGTTCCCCTTCACCTGAAAAGGAATTGGATAGTTAGTTTTTTTTTTTACTCACCTTGTAATTGAAGATCGAATATACTCACCTAGTCTTCACTTCCTCCCTCTGTGCCGCGGCTCACCCGTCACTTCCGGTTTGCAATGATTCCTGGGAGCTGAACGCCATCGCTCCCAGGAATCAATGCGAAGGCACCGGCCCCGCTCGTCACTTCCGGGTGACGCCGCATTCCCCTGCTAAACAGGGGCGGAAAGCGGCGCCGCACCGGAAGTGACGAGAGGGGCCGGTGCAGGCGCATTCTGGGAGAAGAAGACGCCGAAGAAGATGCCGAAGAGGACCGCGCCGGCTTCAGCTGCCCACAAGAGAGATGGAAACGCTGTGGAAGAAATTTTATAAGTGAGTATTTCTTCTTGCAGGTAAGTGCGAACCGGGACAGATCAGAGGCTAGCCATTGTGGAATGTGCTAGCCCTGACTGTCCCGGGGGTATGTTTACTGAAAAATGATTTCTGTGCCCGGAACTCCGCTTTAAAAATGGGGGAAAAAATCTGAACATATATATAATGTTTATTTATTTATTTTAATTAATGCATAGCATAACAATACGATGAGAAAAACTACAGAAACCATAAATTCAAAATTTTAACAACATCTATTGCACAGAGATTGCAAGAAGATTGCAAAAAATGTAGACAATTGCAGATAAAATTATATCATCTGACAGTGGTTAACCGCAAATACATTTTTTTTTACATTTAACATTATTCAATTAAATAAAATAAAATAAAGAGAAGACATATTTGTCAGTTGGAAAATATATCCCTTAAATATTATGAAGTTTTACGTGTTCAACGCAAGGCTTCCATTATTTATATAAGTAGGGCAAATTTTTTTTTTTTTTTTTTTATATAATATTGCTATTTTTAAGATAAAGAGATGAAAAAAAAAATAATAATAACAATTTAGGCCATCGCAGATACAAATGTATCATCTGACAGTGACTAATTTTTCAAATCTAACTTTAATCAAATAAAACAAAATAAAATTACCTTTAAAGAGAAAAAATATCTGAGAAGGAATATCATCTGACAGTGGTTAACCGCAAATACATTTTTTTTTTTAAATTTAACATTATTCAATTAAATAAAATAAAGAGAAGACAAATTTGTGAGTTGGAAAATATATCCCTCAAATATTATGAAGTTTTACATGTTCAAAGCAAGGCTTCCATTATTTATATAGGAAGGGAAAATTATTTTTTTATATAATATTGTTATTTCTAAGATAGTAACAATTTAGGCCATTGCAGATATAAATGTATCATCTGACAGTGACTAATTTTCCAAATCTAACTTTAATCAATTAAAACAAAATACAATTTCCTTTAAAGAGAAAAAATATCTATGAGAAAAAAAAAATCCATCTTAAATAATATGATGTTTTTTTTTTTTTCTTTTTTTCTTTTCTATTGCTATGTGTGTTAAAATGCTAAATCTGTATGGCAATTTGTGACTTTGTTCTGATTTTTGGTGTTCTGGTTTTATGTGTTTAAACCAAAGTTTGCATTATTTATGAATAAATAAGGGAAATTATTTTAATTTATATATTGCTGTTTTTATAATATAAGGAGAATATATATTGTAAAAAATCAAGTCATTGTAGATAAAAATGTAACATTGGACAGTGGTGAACCTAAAACACTTTTTTTTTCAAACCAAATAAATAAATTAAAGCAAAAAAAAAAAAAAAAATAATAATAATAATATTTGAAGGTAAAAAAACAAGGAGGAAAAAAACTACAATTTTAACCACTTAACGACCAGCCATGTAGATCTACGTCGGCTGACTTTGAGTGGTTATACCGGGATGATGCCTCTAGCTAGAGGCATCATCCCGGTACCGTTGTTTGAAGCCGACGGTCGGCTTTCCGTCGGTAATGATCGATGTGGCTCGGGAGCCGCTCGATCGTTACCCGGGGGGCGGGAGGGGACGTCCCCCCCCCCTCCCGCCGCCTTCCGCAGCTTTGCTCGGGGCTCCCGTCCCACCGGGAGCCCCGAGCACCCAGCCGGTGCATCTGCCGGCTGGATGGAGTCCCGATGAATGCCGGAAATGGCATTGATCGGGTCTCCGATGACGTAACCCGGAGGCGGCGTCCATGACGTCACTTCCATGTTACTGTGCTGCAAAAGGCGGCAGATTTGAAAAACGGCTGTATGCAAAAATGCCGTTTTCGGCGTTTTGCATACAGGGAAGTGTAGTGGAGGGGTTTGGGGTCTTTTAGACCCTCGATCCCTCCATAAAGTGTACCTGTCACTACATATTGCTGTCACAAGGGATGTTTACATTGCTTGTGACAGCAATAAAAGTGATCAGATTTTTTTTCTTTTTAAAAACCTGTAATAAAGTTAAAAAAAAAGAAAAAATAAATAGGAAAAAAAAAAAAAAAAATTTAGCCGCCCCCGTCACCGTTAGCTTGCCCACAAAAAAAAACGCATACGCAAGTCGAGCCGCAAATGAAATCGCTGTTCAAACCACACATGTGAGGTATCTCCGCGATCGCCAGAGCGTGGGCAATAATTAAAAAAAAAGAGCTACACTCTAACTCTAAACTGGTAACCGTTAAATAAATTTAAAGCGTCGTAGATTGAGATCTCTATTGACCGTAGTTTGTCGCCATCCCACGGGGGGGGGGCGCAATTTTAAACCGTAACATGTTTGGTATCTATTTACTCGGCGTGACATCATCTTTCACAATATACAAAAAAAATGGACTAACTTTACTGTTTAGTATTTTTTAAATGCAGTGAAATGTGATTTTTCAACTTTTTTCCAAAAAAATGGCGTTTTAAAGACCGCTGCGCAAATACCGCGTGACAACAAATTTTACAATGACCGACATTTTATTCTCCAGAGTCTTTGCTAAAAAAATATATATATTGTTTGGGGGTTCTAAGTAGTTTTCTAGGAAAAAATACTGGTTTTATCTTGTGAACAAAAAGTGTCCGAAATAGGGCTGGGGGTAAAGTGGTTAAATATTATGGCGTTTTATGTGTTCAAACCAAGGCTTTCCTTATTTATAGAAGTAAAGGAAATTATTTTTATATATAATACACTTTTTGTAGTTTGAGAGTCGTTTCTTCCATTCTGATGGAGAAGGAATTGTATCCGATTTCCAATGTCTTAGATATTTTTTAGTAGCCATAATGATTATAGAGTTTATAATATCATTTTCCGAGGGGTAGGTCTGTTATTTGGTGTACGTAAGATCATTTCTTTTTCATTGAGTTTTGAACCAAGAATATTTTAAAAAGTAATATATCCAAATTAAGTTTTTTTTTGGGGGGTAATTTAACCACTTAAGCCCCGGAGGATTTGGCTGCTAAAGGACCAGGGTTTTTTTTGCGATTTTTTACTGCGTGACTTTAACGGACAATTGCGCGGTCGTGCGACGCTGTACCTAAACGAATTTGACGTCCTTTTTTTCCCACAAACAGAGCTTTCTTTTGGTGGTATTTGATCACCTGTGCGATTTTTTGATCACGCGCTATAAACAAAAAAAGAGCGTAAATTTTGCAAAAATAACAATATTTTTCACATTTTTTTATATGAAATTCCCCAAAAAAAAAAAGTAAAAATCAAAATTTTTTAACATTTTTCGGCCAATTTGTTTTATGCTACCTATGTTTGGTAAAAAAAATCGCAAAAAGCGTATTTTGATTGGTTTGCGCAAAAGTTATCGCGTTTACTAACAAAGGGAAAGATTTTTGTCATTTTTGGTGTTTTTTTTTTTAACGCGTAATGGCGGCGATCTGCGGGCGGCAACCGGTTAATTAAATTAATGTTTGTTTGTGAACCCTCTCTGACCTGTTGATACAATGGAAAATGATTACCACATATAATATACTGAGATTAAGAAGATTGAAAAATCTAGGTCACTGCAGATAAAAATGTATCATTTGACGGTGGTTAATCTTAAAAAAAAAAAAAAAAAAAATCGAATCTAATTTTATTCAATTAAAACAAAATGTATTTCTCATTAAAGAGAAAAATATTTCTTTTGGGAGGAAAAAATCTCCATTGTTAAATATTATGGGGTGTTATATGTTCAAACCAGGGGCGTAACTACAGGGGTTGCAGGGGTTGCAATCGCTACCGGGCCCCATGCTCCAGGGGGCCCGGTAGCAAACCAGTGGGTGAACTTCCAGGATCGCAAAGGTCACACTTGTGACCGGGCCCTGGCATTGCACCACTGTGGGGAGGCCCCAAGATTGCAGGAAGGGAGCCCACTGCAGAACTTGTGAAAGAATCCTGCTGCGGGACCGTAATAAAAGGCCATGCAACGAGAGTAAAGAGCCCCAGGATTAGTGGGAAGAGGCCTGGGCTTGAAGGTAAGGGCCCCGGCCAGGGGTCTAGGGGGCCCTTCATGGTTTCTTGCATCAGGGCCCTGAAGGTTCTAGTTACGCCTCTGGTTCAAACCAAGGCTTCCATTATTTATAGAAGAAAGGGAAATTCATATTCTATCTATCTATCTATCTATCTATCTATCTATCTATCTATCTATCTATCTATCTATCTATCTATCTATCTATCTATCTATCTATCTATCTATCTATCTATCTATCTATCTATCTATCTATCTATCTATCTATCTATCTATCTATACAGTATCTCACCAAAGTAAGTACACCCCTCCCATTTCTGTAAATATTTTATTCTATCTTTTCATGTGACAACACTGAAGAAATGAGACTTTGCTACAATGTAAAGTAGTGAGTGTACAGCTTGTATAACAGTGTAAATTTGCTGTCCCCTCAAAATAACTCAACACACAGCTATTAATGTCTAAACCGCTGGCAACAAAAGTGAGTACACCCCTAAGTGACAGTGGATGGGCAGGTTTGGGGTGGAGGAACTTGACTGGCATGCACAGAGTCTTGAATGTTCCTGCAATTTGGGGGTGATTCTATTGCTGCTCGCTGAGCAAGAATCACCCAAGACTTCTTAAGGCTTCTGCTAAGCTTTGCAAGGTTTGCCAGCATTTCCAGGCTGGGTCACTCTCCTGCTGGCAAAGGACCCTGGGCGCTCTCTGCTCTCTGCCTTTATACACCTCTCAGCCCCCTGCTGGCCATCCTTCTTGACCAGGGATTGGTGGGGGCTGTATCCAGGGTCAGCTCAGACTCTGCCCTCTCCTGCTCACTACCCGTTTCCTGAAAGTTCTGGAAAGATATGGGCAGACAGGCAAACCTGCAGCTGCAGAACTCAGAATAGGCAATACACAATCAAAGTATAACTAAAGGGAAAACTTTTTTCTTAGTTTTGAATAGAGTGGAGAGGCCAGTTTTTATCACCGTCTGTGTCCCCGTTAAGGAGATTCATCCTCTCCTGTTTACCATTATCATTGAAAGTAAAAGAAATTACCCAAAATTTAGGTTGTCCCCAAAAAAATAATTGAGGGGAAATCTTCCAATGGGTACACTAGTTCTGGTGATTTACAGAGATTTCCTCTCACTCCCTCTTTGGCTATGGGAAAGGAAGTGAAGAGAAATCTCTGTAATGGGATACAGATGACAAAAAAAACCTCTAACTGGGGTTATAACCCTCCCTTACTCTATCCCACATGAAAAGCAAAAAAAAAGGTTTTGCCTATAGTTCTACTTTAGGGCTCCACTCATTGGTGTGCGCAGCCTATTGCATTAGGTTGTGCAACCCAGAGCACAAACACACATGCATGTATATCAGCAAAGCAGTGGATGGTGTCAGTAGAGCAGTGGACGGTGTCAGTAGAGCAGTGGACGGTGTCAGTAGAGCAGTGGATGGTGTGAGTAGAGCAGTGGACGGTGTCAGTAGAGCAGTGGACGGTGTCAGTAGAGCAGTGGATGGTGTCAGTAGAGCAGTGGACGGTGTCAGTAGAGCAGTGGACGGTGTCAGTAGAGCAGTGGACAGTGTCAGTAGAGCAGTGGATGGTGTCAGTAGAGCAGTGGACGGTGTCAGTAGAGCAGTGGACAGTGTCAGTAGAGCAGTGGATGGTGTCAGTAGAGCAGTGGACGGTGTCAGTAGAGCAGTGGACGGTGTCAGTAGAGCAGTGGACGGTGTCAGTAGAGCAGTGGATGGTGTCAGTAGAGCAGTGGACGGTGTCAGTAGAGCAGTGGACGGTGTCAGTAGAGCAGTGGACAGTGTCAGTAGAGCAGTGGACGGTGTCAGTAGAGCAGTGGATGGTGTCAGTAGAGCAGTGGACAGTGTCAGTAGAGCAGTGGATGGTCTCAGTAGAGCAGTGGAAGGTGTCAGTAGAGCAAAGATTGGTGTCAGTAGAGCAAAGATTGGAGTCAGTAGAGCAGTGGATGGTGTCAGTAGAGCAGTGGACGGTGTCAGTAAAGCAGTGGACGGTGTCAGTAGAGCAGTGGACGGTGTCAGTAGAGCAGTGGACGGTGTCAGTAGGGCAGTGGATGGTCTCAGTAGAGCAGTGGAAGGTGTCAGTAGAGCAGTGGATGGTGTCAGTAGGGCAGTGGACGGTCTCAGTAGAGCAGTGGAAGGTGTCAGTAGAGCAGTAGACGGTGTCAGTAGAGCAAAGATTGGTGTGAGTAGGGCAATGGATGGTGTCAGTAGGGCAGTGGATAGTGTCAGTAGAGCAAAGATTGGTGTCAGTAGAGCAGTGGATGGTGTCAGTAGAGCATTAGACGGTGTCAGTAGGGCAGTGGATGGTGTCAGTAGAGCAGTGGACGGTGTCAGTAGAGCAGTGGACGGTGTCAGTAGAGCAGTGGACGGTCTCAGTATTGCAGTGGATGGTCTCAGTAGAGCAGTGGAAGGTGTCAGTAGAGCAGTGGATGGTGTCAGTAGGGCAGTGGACGGTCTCAGTAGAGCAGTGGAAGGTGTCAGTAGAGCAGTAGACGGTGTCAGTAGAGCAAAGATTGGTGTGAGTAGGGCAATGGATGGTGTCAGTAGGGCAGTGGATAGTGTCAGTAGAGCAAAGATTGGTGTCAGTAGAGCAGTGGATGGTGTCAGTAGAGCAGTAGACGGTGTCAGTAGGGCAGTGGATGGTGTCAGTAGAGCAGTAGACGGTGTCAGTAGGGCAGTGGATAGTGTCAGTAGAGCAAAGATTGGTGTCAGTAGAGCAGTGGATGGTGTCAGTAGAGCAGTAGACGGTGTCAGTAGGACAGTGGATGGTGTCAGTAGAGCAAAGATTGCTGTCAGTAGAGCAGTGGATGGTGTCAGTAGAGCAGTAGACAGTGTCAGTAGGACAGTGGATGGTGTCAGTAGAGCAAAGATTGGTGTCAGTAGAGCAGTAGAAGGTGTCAGTAGAGCAGTGGATGGTGTCAGTAGAGCAGTAGACAGTGTCAGTAGGGCAGTGGATGGTGTCAGTAGAGCAGTGGACGGTGTCAGTAGGACAGTGGATGTTGTCAGTAGAGCAGTAGACGGTGTCAGTAGAGCAGTGGACGGTGTCAGTAGGACAGTGGACGGTGTCAGTAGAGCAAAGATTGGTGTCAGTAGAGCAGTGGAAGGTGCAGTGTTCCTCATCTTACTTAAAAAAAAGTAATTAGTTACAAATGACTTCTCCCAAAAAGTAATTGAGTTAGTGACTCAGTTACCACATAGAAAAAGTAATTAGTTACTCAGCAAAGTAACTGCGACTTTTTTTTACTATTCTATAATGCAATTACGTTCTATAAGATCTTTAATAGTTGTGGCGGTGTGGCACACTGTAGGGGTCTGAGTCCTGAGTACTCCTGACTGTGAGTAACTCTATTTTGTTTTGTTTTTTGGTACCTGCTGCCTGAAATGGTGGTGGCAGTGTGGTGGCGGTGTGGCACACTGGTGGTGGTGTGGCACACTGGTGGTGGTGTGGCACACTGGTGGTGGTGGCGGTGTGGCACACTGATACTAGAGCAGGGTCCCCATAGATCCCCCTTTAGAGCAGGGTCCCCATAAATCCCCCTTTAGAGCAGGGTCCCCCAAAGATCCCCTTTAGAGCAGGCCATGCTCCCCATAGATCCCCCTTTAGGGAGGGGTCCCCATAGATCCCCCTTTAGAGCAGGGTCCCCATAAATCTATGGGGACCCTGCTCTAAAGGGGGATTTATGAGGACCCTTTTCTAAGGGTGGATCTATGGGGACCCTTCTCTAAAGGGGGATCTATGGGGACCCTGCTCTAAAGGGGGATTTATGAGGACCCGGCTCTCAAGGGGGATATATCAGGAACCCTTTCTAAGGGGGATCTATGGGAACCCTTCTCTAAAGGGGGATCTATGAGGACCCTGCTCTAAAGGGGGATCTATGAGGACCCTGCTCCAAAGGGGGATCTATAGGGCCCCAGGGCCTGTTCTAAAGGGGATCTAGGGGGACCGAGTTCTAAAGGGGATCTATAAGGGACCCTGCTCTAAAGGGGATCTATGGCACAGATCCCTCTTTAGAACAGGGTTGCCATAGATCCATCTTTAGAGCAGGCCAGCGTCCCCAAAGCTCCCCCATAGATCCCCTTTAGAGCAGGCCAGGCAGGGTCCCCCGTATATCCCACTTTAGAGCAGGCAAGGCAGAGTCCCCCAAAGATCTCCTTTAATGATCGTTTTTAAAGTTCTGGTTTTGCTGTTATAGGAGGACACACACTCACAGTGCAGAACGAATGAAGAGTTGACTTACATCTCTCATGAGAAGCTGGGACCCGGGCGGGCTGGACACACTGTGCAATGCTGAGACCGGCGGCGGGCATGGCAGGCACGGGCAGCAGGTTAGAGGAAGAACTTGGAAGTTGCTTCCGTTCTTCCTTCAGAGCGGAGGACTCAGAGCCCGGGGGGGCAGGGCAACCAATGCGCAAGGTGCAACTTGAGCAGTAGTGCACCTGATTGGCTAGGATACCGGCGGCGGCACGGTCCTACCAACCGACCTTGTCTGAGTCTCCTCCTCTTCTCTTTCCTGTACCGCAGACAGCGGTCATAGAGGAGAGGGGGAATTACAATTATATCTACTGCCATCTAGTGGCGGTAGATGTTATTGCGGTAACGCAGCCGAAAGTAGCGGCAACGGCGTTACAGGGAGGGAACGAGTAATCAGTTAGATTACTCGTTCCCCTTCAAAAGTAACGCCGTTTACTTAAACGCAGTTACTACCATCACTGGGAAGGTGTCAGTAGAGCAAAGATTGATGTCAGTAGAGCAGTAGACGGTGTCAGTAGGGCAGCGGACGATGTCAGTAGGGCAAAGATTGGTGTCAGTAGGGCAGTGGACGATGTCAGTAGGGAAGTGGACAATGTCAGTAGAGCAGTGGATGGTGTCAGTAGGGCAGCAGACGATGTCAGTAGGGAAGTGGATGGTGTCAGTAGAGCAGTGGATGATGTCAGTAGAGCAGTGGACGGTGTCAGTAGAGCAGTGGACGGTGTCAGTAGAGCAGTGGACGGTGTCAGTAGAGCAGTGGACGGTGTCAGTAGAGCAGTGGATGGTGTCAGTAGAGCAGTGGACAATGTCAGTAGAGCAGTGGACGGTGTCAGTAGAGCAGTGGACGGTGTCAGTAGAGCAGTGGACAATGTCAGTAGAGCAGTGGACGGTGTCAGTAGAGCAGTGGACGGTGTCAGTAGAGCAGTGGACGGTGTCAGTAGAGCAGTGGATGGTGTCAGTAGAGCAGTGGACGGTGTCAGTAGAGCAGTGGATGGTGTCAGTAGAGCAGTGGACGGTGTCAGTAGAGCAGTGGACTGTGTCAGTAGAGCAGTGGATGGTGTCAGTAGAGCAGTGGACTGTGTCAGTAGAGCAGTGGACGGTGTCAGTAGAGCAGTGGATGGTGTCAGTAGAGCAGAGGACGGTGTCAGTAGGGCAGTAGATGGTGTCAGTAGAGCAGTGGATGGTGTCAGTAGGGCAGTGGACAGTGTCAGTAGAGCAGTGGACGGTGTCAGTAGGGCAGTGGACGGTGTCAGTAGGACAGTGGACAATGTCAGTAGGGCAAATATTGGTGTCCGTAGGGTAGTGGACGATGTCAGTAGTTTTTTTTTAATTTTTAATATGTTTTGTATTATTTCTTACAATTTTTTAAAATTATTTTTACAATATTTTTTATTATTTTTTAATAATTTTTGTAGGAGCCCTGTTATGAGGCTTTGGTGAAATATCAAGGGTCTAAACAGACCCCTCTGATGTCTCACTTTTGAGACAGGGAAAAGAAACTGAAGACAGAGATTCCCCAGTCCCTTTCTTTGTATCTTGCAGTACATAGTTTACTGTGCTTTAGTTAAGAATGAAGAAAGGAGCAATCGGTACAGATCACTCATTGTGTTCATTCAGAAAAGGAAGGGGCTGGTTAATGTAATAACTACCAGCCCCTTCCTTGCTCCTGAGAGGAGAGGAGGGAAGCTGGCAGCACTGCAAGGGGGGATACAGGAACCAGGGGGAATCGGCACTGCACGGGGTGATTAGGGTGTGCCCAGGCACATCCGGCACACTCTGTGAGCACGCTTATGGCTCAACCTCTAACAGCAGAGCCAAAAACTAAATTTGCCGCAACTTCTAGCACCTGACCTAGGAGGGTGTGCTACAGGAGTAAAGGACCTTTGGATTAGTAAGAAGGGCCCCGGAGGGGGGTCCTTCATGGTTTCTTGCACCATGGCCTTGTAGGTTCTAGTTACGCCACTGCTCTGCACATCAGTAAAGTGGGCGATTTAGCATGTGCTCCCAACATGCACAGATGCAGTGGCGGCTGTTGCTCTGTGGGCTGGGAGGGGCGGCAGATGGATCACACCATACCCCCCCCCCCCCCCCCCCCCCAACCACACCAGGCCGCATTTTGCTCAATGGTCAATGCTGAATATTGGAGTCATACCAACACTTCTCTCTGTGATAAATGAAGCTGTGAGCAATGAAATCACTGTAAGTAAATATCCCCCAGGATCCCTAAAGTCTGAAACTAGGATATGTGCCTACACAGAGCTGGTTTCTTCCTGTGAAATGTAATAGTCCAATATTGTAAGTTTGCACTTTTTCCTTTTTGAACCTTCTAGAAGCAATGGTTACAGTGAAAATAAACCAGGCCAGCCATATCACTATGAGAGCTATTGTCTAGGGCTGCATGTTTATTCAGAGATA
This sequence comes from Pelophylax lessonae, assembly GCF_965119305.1. Classification (NCBI taxonomy): domain Eukaryota; kingdom Metazoa; phylum Chordata; class Amphibia; order Anura; family Ranidae; genus Pelophylax; species Pelophylax lessonae. Next base: position 890,417,724 of record NC_138768.1, read on the forward strand.
TCATATCATATTGTCATATCTATCCTCAGGTCCAGTGGTGGCTGGTGCCGGGGATGGACCACGCCAGGCTGAACACCATACCCCCCCCCCCGCCGGCTCACTCACTCTGCCTGGACATGTATAGGGAGGGAAGGCAGCAGCAGCAATGGCGGCAACTTCGGCTTCTTTCCCCTCAGTCTTCTGCGTCTCTTCCCTCCTCCTCCATGGCCAATGGCATGGCTTCTCTTTTCGGCCAATCGGGAATCGGGTCTCAAGACCCGCTTCCTGGTTGGCCAGGAGGAGGATCAGGGCTTTACAACTTGAGGGTAGAGAGTACAAATACAATACACTTTAATACAGTAGGAATAGGAGGGCATTGCTCGTCAGAGCTTACAATCTAAGAGGGAGGGTCAAGTGATACAAGAGGTAATATCTGTGGGGGATGGGCTGATTGGGGAAAATAAAAGCACAGCTGTTAGGTGGTTGCCAGATAGGTTTCTCTGAAGAGATGTGTTTTCAGGGATCGTCTGAATGTAGACAAAGTAGGAGATAGTCGGACAGATTGGGGTAGAGCATTCCAGAGGATGGGAGAGGCTCGGGAGAAGTCCTGGAAGTGAGCATGGGAAGAGGTTACAAGGGAGCTAGAGAGCTGGAGGTCCTGGGAGGAATGAAGAGAACGAGTTGGTTGGTATTTTGAGAATAGATTAGTGATGTAGCTGGGCGCCAAGTTATGGATGGCTTTGTAAGTTATGGTCACATGGGTTTTAGTTCGAAATGCTCATGTACATGGTGGTATAGGGTAACGTGGTGTCTGGGTAAGGTCACTACGGAGTACCAGGTGGATTTTTCGGCCACGCAGTAACAGAGAAGCTACAATGTATCCACATGGATTATCACGACTGTCACAATGTATTGCATGTTAGATGGAAAAAGTACAAACATCGAACCTGATGACATTGTGATATTATGCTCCATTCACAGTACTGCGACTGGTCAGCCTGACAAGTCGTGGTCCATTGTGTGCTACGGGAACGGGTTCTAATAGGAGTGACACAAGTCGCTCCGACTTAGAAAAAGGGTTCTGTACTACTTCGGGGCGACATTGGAGCGACTTGCATAGACATTCATTATATGAAGTCCGTGCAAGTCGCGGTGCACGGGACTTCACAGGTCGTCCCCGAAGTCGTGCCGCGTTAGTGTGAACCGGCACTTACACATAAAAAGATCAGAAAATGTTTAATAACCTTATTAGGAAGAAAAATAAATATAAAATGCTGAATGATTAAAAAAATAGAAATACATAAGAAATGGAAGATAAAATCTGCAACGCAGCAATAAATCCTGAGCAAAGATACGTGTCAAGTGAGTTCATTATTTAGGGAGCGATGAGAAAAAGTAAAATAATTGATATTATAGCGGTGTAAATCTTATAATGATATTAAAAGCTTAAAATAATTTACAAAGTCAAAAATGTTATTTGATGGAAATGGATGTGGAGATGGTTTAGTGCAGTGGTCTCCAAAATGCAGCCCGGGGCCCGGATGTGGCCCTTTGCTATCCTTAATCTGACCCTTGGGGCACTATTTTATCAACTGACACCAATGATTGGACACCATTCCTCCCACTGACACCATCAATGGCCCTTATCTTCCCATTGATACCAACAATGAGGCCTCCCATCATAACCAATGAGGGGGCATTGTTTATGCCCACTGAACCCGGGGCATTTTCTACTCGCTCTGGCCACAGTCTGGCCCCCATAAAGCTTGAAGGACAGTAAACTGGCCCTTTGCTTAGAAAGTTTGGGGACCCCTGGTTTAGTGTATCCCTCTGCTGCTTTTGTCTTTTCATTCCCTCCATCGGCAGACATGGTCTCTCCATGGGTTGTAGTCTTCTTGATCTGTAAGTTTGGAGATTTTATTGCACAGAGCGGCCCAAACCTCCTCTACTTGGGTCCCCCATTGGTGCTTCTGCCTCCTCCTCTTCTTTATGTGCCCCCATTACAAGCTGCTTGCTTTCAGGGCACACCTGCGGGTTCACTCCCAAGCTGCACTGCCTGCATCTATAGATAGCATGGCTTTGCCCCACCCCTGACCAGGGCAGCCATCAGGGGGGGACACCCCATACACATGTAGGGGGCCCAGCCATTCTGAGGGGCCCGGTCGACCAGGCCCCAACCAACCAGAATGAGTTTTTGCTGCTGTAGTAACTAGCAATTGCTAAAGCAGGGCAGCTGCAAAGTAAGCCGATGCAGCTGAAGGGATGTTTCTTTGCTGGATTGGGATATCTCTTTGCTTAATATATGAGGCTGTCTCTTTACTGGATTGGGACATTTATTTGCTGAATATATGAGGCCGTCTCTTTGTTGCATTAGGATGTCTCTTTGCTGAATTTTTTGAGGCCGGCTCTTTACTGGATTGGAATATCTCTTTGCTGAATATATGAGGCCGTCTCTTTGTTGGATTAGGATGTCTCTTTGCTGAATATATGAGGCCGTCTCTTTGTTGGATTAGGATGTCTCTTTGCTAAATTTTTTGAGGCCGTCTCTTTACTGGCTTGGGATGTCTATTTGCTTAATATCTGAGGCTGTCTCTTTACTGGATTGGGATGTCTCTTTGTTGAATATATGGGGATGTCTCTTTGATGGATTGGATTCATTTTCATATATTAAGTTGTAAGAGTGTTAAAATAGAAGTGGGTGCACTGAAGGCCAGTGGGCGGATTCAGTGGGACGGCCAGAGGGTGGGTGATGCGAAATGTTGGTGGTCAGGCCTGGAGGGGCCCAGGCCTAAAGCTAGCTGTGTAAGGGGCCCGAAAATTTCTGATGGCTGCCCTGCCCCTGACACCCTCAATACCGGATTTCAATGCCTGTGAGAGTGGGGGAAAGGAAGAGCTGCTACAGACAGGCACAGCGCTGGAACGAGGGAAAACTCAGGTAAGTATTGAGGGAGGGGGTGAAGGAGGATACTGCTACCTAAAACTTTTTTTAAGTTATTGCAACCACTTTACCACCGGAGGATTTTCCTGATTTACGTCCAGGCCACTTTTTGCAACTTGGCACTGTGCGACTTTAACTGACAATTGGCGGTCATGCATTGTCGTACCCGACCGAAATTTACGTCTTTTTTTCCCACAAACAGAGCTTTCTTTTGGTGGTATTTGATCACCTGTGTGATTTTTACTTTTTGCGCTATAAACAAAAAAAGAGCGACAATTTTGAAAAATAACAATATTTTTCACATTTTTTTATAGAAAATTCCCCCAAAAAAATGTAAAAATCTAATTTTTTTAACATTTTAAGCCAATTTGTTTTCTGCTACATATGTTTGGTAAAAAAAATCGCAATAAGCGTATTTTGATTGGTTTGCGCAAAAGTTATCGCAGCTACTAACTACGGGAAAGATTTATGTCATTTTTATAGTTTTTTTTAAATAGTAATGGCGGCGATCTGCGATTTTTTTTTGCGGGACTGCGACATTGCGGCGGACAGATCGGACCCTTGACTGACATTTGTGACACTTTTGGGGGTACCAGTGACATTACTACAGTAATCAGTGCTATAAATATGCACTATTACTGTAAAAACGACACTGGCAGGGAAGGGGTTAACTTTATTGGTGATCAAGGGGTTAATGTATGCCTGGTGCTTACTGACCTGTGTGGGGGGAGGGGACTGTGTGACACAGGGACAGATCGCAGGTTCAGCTATGTCCCTGTTTGTCACTTAGGAGATCCGCCCGCTTTGTTTACACAAGCGGGCGGATCACCAAACTCGATCCCCGACGATCGGGGAAGAGCGGTGGTGATCACAGCCTCTCCTCCCCTGGCCCGACTCCCGCTGTCTCTGAATACAGCGGGAGAGAGCCTCCGGCGGCGTGCGTGCGCCGCCCACAAGGGGAGGAGTCCAGCGATGTAGGTCTTCTTTGGAGCGTATTGCGTCCCGCGATTTTGTTTGCGCGATGTTGCCGCCATTCGGCAGGCGGAAACCGCGGCAACATCGCTCGGCGTTTGGGGGGCTATTGCAAATCAATGGGCAACGTTAGGCGTCCTGCGATTTGCAATAATCTCCGGATCGCGGACGGAACCGCGGCGGTTCTGCCCGCGATCCAAACGCTGACATGTGAATGCAGCCTTAAGGTCTAGTATGGATTTTGGGGAGGCTCACACCAAAAATGCCAGCGGGGGCCTCAAGTTGATGAGGACAAGGCCTTCTTTCCTGCGTTCCTGGCCCATTGGTTGTGGGGGTGTAGGGGATGGCTTATCGGAATCTAGAAACACCTTTTAATAAGGAGGCCCCCAGATCATGCCCCCCCCATCTGAAGGAGTAGGGGTACATAGTAACATTCACCACAAAAATGACAAGTAAATAAAAACAGCAAAGAAACTTTGACAAATTCATCATTCAAAAAATGTCCCCTAATATAGAGCTATCATCAGTCACGATAAATGCCATCCGCCACCCGCATGACAAAAAAACCCTTCTGCCCACCAACAAGTCCGCACCTGATACTTGGGTCCGGCCAACTGACATGCCACCTTCCCCTGCTGCTTAAGTAAACAAGGGTGGTTAGGTCAATTATGTCATAGACCATGCATGGACACATCCATGTTTGGCCAATTACGTCACTTGGGTGCCCCGTCCCCTTGTGATGTTACATGATTACATAGTAGTTGAGGTTGAATACAGACAACAGTCCATCCAGTTCAACCTATGAAAATGTGTGTGGACGTATTCATTTCCCATAACCCTGAATGTTCTGATCTTTGAGATGCACGTCCAAAAGTCTTTTAAAAGTAGCCATACTCCCCGCAGCTACCACCAATTGTGGAAGAGAGTTCCACAATCTTATCGCCCTTACAGTGAAAAACCCCTTACGTAGCTTAAGGTTAAACCGCCTTTCCTCTAATCTCATTGTGTGGCCTCGTGTCCTCTTACACTCCTTGAGACTGAATATTTTTTTTCCCTATGCTGAGATTACCATTGAGGTATTTATAAATTGCTATCATGTCCCCTCTCAGGCGTCTCTTCTCCAGGGAGAATAAATTAAGCGCTCCCAAACGCCCCTTATAATTAAGGTCCTCCAATCCCCTAATTAGTTTAGTTGCCCTTCTCTGGACTCTCTCCAGCTCCAACACATCCCTCCTGAGAACTGGTGACCAGAACTGGACAGAATACTCCAGATGCGGTCGGACCAGAGTTTTATAAAGTGGAAGGATTATAGTCTTATCTCTGGAATACATCCCTTTCTTTATGCATGCTAATATTCTGCTGGCTTTGGTAGCTGCAACTTGACATTGCATGCTATTGCCTAGTCTATCTTCTACTAAGTCTCCCAGATCTTTCTCCATTCCCCCAGAGGTTCCCCCCCAATGCGTATTTTGCGTTTATGTTTTTAGCCCCCAAGTGCAATACCTTACATTTCTCCACATTGAACCTAATTTGCCACGTAGTTGCCCATTCCGTTATTTTGTTCATTCTGTAAGATTTCTATATCTTGATGAGAACTTATTTCCCTGCCTATTTTTGTGTCATTTGTTGAGCTACTGATCCTGTCCTCGATGTTTTTTATGAATAACTTGAACAGAATTGGTCCCAGGACTGAGCTTTGGGGGACCCCACTTACCACTCCAGACCAGTCTGAGTACACGTTATTGATCACCACCCTTTGGACACGCCCCTGTAACCAGTTTTCTATCCAAGAACAAACCTTGTGGTTGATGCCTGCAGACCTTAGTTTGTAGATTAAGCGTTTGTGGGGAACTGTATTGAATCACAAAACGAAACCCAAGGAAGTTGCAAAACAAAGCTCAACACTGGTTTGTAGAAAAGTAAAAATAGAAATTCTTTATTATGGATTAAGGATATAAAAAAAACAAACATGTGTAGATGCTTGGTGAAAACAAATTGCCTGTGAAAACTCTCCCCCGGTATCCCACGTTCATACTCAATAAAACACACTGGAACTCAAATAGTCACTCCGCCCCCCACCCAGGCCCACACCCCCCCCCCCCACACGAAATAAACTGGCATGGTCTCCACTGCCGTGTCAAGAGGAAACCCTTTGTAATGGGACCCCCTTAAGTGGCTAATGATGTAGTCAGGGTCTGCAACAAAAATTCAGGTGGCCATATAGTCTGGGTCACTCTGGATGAATTCCAATCCAAATGGTCACTCCGCCCCCCACCCAGGTCCACACATGCCCCCCCCACACGAAAGAAACTGGCACTGTCTCCACTGCCGTGTCAAGAGGAAACCCTCTGTGATGGGAGCCGCTTAAGTGGCTAATGATGTAGTCAGGGTCTGCAACAAAGATTTAGGTGGCCATATAGTCTGGGTCTGGATGAATTCCAATCCAGTAATAATGGGCTGTGTCAATTGCTGACAGTTGAACAACTCCTGTGAGTCAGTCCAGTTGGCAAGCCTGTTAATTCGGTGTGGCCAGTTGTGGAGTCTTGATCCGACTATCACAGTCTATACAGTATTATGGCCATACATGACCCACTTAGAAGACCGTGAATCTGAAAGGAAGTGTATGACATGGAAGCTCCTCAATGAATAAAGTCACCTTATCATGATTCTTCAGGCCGCCGTATAGGTAAGATATTGCAGTTAGCAGAGTTCAAAGGAACATACAGCCAGCTCAGAGAGAGAACTGTATTGAATGCCTTAGCAAAATCCAGATGGACCACATCCACAGGTCTCCCCCTATCTACCTCACAGCTCACCTCCTCGTAAAATGTTAACAGATTGGATTGACAAGAACGTTCTTTTATAAACCCGTGCTGATTACTACTGATGATACTGTTGTCCTTAGCAAATTCATGGATATAGTCTCTTATCATCTCTTCCAATAATTTACATACAATTGATGTCAGGCTGACTGGCCTATGATTTCCTGGGATATGCCTCCGCCCTTTTTTTAATATTGGTATCACATTGGCTTTCCTCCAGTCACCTGGTACAGTTCCTGTCAAAATGCTGCCTGCAAAGATCAGGAACAGTGGTCTAGATATAACCCTACTGAGTTCTTTGAGTACTCTTGGGTGCAAGCCATCTGTTCCTGATGATTTATTTGTGTTACTATTATCAAGCCTTTCCTTTATTTCACCCTTTGTTAGCCATAACGGCAAGTTCTGTGATGTGCTGCTAACCATACAGTCATGGTCAGTGTACCCCTCCTTTTCCTGTGTAAAGACTGAGGAGAAGAAAGTATTTAGTACTGTTGTCTCCACTGTATCATCTGTAACCATCCTCCCATCATAGTTAATTATGTGTGCAAGGTGCTCTGATCTCGCTTGTTTTGCTATTAATATATTTAAAGAATTTCTTAGGGTTTTCGCCCTGATTTCGTTTTTACATTTCTTATTAGATTCCTTGTATTGGTGGAAAGCCGATAATGTCCCCTCTGATTTATATTTCTTAAAGGCCATTTTTTTTCCCTAATAAGCTTTTTTACATTACGGTTTAGCCACCCTGGTTTGACCTTGGCTCTTCTAAATTGATTTCCCATAGGAATGCACTGTGAGATACTTTTGTTTAATATGTTATTTGTTTACACAAGCGGGCGGATTTCCTCACTCGATCCCCGACGATCGGGGAAGAGCGGCGGTGATCACCGCATCTCCTCCCCTGGCCCCACTCCCGCTGTGTCTGAATGCAGCAGGAGCGAGCCTCCGGGGGCGTGCGCGCCGCCGATAGGGGGCGGTATCCGTCGCTGGACGATAACGAGCCACTTTGCCGCAGTACCAGCTCAATGTGAGCGGTCGGCAAGTGGTTAAAAGACGCATTTGTGGTGCAAACGCTAAAATGCAGACAATGGACGTGATGGATTGCATGCTTCTACTTCTTTATTTTCCCAATCTCTGAAAATCTGCTGGGAGATCTCTAAACGTGCATAACAAAGAGTGATACGGATACAAATTCTTCAGAACTTGAGAAGCATTTTCTTTCCACACGAAAGGTGTACTTAGAAAACAATGACTGTTTCTGAGAACAAACATGCATGGCAGATTATTTTCAGAGATGCAAAGTCATGAAAATCAATGAAGCAGAGGCCACCGTGCCTCAGTGTTAGCTCGGTGACATCTCATATCCTACATCAAACCACAAAAACCACCACACTCTACCGGCAGCCTCTGGTTATGGCCTCACTTGTGCAGAGTCAACCCAGGACCTGGCAGCTCTTTATAATTCATGATATCATTACAATTCTTATATTTCTTTCTGCAACATTCAGAAATTCCTCTCCATGGATTGGCCATCGGGGCCTAGTGGGGTCAGCTATCCAGGCAACTCCAAACTACGGCCCTTCAGCTGTTGAGCCATTGCAAGACTGCCACAGGTATTATTCTCAAAAGCAGAGGGTCTATGGGACTTGACGGCTGAAGAGCCATAGTTTGGAGACCCCTGAATGGAAAGAGTGTGCCTGGGATGCTGGATGGAACTCCTCAATGGATTATAATGATGTGCATACAATATAATGTGTAGGGTTAGGTATTTATACCGTATGTTATAAATAACATTTTTTAATCACAGTACAGCATCAAGTCAATTAAACTCCTGGGATATTGATCTGGTCAGTTAAGTAGCAGAGGGGGCTGGTAATCAGTTATTATTGAAATTAATAACAGGTGCACTAGATGGGCAACAATGAGACAACCCCCAAAACAGGAATGATTTTACAGATAGAGGCCACTGAAATTTTTCTTCCCTACTCATCTTTTCTGAGTGATTGTCACTAGTTTTGCATTTGGCTGGGGTCAGTGTCACTACTGGTAGCATTAGGAGATACCTGGACCCTATAAAGGTTGCTCCTCCAGGATGGCACATCGATACCTCCCATTGCCAGAAGGTTTGCTGTGTCTCCCAGCACAGTTTCAGGAGCATGGAGGAGATTCCAGGAGACAGGCAGTTACTCTAGGAGAGCTGGACAGGGCCGTAGAAGGTCCTTAACCCATCAGCAGGACCGGTATCTGCTCCTTTGTGCAAGGAGGAACAGGATGAGGACCAGTATGACCGAAACCCGGAACGCTCTGAGTATTGAGGTATGGGGAGTAGGTCATCTGGGAAAGCATGTGGGGCCTGCCGCCTTCTGATTCGAATGGGTTGAACTGTCCTAACCAGTTTGAAGGGGGCAGGAAAGCCGGTTCAGGGGGCCGGTGGAACTGCTCCTGGATGTAATGGGCTGAGGAACAGGATGGCGAGGGGAGGGCTTTCTCTCCTGGGTTTTGATCTGGCCTTGCAAAAGGCCTGTCCCCAGTGGTAGGTAAGCTCTCTCTAAGCTATCCAGGTTCTGATGTCTGCTGGTGGGGATAGGCTACACTCGGTCTGGCCGGGGGCTGAGATTGAAAAAGCCCATAGTGTAAGTGCCCCTGGGGTGGCAGCCCAGGGGTGCCTTAATTTCTCACTGGTGAGGGGCAGCTCGCTGTGAGTTTTTTCGGCACCTTGGTCACTGCACTATGCACACCTTTTTCACACCTGCCTCTTGGGACAGGCCTTTTGGCTTGCACCAGAGGAATTTTTTATTCCGGCTGGAAGGCCTGCCTTGGTTCCTCTGTTCCTGGGGGCCATACAAACTACTGAGGACCGTTCTGAGTTGCTGCAATGAAATTGATCCTAACACATTACCCAGTCGATACCAGTATAGATCATAACAAATTACCCAGTCCATACCAGTATAGATCCTAACACATTACCCAATCCATACCAGTATAGACCCTAACATATTACCCAGTCCATACCAGTATAGATCCTAACACATTGCCCAGTCCATACCAGTATAGATCCTAACACATTACTCAGTCCATACCAGTATAGATCCTAACACATTACGCAGTCCATACCAGTATAGATCCTAACACATTACCCAGTCCATACCAGTATAGATCCTAACACATTACTCAGTCCATACCAGTATAGATCCTAACACATTACGCAGTCCATACCAGTATAGATCCTAACACATTACCCAGTCCATACCAGTATAGATCCTAACACATTACCCAGTCCATACCAGTATAGATCCTAACACATTACTCAGTCCATACCAGTATAGATCCTAACACATTACCCAGTCCATACCAGTATAGATCCTAACACATTACGCAGTCCATACCAGTATAGATCCTAACACATTACCCAGTCCATACCAGTATAGATCCTAACACATTACCCAGTCCATACCAGTATAGATCCTAACACATTACTCAGTCCATACCAGTATAGATCCTAACACATTACGCAGTCCATACCAGTATAGATCCTAACACATTACCCAGTCCATACCAGTATAGATCCTAACACATTACCCAGTCCATACCAGTGTAGATCCTAACACATTACCCAGTCCATACCAGTATAGATCCTAACACATTACACAGTCCATACCAGTATAGATCCTAACACATTACTCAGTCCATACCAGTATAGATCCTAACACATTACCCAGTCCATACCAGTATAGATCCTAACACATTACCCAGTCCATACCAGTATAGATCATAACACATTACCCAGTCCATACCAGTATAGATCCTAACACATTACCCAGTCCATACCAGTATAGATCCTAACACATTACCCAGTCCATGCCAGTATAGATCCTAACACATTACCCAGTCCATACCAGTATAGATCCTAACACATTACCCAGTCCATACCAGTGTAGATCCTAACACATTACCCAGTCCATGCCAGTATAGATCCTAACACATTACCCAGTCCATACCAGTATAGATCCTAACACATTACCCAGTCCATACCAGTATAGATCCTAACACATTACCCAGTCCATGCCAGTATAGATCCTAACACATTACCCAGTCCATACCAGTATAGATCCTAACACATTACCCAGTCCATACCAGTATAGATATCAGGTGTGATTTTTTCCCCCATTGAGATCTGATGTGTTTTCAAAGTGTTCCTTTTTTTGAGCAGTGTATATATATTGTACTAGGATGTCCAGTCATGTGAAAATATAAGTTCAACCACTGGAACACCAGAAATTGTTGACTTTTCAACATAATTTAACCACTTTACCCCCAGCCCTATTTCGGACACTTTTTGTTTACAAGTTAAAATCAGTATTTTTTCCTAGAAAACTACTTAGAACCCCCAAACATTCTATATATTTTTTAGCAAAGACTCTGGAGAATAAAATGTCGGTCATTGCAATATTTTTTGTCACGCGGTATTTGCACAGCGGTCTTTAAAACGCCATTTTTTTGGAAAAATTTTGAAAAATCACATTTCACTGCATTTAAAAAATACTAAACAGTAAAGTTAGCCCATTTTTTTGTATATTGTGAAAGATGATGTCACTCCGAGTAAATAGATACCCAACATGTTACGGTTTAAAATTGCGCACACCCGTGGGATGGCAACAAACTTCGGTCAATAGAAATGTCAATAGGCAAGGCTTTAAATTTATTTATCGGTTACCAGTTTAGAGTTAGAGTGTAGCTCTTTTTTTTAAATTATTGCTCACACTCTGGTGATCACAGCGATACCTCACATGTGTGGTTTGAACAGCGATTTCATTCGTGGCTCGACTTTCATATACGTTTTTTTTTTGTGCTCGAGCTAACGGCGACGGGGGGCAGCTAAAAATTTTTTTTCCTATTTATTCATTTATTTTTTTAACTTTATTACAGTTTTTGAAAAAAAAAATAAAAATCTGATCACTTTTATTGCTGTCACAAGCAATGTAAACATCCCTTGTGACACCAATATGCAGTGACAGGTACACTTTATGGAGGGATCGGGGGTCTAAAAGACCCCAACCCCCTCCACTGCACTTCCATGTATGCAAAACACCGAAAACTGCATTTTTGCATACAGCCGTTTTCTAAATTTGTTGCCTTTTGCAGCACAGTAACCCGGAAGTAACGTCATGGACGCCGCCTCCGGGTTACGTCATCGGAGACCCGATCAATGCCGTTTCCGGCATTCATCGGGACTCCATCCAGCCGGCGGACGTGTCGGCTGGGTGCTCGGGTCTCCCGGTGGGACGGGAGGCCCATTCAAAGTCACGGAAGGGAGGGGGGGGGGGATCCCTTCCCGCTCACCCAGGTAACGGTCGAGCGGCTTCCGAGCCGCATCGGTCGTTACTGAAGGAAAGCCGACCGTCAGCTGGAAACCACAGTACTGGGATGATGCCTCTAGCTGGTATAACCCCGCAAAGTTTGCCGACGTAGCCCTACGTCACTTTGCGGTAAGTGGTTAATAGGCAAACATTGGCTCCTGATTCACATCCAGGTAAAAGTGAAATACAGGTGCATCTCATAAAATTGGAATACCATCCAAACGTTAAAGGGATTGTAAAGTCTCGTTTTTTTTCCTATAAAATGAACAAACATGTTATACTTACCTCCTCTGTGTTGTTGGTTTTCACAGAGCAGCCCGGATCTTCCTCTTCTCGGGTCCCTCCTCTGTGCTCCTGGCCCCTCCCTCCTAGTGAATTTACATAAGACCAATAAAAGGTTTTAATACAGAAATGTTGGCTTAGTGAAAAGTCTGTCCATGTACAGTATAGGAGGAGAAGTCTGTCCATGTACAGTATAGGATGCACTCAGTACTTGGTCGGGGCTCCTTTTGCATGAATTACTGCATCAATGTGGTGTGGCATGGAGGCGATCAGCCTGTGGCACTGCTGAGGTGTTATGGAAGCCCAGGTTGCTTTGATAGCGGCCTTCAGCTCCTCTGAAATGTTGGGTCTGGTGTCTCTCATCTTCCTCTCGACAATACCCCACAGATTCTCTATGGGGTTTAGGTCAGGCGAGTTTGCTGGCCAATCAAGCACAGTGATCCCATAATCATGTGACCAGGTATTGGTAGATTTGGCAGTGTGGGCGGTGCCAAGTCCTGCTGGAAAATGAAATCAGCATCTCCATAAAGCTGATCAGCAGAGGGATGCATGAAGTGCTCTAGAATTTCCTGCTAGAGGGCTGTGCTGACTTTGGACTTGATAAAACACAGTGGGCCAACACCAGCAGATGACACGGCTCCCCCAATCATCACTGACTGTGGAAACTTTGCACTGGACCTCATACAACTTGGATTCTGTGCCTCTCCACTCCTCCTCCAGACTCTGGGACCTTGATTTCCAAATGAGATGCAAAATGTTTCTCAGTCAGTGGTAAATATCCCAGGAGGAGGGGGGTCAGTAGTGATGGGTAGGTGTTATATATCCCAGGGGGAGGGGGGTCAGTAGTGATGGGTAGGTGTTCTATATCCAAGCGGGAGGGGGGTCAGTAGTGATGGGTAGGTAATTTTGGGGATCGGGTGGTGAGGAAAGTGGTAGATCCGCCTAAAATCTCTTTCTTTCCAGAGCTGAAAGGGTCCTTCACGTGTGGGAGGTGTAGGGTGTGTTCTCTTGCACCAACCAATCTGAGAAGGCGGGAGTCCTTCTCTGTCCCTGCCATTGGTAAATCCTTTAAGATTAAATCACTTATTACGTGCGATACCACTCACATTGTTTATGGACTTATGTGCCCATGCAAATTGGTGTACATAGGGAGGACCAAACGAACCTTGAAGATCCGTGTTGGAGAACACATTACTAACATTATTAATGGCAAACGAGAACACAATGTGTCAGCCCATTTCCGACAACATCACCAGAGGGACCCCAGTGAGTTGTTGTTTTGGGGCATTGAACGGGTCACTCCGCCATGGCGAGGGGCGAATTGGGTCAGGGAACTCTCAAAATGTGAGACCAAATGGATTTTTCTGACCCAATCCCTCGCTCCGGTGGGATTGAACATTGAATTGGACATTAATTGTTTTATTAGTGACTCCTAGATCCCATTATTTATTTTTTTGCCATGATAAAGCTTGTCCCCGCTATTATTGTATTTTATATGAATTTGCACCTTGATCTGTTATTTATTCCATTCATTTCCTTTTCAACACAAAGTTGTGTGGTTTTAATGATTTTTATCTATCAAATGGTACTTTTTACATACTTTTAGTATTTTTAATAATATTTTTAGTATTTTAATATTTTATATGATATTTTATGCTGTGCTATTGTGCACAATCGTGGTACACACCAGAGATGTATACCAGGTTTGTTTGAAGCTGCAGTTATGAGTACTATGAGTTTTTGTATTACACTGCACACCGTGCTAATGTCAGATGGACGTTTGCATGTCGAATGACCATTAGAATTACTAGGTTGAGCGCAGGTAACAGGTCACCCGATCAGACTATGTGCCTCCGGGGTGGTTATGCTAATGGGATGAGTTTCCATGAGTCCGGTGTCTGCAGAGGTGGTTTGATAGGAGCTCCGGGGGGAAGTTCTCCAGATGCTGTTTACCTTCCGGTACGATGGGGCTAGATGTCCTTCCGGTTGACCTGCTTACTTTGCTATTGGATGCAACGCCGTGGTGCGGAGCATAAAGAGGTTGTGTGCGCTGTTCTGGCCGTGCCCCCAGTTGAAGTCAGGAAGTGACGAAACGCGTCAATCGTGGATTACGGCGGCGAAGGACTTCCGGGACTACCCTATCTGGCGTGGAGCCACATCAGAGTAGGAGTGGATGCCCCGAACCTGCCGTCTATGTGAGATGAGCTCATTTTTATGCTACTACAAGTGAGTGCGATGTATGTTGTTTTTTCTTGAATAAAGTCAGTATCAGACATATTGCACTAGTGGAGATATCTCTTATTTTCCACATATATGGGAGCAATAGTGGAAGAGGGCTACTGAGCTGGACCTTGAACCATCCCTTGCTGGTATCTGCTTATCCTGTGACTACGGTTGACAACGTGTGGATTTGCTGTTTACATGCGAGGTGGGCTCATTTATGAGAATAAGTGAGCATCGGGATCCGGTGAGTGGCCATTTCTTACTGTCCTCCTGCACTTGGTGGTGGATTAGCGGTGACCCTACCAGACTACACGAAACATTGGCGTTTCTGCACAGTGTGCCTATATGTCAGCATAAGGAATTCTTAGACCCTTAATGTTATCGATGATCTGGAGTTAAAGGGGACTGATGTTCATTATACCGTTTTCACAATAAGCTTGTGGGACTATTCACTGAATGCTGTGAGGATTGAGTCACTAACCACACTGTCATTTAGGGGATTTCTACAGTTTATTTTAAGAGACTTTTTTACACTGTTTCAGCGCTACTATTATTCTTCCTAGTGATGGATAGGTGTTATATATCCCAGGGGGAGGGGGGTCAGTAGTGATGGGTGGGTCAGTAGAAGATAAAACTGAGGTGGGTTAATAACTGTCATGTGATCTGCTGTGGTTAGTCACAGCATTCCCATGGGAATGGCAGCAGGCATTGGCTGTGTCCGGCGGACACAGTTGGTGACAGATCGCGCCGCATGTGAGGTGCGTCTGGGAGGACGTCATATGACATCCACCCAGATCAACGAAAGTCCCACCCGGCCATCATTTTGCTATAGGCCATGCTGGAAGTGGTTATCTATACCAGGCCATATGCCATCAAGATAGGGGGTTTCCTTCCAGGGGGACCCTCCTGATAAAGCACCTTGTTCCTATATTGAACAGGACAAGGGCCTCTTCCCCACAATCCTGGCACAGCGGTTTTGGCAGTCTGTGGGAGGGAGGTTTTTAAGAATCTGGAAGCCCCCTTTAATAAAAATAGGGCAGTCAAATACCACCCCCATGGGGATGAGTAAGGGCTACATAGTACCCCTATTCATTAAAAAAAAAAAAAAATATATATATATATACATAGTAAAGAAACCCCCCACACTTTGGGCCTGATTCATAGTACGGCGAATTGGCGTTTCGGCGTGATTTTGCGAAGCGGCGATTATTTAAGTCTGAAATTGGCATTCA